>NC_092707.1:227497306-227825855 GCF_047496885.1 Scyliorhinus torazame | reverse complement strand
TTGTGAGCGTGTATGACGCCGCACGGCGTGAACCACGTGAACAAGCGCGGATCCCATCACGTCGCTGCTAGCCCATTCTGGGCCGGAGACTTCGCGACGTTTTTGGCGGCGTGATGCAGGTCGGATTTGCGCCGCTTTTGGCGCCGATCGGCGGACTTTGCGCCAATAACGGAGAATTTCGCCCCTGTAGAGTGACATGTAGTATTGAGTAAGCAGGGGGGCTGCAGAAGGACTTGGACAGGCTAGGAGAGTGGGCAATGAAGTGGCAGATGGAATACAAAGTGGAAAAGTGTGAGATTATGCACTTTGGAAGGAGAAATGGAGGCATAGACTATTTTCTAAATGGGGAAATGCTTAGGAAATCAGAAGCACGACGTTTTGTTTTTGTTTTGTTTGTTTATTGTCACGTGTGCCGAGGTATAGTGAAAAGTATTTTTCTGTGAGCAGCTCAAACAGATCATTAAGTGCATGAAAATAAAATGAAATAAAAAGAAAATACATAATAGGGCAACACAAGGTACCCAATGTAAATACATAGATACCGGCATCGGGTGAAGCATTCAGGAGTATAGTATTAATCAGGTCAGTCCATAAGAGAGTCGTTTAGGAGCCTGGAAACAGCGGGGAAGAAGCTGTTTTTGAATCCGTTCGTGCGTGTTCTCAGACTTCTGTATCTCTTGCCCGCTGGAAGAAGTTGGAAGATTGAGTAAGCCGGGTGGGAGGGGTCTTTGATTATGCTGCCCGCTTTCCCCAGGCAGCAGGAGGTGTATGGAGGAGTCAGTGGATGGGAGGCAGGTTTGTGTGATGGACTGGGCTGTGTTCGCGACTCTCTAAAGTTTCTTGCGGTCCTGGGCCGAGCAGTTGCCGTACCAGGCTGTGATGCAGCCCAATAGGATGCTTTCTATGGTGCATCTGTAAAAATTGGTGAGAGTTAGTGTGGACTTGGAAGCCCTTGGTCAAGATTCTCTTGAGGTCAATGTGCAGGTTCAGTCGGTAGTTATGAAGACAAATGGAATGTTAGCATTCATGTCGAGAGGGCTAGAATACAAGACCAGGGATGTACCTCTGAGGCTGTATCAGGCTCTGGTCAGACGCCATTTGGAGTATTGTGAGCAGTTTTGGGCCCCGTATCGAAGGAAGGATGTGCTGGCCTTGGAAAGGGCCAGAGGAGGCTCACAAGAATGATCCCTGGAGTGAATAGCTTGTCGTATGAAGAACGGTTGAGGACTCTGGGTCTGTACCCGTTGGAGTTTAGAAGGATGAGGGGGGTCTTATTGAAACTTACAGGATCCTGCGAGGCCTGGATAGAGTGGATGTGGAGAGGATGTTTCCACTTATCGGAAAAACTGGAACGAGAGGGCACAATCTCAGACGAAAGGGATGATCCTTTAAAACAGAGATGAGGAGGAATTTCTTCAGCTAGAGGGTGGTGAACCTGTGGAACTGTTTGCTGCAGAAGGCTGTGGAGGTCAAATCACTGAGTGTCTTTAAGACAGAGATAGGTTCTTGATTAATAAGGGGTCAGGGGTTATGGGGAGAAGGCAGGAGATTGGGGATGGGAAATATTTCAGCCATGATTGAATGGCGGAGCAGACTCGATGGGCCAAGTGGCCTAATTCTGCTCATGTGTCGTATGGTCTTATGGTGTGTTCTGGAGGGTAAATTCCAGAAAATTATGGAATAAAGCAATAATTTGCTGGCATTACTATATAATGGGGGTGAATGACCTATTCAATTACTCATATTATGCCGTAATCTTCTGAAACCTTTGGGTCATTGAACTATTAGCTCTTTCAGAAAACAACTTGCAAATAACTTTAATAGCATCAATTCCATTAAAATCAATGGCATTTGCTGTATTTAAGCCATTTGTCAAGGTACTGCCACTTAAATAAATCAGGCAGCAGCCTGATTTAGACTTGTGTTTCAAGAAGAAAGTTGTTTTGTTTCCAAGGCTTTGGAAATCTTTACTGAACTTGGCACAGATCCCAGCTCTCAGCACTTCGGATTCACTGCCACGTGAACTGCAATACATTCCAATCAGTTCTTCACAAACTGTGGCCATGTGCTCTTCTGTAGAGTTGGGAAGCATAACGGTGCAACAACAATAACACCATTGCCACTAATTCCTATCCATCGTCTTTAAACTACAAATGACTTGGAATAACTAATCTGTGTCTAGTCACTGTAGGTGGATGATGGTACTGACCCCCTCCAGCATGAGCTATTTTAATTGGGTTGCTTAATGAGAATGTGCCATGTAGCCATCTGGGATGGCCACTTACAACAAGAAGCATGGACGTTCGCAAAGCCTAAAGGGAAATATGGACAATGTAAGATTCAGGCAGGCACAGAGCCTGCATGTATATTCGTGAGCAGAGAATCCAGACAGCATCGAAACCCTCAACCGATTAGCATTTTAATGACCCATCTCCGTAAGACAAAGGACTGATACTCAGGTAACCGATACAAGTCCAGACACATCGGCGCAACTCCCTTTGCTCAGGAAGCATAAACAGCAGGGTCAATGACTGCTTAGGACACACTCAGCCATCAAGGCACCCGCCTCTTTATTGGCTCAGATTGAAGGCAGTGATCAAGAACTGCCCAATTAATTGGGTCCAAACCTAAGGACCGCCCAAAAGAGCATGAAACTCCCCAAGGATAAAGAGAGACACTGCCATGTGTTCGATCTCTTTTGGACCTAGCGCTGCGGAACATCCATCTCCAACTGCAGCACCATGACCAGAAGCAAGTTCAAGTTCAACGCCCGCTACCAGACGGATGAGCCCAGCTGAACAGCAGTTACTTCTTCAGACCCAGTAGATCCAGATTCGAACAAAGGCCACTGTTCCTCTGACCTAAGCCAGGTGCTTGAAGTTAAGTACAGGTTGTCATAGTTGTTAGGTGTAGTTTAGCTCATAGTGTTTACGATGCATGTATAAGTTAATCTTGTGTGTAAATAAAGTATTGTTGAACTTGAACTAACTAACTGGTTGTTGGGTCTTTGATCGATATCCGGTTGAACCTTGTGGTGGTATCATTTGATACCTGGCGACTCCGAAAGCAATATAATATTGATATCTAGATAAAAGGACAACCTTATTGACTGCCATATTTATAACAGTAAATATAGCAACAGTTATTGGCGACCTCTGATGGGACTCGACCCAGAAGTGATTTTGTCACTCCCAGAGAACCTACAAAACGTTTGAATTAGAAACCCAATTGGAAAAGTGAAAGGAATCACAAGTGTAAGATCAGTATCGATCAAACCTCCAAGATTCGGAAGTCTGTAGTAATTTGCATGCATACTAACAGGGATATAAGGTAAACTCGTTAGATTTTATTGCGTGAAACTTTCGGGAATTGTGTGAACCGGAAAATAGCTTAAGCCGTACCCGTTGTTTGCATCACCGCTTTATTCCCCCCTGTCCCAAATTCACGGTAGAGATACAGAGATTACGGTAGAGATGGCAATGGAGGCACTGGAACGCCTTATGTACCCACAGGAACCCGAGGTCGCAGCGACCAATAGAGCAGAGCAGTGTCCCATATGGGAAGACGAAATTAGGAAGTACCTAAAGGGGAAAGGATGGCCCCTATGGTCTGAGTTTTGTGCAAATGAAGAGACAGGTCCTGGTAGTATAGGACAAACCTGGTGGGATAACCTGACCGAGATCCATAAAAAGAGTTTAGGTAGAGTTCGTAAACCGATGGCAATCGTGTCCTGTTTGGCACAATTGTGAGACACAGAGGTGGTCATGAGGACGCTCCGCAGACAGCTTGAAGAGAAAGAGAAGAGTAATGAGGGAAACATTAGTGAATGCGAAAAGGTAAACGAACAACTCGGAGAGCAGCTAGCAGACAAGGACAAGGAGATGGCTGATGTGAAACGGGCACACCAATCTTGTCTTGCTCACCTAAGCAGCTTTCAGACCCAATATGATAAGGCCTACCAAGACACGCAATGTGCAGTTTTGGTCAGGGAAGAAACAGAACACCAAGAAGAACAATTGAAAAAGCAATGCGGGGACTTAAAGGCAGCCCTACGAGCACTCCACAGTTCCACCACGGAACAAAGGCAGAGTTCGGTAGACCATGCCAAATGCAGGCAGCAAACTGCAAAATTGCAATCACTGCTCTCAGTTCAGAATGGATTCAGAGATACCTTTGGACCAAATTTAGACCAGGAAGATGGCCCCGATTGACAGGAACTTAGTGAAAGTGTCCATCGATACGTAAACGGAACAGAGATTCAGAATAGAGCCCCCCTGGCCCTGAAAAGGAAAGCACCCGCACCACCGACTGCACAGGCAGCACCCAATCCTATGAATCCAGTCACCATGCAGCGCAGAGTACCGACAGAAGACCAACCCGATTTCATGTACACCACCCCACTAACCATCACCCTGTTAAGGGATGCCCATGATAAAATAGAAACCTTTCACCCCACATCAGACCCACACCATTTCTTTGAGCGAGTTAGACAACAGACATGTACAGTCTGGATGAGCAGGAAGAAGTGAAACTCATAGTGATGAGCCTTGACCTATCCGTTAATTCAGCCCTTCCCGACCCACAAAATGTAGGAGGAGGTAGCCTCCAGGATATTAAGACTGCTATCCTAGATGCAATTGGCTATAATAGAGGAGATCCCATTGAAGGACTCAACCGATGTAGACAGAAGAAAGGAGAGCATCCAACAGCATTTGCTGGATACACTTCACGGCAGCATTTGGAGATTTAACCCGCGCCAATTTAACTGCAGACAATACAGCCAAATAGACCCGTATTTTAGTCTCACACGCCACAGATGCAGGACAAAAGGCATGTGGCAATTATGACCCCTCAGACCCTGCACACAATGAAGTGTGGGTTCTGAAGAGACTCTCTAGAGCTTGGGAACAATCCCTACATAAAAAGGCAGAGCAGGAGAAGGTAGAAGCAAACATGAATCCAGTAAGGACACATCAAGACCCCGCATGGGTAAATGAAGGTAGAAATAACACGCAGCACCCTAAAACGCAGGGATGCTACAATTGTGGACAGAAGGGACATTACGCCCGAGAATGCAATGCCTCCCCAAACCCGCAACGGAATCAGCCCACAAATGCCCCACCTAGGAACAATGCTAGGCCTATCCACAGTGTTAGCACCCGTTCAGATAATTTGGCCATAAACGGCACCGATTGATGGTGTTCGGACTCCCCAACTTGGTCTGCGACACACTTTGGGACAAGTCCGGAAGACCAGTAGTCACAGGCACAGTCCGGGGACATCCCTTAGAGTTCCTTTGGGACACAGGAGGGTCCCGAACCACGTTAAACTCCTCCACGATGTACCAGCGAGATATATAGCCCACTACAGACACTATCACTCTTAGTGGATTTACAGGACACCTCCAGCAGGGCCACATTGCGGCCCCTGTGGATATTCAGATCGGTAACATTAGAACCAAGCACTCAGTCTTTTTGGTAGATTTACCCCAGACAGCAGAACACATCTTGGGGATAGATTTCATGAGCTCACACAACCTTTCTTTCGACCCCGTAAATAAGTGTGTGTGGAAAATGGCTAGAGCAGCATGAGCCCCCACCACGCTCAGAGTAGGAAACTACGAACACAGGATTAGCTCAGTGAGAGATTACTGGTTTGATCCACAAACCATTACCACAGACAAAACAGTTAGGGAAGTCTTGAAGAAACACAAAACATCTTTTGCCCAGCACAAGCATGATTGCGGTAAAATTCCAGGAATGGTCACCATTACAGGTTCTGATCCCAAGCCCCAGAAACAATACGGTTTTCCACAGCAAGTTGAGGGAGAAATAGCTAAGGTAATTCAAAGTTTATTGGATCAAGATTTAATTTGGCCCATAGCCGCAACGAACAATGCCCCGATTTGGCCCATAAGAAAACCAGATGGTTCATGGAGACTGACCATCGATTATAGATAATTAAACAAAGTAACTCTGTTAGCAGCCCCCACCATTGCCGCGAGTCCCAAGACCATGCTAAAGCAGGGACTACAGTCAAACATTTTCACGGTTCTGGACATTAGCAATAGCTTTTGGTCCATTCCATTGGATAAAACGTGCCAGTATAAATTTGCGTTCACCTTCCAGGGACAGCAATACGCGTGGACATGCCTTCCACAAGGCTTCCACAACTCCCCCTCCATTTTTCACAGACAATTGGTGAATTGATTATCGAAATTTTCCCGACCCAAATGCCTCATTCAATACGTGGACGACTTACTCCTACAGACTGACACCAAGGAAGAGCACATTTCGCTTCATTCCGAACTATTAGGTCTCCTAAAAGAAATTGGATGTAAAATCAACCCCCAAAAAGCTCAAATTCTCCGAGAAAAGGTCACTTATTTAGGAACAGTTATAATGCAAGATAAGCGTGAGATAGAGCAAATACGTATTGATACAATTGTTAAATTGCCCTTGCCCCATAATGTCACAGCACTCTGGTCATTTTTAGGACTGGTTGGTTACTTTCGCCACAAAAGCAGCCCCACTTTCCGAGCTCCTTAAGAAATAGGCCCCAGGGAAATGGCTTCCACAGCACACGGATGCCGTAGATGCATTGAAATGCGCCCTAAGTACAGCTCCTGCTTTGCAGGCACCAGGCCCACACTCCCCATACACAATAGAGGTAGCGACCACCGACCGAATCCTTTCGGCCGTACTTCGACAGGAAAGGCACTATCGTTTAGGACCCGTAGCCTATGCCTCACGAGTTGTAGATCCAGTAGAGCAAGGACTTTCAGCCTGCGAAAGGCACTTGCTCGCAGTTTTTTGGGCTGTTCAGCACTTGCGTACATAACAGGACTCAACCCCATAACCATTTTGACCGAGCACACCCCAACACAGCTACTGTTAGACGGTAGGCTAAAAGACGGTACAGTAAGCCAACTGAGAGCAGCGCGCTGGACCTTACTCCTACAAGGACGCAACATCACAGTGAAGAGGACAAAGACGCACATGTTTCTGACCGATAATTTACAATATGCAGGAACCCCACATGAGTGTGAAATCATTGCAGCCAAGCACAACACAGGCCCCTTTATTCCCAAATCGTTACCGACAAACACAGGCATCAGGCCACAGAGAACCCAGCCCACAGATAATTCGCTAAAAATTTATGTAGATGGCTCCTCCACCACTGTTAATGGAAAAAGGATCACAGGATGTGGCATATACGTAGAAGTCGCGCAGGGACGCGCATTAGAGGAGATATCATTAAAATCGCCAGGACACTTAGGTTCGCAGGCAGCCGAGTTAGCAGCCATTGCATGCATTGTGCAGCACCCAGATTCATTCCTGACCCCAGCAGACATATATTCGGACAGTTTATATGTTTGCAACAGCTTGACAGAATTCCTGCCCCTGTGGGAATCTAGAGGATTTATATCCGCCGACGGTAAATCCCTACCCTCAGCGCCATTACTAAAGCACATTCTCAAAGAAGCTAAAGATCGCAAATATGGAATCATAAAGGTTAAAAACCATCATTGTTCCTCCCCACCCGGTAACGTAAAAGCAGATGCCCGAGCAAAAGCAGGCTCACGACATGGTCACTTTTGGCAACCCCCCGAGAGTGCACCAGTGCACACAGTCCAGGTCTCACAGACCAACATCCAAGATTTGGCACAGGGACAAAAGGAAGATGACACGCTTAAGGAAATTTTAAAAGGGCACTTCCCAGCTCCCTATGATAGGTTCAAAGACACTTTAACGGTACATGACGGAATCATATTAAAGAATGGTATTTATGTGGTCTCCACCCAGGCCAGGAACCAGATTATTTGTCAATTCCATGACGGATACGGACACCAAGGGATAGAATCGCCCTTGCCCACTCAGACCTCTCTGCTGGTGGCCCGATTTAAAAACTGATGTAACCCACTACATTGAAAATTGTTTAATTTGCGCCCAGAACAACCCAGACAGATACGCAAAGAAAGGTCAGCTAAGACACAACTGCCCTGTTAATGGCCCATGGACGAACTTGTAATTAGATTAGATTGGTCCCCTCTCCCGCTGCAGAAATGGATTTAAGTATGTGTTGGTTGTGATCGACACCTTCACAAAATGGGTGGAAGCATTTCCTTCCAGGACAAACACGGCTAAAGCGACAGCAAAAATTCTAACCAAGCAAATATTAACTAGATGGGGACTCCCCTGTAGTACTGAGTTGGACCAAGGTTTGCACTTCACAAGAAGCGTAATGAAAAACGTCCTAACAATTTTCGGAATTAAACAGAAGTTTCACATTGCCTATCACCCACAATCCAGCGGCATTGTGGAACGCATGAACCGAACCCAAAGGCAACACTTAGGAAGATGGTGCAACAACACAATATGACATGGAACACAGTTCTCCCATTTGCACTGATGTTTATGAGAAACACGGTGTCGAGTTCAACAGGCTACACCCCCCACACCCTCATGACCGGACGACCCATGAAGGGTACCGAGTATTTATTTGGACTTGATTTGGCCAGCCCCGCAATCACCGCCCTTACCCACGAAAAAGCAGTCCAACAAATAATGGAAAATATTAAAGCAGCACAGCTCGCTGCAGCTGTTCGACTTGGCGCTAGGAGAAAGGAGAGTAATCCCCTACCCGGGGATTCCACCCATTCATATGCACCAGATTCGAAAAGTTCTTTTCAAAACTCTTTCACTATTCTTTTCAAAGTGTGGTTTAAAGAATGCACTTTGCCACAATTTTTGTTTGCTTTCCGGCGACCCTTCGGTCGCTAACCCCCAACTACTATTTACATGTCCAAACACTTGGTTGAAACAAATTTGCTGCTAGGAAAAACTACCTCAACACTGGACGGAGAAATTGTCCGCCCACTCAGCGCATCGAACACAGGCTGCGAGAGTATTCGCACTGTGACACAATTTCTTTCTCGGATGTCTTGTCTCCCAAACGGTTGGTTTAAAAGAAAATGAGGGAGTCACATATGGTGACAATTCTAAATGGGAAATTGATGTTAAGGAGAAACAGACAGACAAACGAGATATTGAACAACAAGATAATAACAGATATTATGCTTGTACCCCCAGGAATATACGAATATACCAGGAGACAGAGGAAGACAAAGACAAAATGAAGACCGACCTGATGACCTGCATCATGATCGTCGTTGGATCACTACAGATGCGCGCGTTATCAGCCCCTATATCCTTCACCACACAGGCCCTAAACATGACCATCCAACACAATACCCCTAGCCCGGACACTACACCACACATAGAAACAGCCACTGATACCCCGACATGGTGCAAAAACATCATAAAGGGGTATTCCCTTTCTTACACGGTAGAAGCTATATTGATTATAGCAATATTTTGCAGTGTCGTCCAGACACTTAGACTTTGGAAATGGTGAAGGAGAGCCTCCCGTTCCCCAGCATACACACTTAGAGGCCCTTTTCTCGGACTTCAACAGACCCCACACTCTTTTTGAACCCTTTTTCTGCATAATAGATTCCGCGGTTTTCAAGACAAATTACTTTCTCTGTAAATGGCATAAGTGTTAAGTAGAAATGTGATGCTGATATTGTTTATTTTGTACTGTAATATAAGTTCTTTGGTTATTAGCTAGCAGCATGAGTGTAATTTAGGTAAGGACAGTGAGAGGTTCCCCTTTGTGTAAAGAAATTGAAATGTATGATTGAATGTTATAGTGCCCCCTTAGAATTTTTTATAGATGTGTGATGTATTAAAACTTAGGTAAATGTTCCAATCCATAGGACAGAGTAGGATATAACCTGTCCTTGATTAAGGGTACCCGGCATACCAGAGAAAAGAAGAAGCTTCAGTAGTGTGATCCATCACGCTTCGCATTTAGGTTCAAGAGGACAGACTGTCGCCATCTGGGATGGCCACTTACAACAAGAAACATGGACGTTCGCAAAGCCTAAAGGGAAATATGGACAATGTAAGATTCAGGCAGGCACAGAGCCTGCATGTATATTCGTGAGCAGAGAATCCAGACAGCATCGAAACCCCCAACCGATTAGCATTTTAATGACCCATCTCCGTAAGACAAAGGACTGATACTCAGGTAACCGATACAAGCCCAGACATTTCGGCGCCGCTCCCTTTACTCAGGAAGCATAAACAGCAAGGTCAATGACCGCTTAGGACACGCCCGGCCATCAAGGCACCCGCCCCTTTATTGGCTCAAATCGAAGGCAGTGATCGAGAACTGCCCAATCAATTGGGTCCAAACCTAAGGCCCGCCCAAAAGAGCGCAAAACTCCCCAAGGATAAAGAGAGACACTGCCATGTGATCCATCTCTTTTGGACCTGGCTCTCCGGCAACTTCCATCTCCAACTGCAGCACCACGACCAGAAGCAAGTCCAAGTTCACCGCCCGCTACCAGACGGATGAGCCCAGCTGAACAGCAGTTACTTCTCCAGACCCAGTAGATCCAGATTCGAACAAAGGCCACTACAAGATAGACAGATTTTGGAAAGGAGTAAAAGCAACAGGGTTGTTGTGATGGGAGACTTCAATTTCCCCAAGATTGACTGGGGCTCACTTAGTGCAAGGGGCTTTGACGGGACAGAATTTGTAAGGAGCATTCAGGAGGGCTTCTGAAACCAATATGTAGATAGTCCAACTAGGGAAGGGGCTGTACTGGACCTGGTATTGGGGAATGAGCCCGGCCAGGTGGTAGAGGTTTCAGTAGGGGAGCATTTTGGGAACAGTGTCCACAATTCAGTAAGTTTTAAAGTGCTGGTGGACAAGGATAAGAGTGGTCCTATGGTGAATGTGCTAAATTGGGGGAAGGCTAATTATAACACTATTTGGCGGGAACTGAAGAACCTAGATTGGGGGCGGATGTTTGAGAGTAAATCAACATCTGACATGTGGGAGGCTTTCAAATGTCAATTGAAAGGAATTCAGGACCGGCATGTTCCTGTGAGGAAGAAGGATAAATATGGCAAATTTCGGGAACCTTGGATAACGAGAGATATTGTAGGCCTCATCGAAAAGAAATAGGAGGCATTTGTCACGGCTAGAAGGCTGGGAACAGGCGAAGCCTGTGTGGAATATAAGGAAAGTAGAAAGGAACTTAAGCAAGGAGTCAGGAGGACTAAAAGGGGTCACGAATAGTCATTGGCAAATAGGGTTAAGAAAAATCCCAAGGCTTTTTACACGTAGCCAGGAAAAGGGTTGGCCCACTGAATGACAGGCAAGGGAATCTATGTGTGGAGCCAGAGGAAATGGGCGAGGTACTAAATGAATACTTTGCATCAGTATTCACCAAAGAGAAGGAATTGGTGGATGTTGAGTCTGGAGAAGGGTGTGTAGATAGCCTGGGTCACATTGAGATCCAAAAAGACGAGGTGTTGGGCGTCTTGAAAAATATTAAGGTAGATAAGTCCCCAGGGCCTGATGGGATCTACCCCAGAATACTGTAAGAGGCTAGAGAGGAAATTGCTAAGGCCTTGACAGAAATCTTTGGATCCTCACTGTCTTCAGGTGATGTCCCAGAGGACTGGAGAATAGCCAATGTTGTTCCTTTGTTTAAGAACGGTAGCAAGGATAATCCAGGGAACTACAGACCAGTGAGCCTTACATCAGTGGTAGGGAAATTACTGGAGAGAATTCTTCGAGACAGGATCTACTCCCATTTGGAAGCAAATGGACGTATTAGCGAGAGGCAGCATGGTTTTGTGAAGGGGAGGTCGTGTCTCACTAACTTGATAGAGTTTTTTGAAGAGGTCACAAAGATGATTGATGCAGGTAGGGCAGTGAATGTTGTCTATATGGACTTCAGTAAGGCCTTTGACAAGGTCCCTCATGGCAGACTGGTACAAAAGGTGAAGTCACACGGGATCAGGGGTGAGCTGGCAAGATGGATACAGAACTGGCAAGGTCATAGAAAGCAGAGAGTAGCAATGGAAGGGTGGTTTTCTGATTGGAGGGCTGTGACTAGTGGTGTTCCGTAGGAATCAGTGCTGGGACCTTTGTTCGTAATATATATAAATGATTTGGAGGAAACTGGTCCGATTAGTAAGCTTGCAGACGACATTGCGGATAGCGATGAGGACTGTCAGAGGATACAGCAGGATTTAGATCGTTTGGAGACTTGGGCGGAGAGGTGGCAGATGGAGTTTAATCCGGATAAATGTGAGGTAATGCATTTTGGAAGGTCTAAAGCAGGTAGGGAATATACAGTGAATGGTAGAACCCTCAAGAGTATTGACAATCAGAGAGATCTCGGTGTACAGGTCTACAGGTCACTGAAAGGGGCAACACAGGTGGAGAAGGTAGTCAAGAAGGCATACGGCATGCTTGCCTTCATTGGCCGGGGCATTGAGTATAAGAATTGGCAAGTCATGTTGCAGCTGCATAGAACCTTAGTTAGGCCACACTTGGAGTATAGTGTTCAATTCTGGTCGCCACACTACCAGAAAGATGTGGAGGCTTTAGAGAGGGTGCAGACGAGATTTACCAGGATGTTGCCTGGTATGGAGGACATTAGCTATGAGGAGCGGTTGAATAAACTCGGTTTGTTCTCACTGGAACGACGGAGGTTGAGGGGCGACCTGACAGAGGTCTACAAAATTATGAGGGGCATAGACAGAGTGGATAGTCAGAGGCTTTTCCCCAGGGTAGAGGGGTCAATTACTAGGGGGCATAGGTTTAAGATGCGAGGGGCAAGGTTTAGAGGAGATGTATGAGACAAGAATTTTACAATTTAGATACAAAACGTACAATAACACAGAATAACAATGACACAGTAAGAACCCCCTGCCCAACCCCCCGCCTTCCCCTGCAACAGTCTAACCTAGTTAATAAGACCCCCCCCCCCTCACCACCTCTCTTCCCCCCTACCCACCCCAAGAGGGTAGTGGGTGCCTGGAACTCGCTGCCGGAGGAGGTGGTGGAAGCAGGGACGACAGTGACATTTAAGGGGCATCTTGACAAATACATCAATGGGATGGGAATAGGGGGATATGGACCCAGGAAGTGTAGAAGATTTTAGTTTAGTCGGGCAGCATGGTTGGCACAGGCTTGGAGGGCCGAAGAGCCTGTTCCTGTGCTGTACTTTTCTTTGTTCTTTGTTCTTTGACCTAAGCCGGGTGCCTGAAGTTAAGTGCAGGTTGTCATAGTTGTTCGGTGTAGTTTAGCTTGTAGTGTTTACGAAGCATGTATAAGTTAATCTTGTTCTGTAAATAAAGTATTATTGATCTTGAACTAGCTAACTGGTTGTTGGGTCTTTGATCGATATCCGGTTGAACCTTGTGGTGGTATAATTAGATACATGGCGACTCTGAAAGCAATATAATATCGATATCTAGATAAAAGAAGGGCAACCTTATTGACTGCCATATTTATAACAGCAAATATAGCAACAGCCAAGAGTTGAGGTTTCCAGAATGTTTAATTGAGATTGTGTTTGTGTCAACTAAATGCCTAGTTTAGATGGGAACTGATGCACTAAAGCATAGAATTAGAATCAGACATATGGTAAGCAGATTCACATGACTGAGCAACAATTATCTACACGAAGAAAATACCAGGTGATTCGATAAGCATTTATACTGATCTTGTCAACTGGAATACAGAAAGATATATGCTTGAGTATTAGTTAGGAATTGATTTCACTAGAGAAATCCTCAGTCGAAATATGCTTGTTGGATAGTTAGGAATCGGTTTATTAAGATTGATGAATAAGATATAGAACATAAGAACACGCAAAATAGGAGATTTCAATACTGGATGGCTAATGCTGAAAAGGCGTTGGAATTCAGAAGTGCTTTGGGTTCAGGTGGAAGCAGACTCTGAGGGGAGCAAGCCTTGGTAACGGCTCCATTACCAGTGGTGCCTAAGAAATACTCGACTAACCCGGTGGTAGTGGCCACATTAGAAATTTGGAGGCAACTCTGTCAACATTTTAATTTGAGGGCAGCCGCAAGGCTAACCTCCATCTGTGGGAATCAACTAGTCGAGCCCTGCTAGGTTGGACCCGAACAGCCGCCGGGATGTGGCGACTCGGGGCTTTTCACAGTAACTTCATTGCAGTGTTAATGTAAGCCGACTTGTGACAATAACGATTATTTATTTTATTTTTATTTTTATTTATGGGAGGCTTAGGGAGTGGAAGGAAAAGGGTTGTGAGAAGGTTGGAGTCTTATATTTAAAGGGTCAGTTTGTTATGTTATGGGCGAGGCATTTTTAGAACCCCAAAATGTATCATGGAGTTCAACCAACCTCCCCCTTTAATGTATTTGTTGCTTTTCCTAGCACATGGTGTGGGATTACAATTATGGACACGTGGGTTTTTAAACACAAAACAATGTTTTTTCCATGAACTCAACTTAACATCTTAAATAAACATTGGATCTCTTAACACCCCTTACTTCAAAGATAACTCTGAAAATATTACAACAGTAAATAATTCCTCAAAATGTTCCTTCAAACTTCCAAGAGACTTAACACCTTTAAACAGAATCACTTCAGGCTTTACTATTATGAGTTTAAATCACCCAAATGATCCAGAGATAGTCTTTCATGGCAGAGATCACAGCAAATCCAGCTTACTGCAAAACACAAACACTCCCCAAGCTCTTTTCCTCCAAACTGCAGCTCTCTGGAAACACACAGACACACACAAGTTGCTTTTTTCAAACTCTAACTTCAAAATGGCTGAACTGTTCAGCTCCACCCACTCTCTGACATAACTGTTTTCTGAAAGGTACATTGCTTAAACATCCATGTCTTAAACGTACTCTCACATGACACCTCCCCCCAAGAAAAAAAAACACCCCATCAACTTCAAGATGGTTTCATTTTTCACGTTTGCACCATCCACTAAGAAATGTACACAGTAAATATACATTTTCATTTAAAGAAAACAACACACTCAAACAGGTATAATAATATTGTCCATTTTTCTTTGTTCTTCTTCCTCCAACCAAAATCCTTCTCGATTGACAGTCTCTTTGAACAAAGTCTCTGCATGATCCATCCATTCCTCTACTCCTGGGCATTTCTCTTTAGAATCAGATACTTTAGTTCAATCTGACCACAGAGCCCCTTGCAATTCTCCAATACAGGAGCATTGGTGATCACAGCTTTCAGGCAGTCAAATGCCTGTTTAAAGTCCGCTGCCCCTTGAAATGTTTGACGTTTCTTTAGCAAGTCCTTCAGTGGAGTAATCACACCACAAAACGTTCGCACAAATGTTCGATCAAATCCACTCATGCTAAGAAATTGCATTATTTCCCTTCACCTTGAGGGTATCTGAAACTCTGCAAGGAAAGTGATTCGGGCTTCTCCAAATTCACTTTCGGCTAGGTTCATCACCAAACCCGCCGCCTGAAGTCGATCGAAGAACTCCATACGATGGTTAAAATGTTCTTTCCATGTCTGGAAGTTGAAAATAAAAGCAGATTGTCCCACTTTCTCAATGCAATCCTTCAAACGTGGGATAGGGTAAGAATCTGTTCTTGTAACTGCATTCACCTTTTGATAGTCAACACACAACCGTTGGGTACCGTCTGGTTTAGGTACCATCACTATGGGTGAGCTCCATTGGCTGCAACCCACTTCAGTTATGCCATTTTTAAGCATACTCTCAATCTCTCTATTAACCTGTGCCAATTTTAAAGGATTAAGTCTATATGGATGTTGTTTGATAGAAACAGTATTTCCCACATCTACATCACATATAGCCATTTTAGTACTTCCCAATTTATCTCTACAAACTTGCCCATGTGATATCAATAACTCTTTCAGGTCAGTTTGTTTTTCCTCTGGAAGGTAACTTAACAATTCATCCCAATTTGTAAGAACATCCTCATTTTCCAATTTAATTGGAGGTATGTCAAATTCACAGTCATCTGGATTTGGTTCATCACTTTGAGTTAGAATCATTAAAACCTCCTTTTTCTCTCCTTCCCTTTCTAAGTGCCTTTTAAGCATATTCACATGACACACTCGGTGAGTCTTCCTTCTATCTGGTGTTTTTACCACATAATTCACCTCACTTAATTTCCTTTCAATCTGATATGATCCACAAAACCTAGCTTTTAAAGGCTCACCTACCACTGGTAACAACACAAAAACTTTATCCCCACTGGCAAAATTACGAACTTTGGATTCCTTATCTGTTACCCGTTTCATCACATTTTGTGCAACTTTCAAATGTTGTCTAGCCAATTCGCCTGCTCTATTTAATCGTTCCATACAATTTGACACGTAATCCAATAATGTAATTTCCGATTTCTCACCCACTAATTTTTCCTTAATCAATTTAAGTGGTCCTCTTACCTCCTGACCAAAAATTAGTTCAAAAGGACTAAATTTGGTAGACTCATTGGGTGCATCCCTAATTGCAAACAATACAAATGGAATTCCTTTATCCCAATCCTCTGGATAATCTTGACAATACGCCCTCAACATTGTCTTTAATGTCTGATGCCACCTTTCTAACGCTCCCTGCGATTCTGGATGGTACGCAGTTGATTTAAATTGTTTTATTTCTAAGCTATCCATAACTTCTTTGAATAACTTTGAAGTAAAATTTGATCCTTGATCCGATTGAATTTCTGTGGGTAGTCCATATCTAGTAAAGAATTTAAGTAACTCCTCCACGATCGTTCTTGCTGTAATATTACGTACTGGAATGGCCTTTGGAAACCTAGTAGACACATCCATTATAGTCAAAAGATATTGATTCCCACTTTTTGTTTTAGGAAGCGGTCCTACACAATCAATTATGACCCACGTAAAAGGTTCTTCAAATGCTGGAATGGGTATTAAGGGCGCTGGTTTTATCACTGCTTGAGGTTTCCCTATCACTTGACATGTGTGACATGATTGACAAAATTTAACTACATCTTGATGTAGTCCAGGCAAATAAAAATGTTTCTGGATTTTAGCTTGAGTATTCCTTATTCCCAAATGACCTCCCACTGGTACCTCATGTGCAACTCGCAACACCTCCTTTCTATACCCTACCGGCAATACTACTTGATGAACTTCTGCCCACTTTTCATCCGCCTGCATATGTACAGGTCTCCATTTTCTCATCAAGACATAATTTTTACGGTAATAACACTCTGGTGTACTCTCAGATTCCTCTTCCATATATGCTTTCTGATATATCCGTTTTATTTCGACATCTTTCTGTTGTAACTCTGCCAATTTTCTTGAGCTAAAAATATCCGCCTCATCCTCCACCTGTTCTTGTTCTTTTTCAACCATTTGATCAAAAATCATTTCTGATAATTGCACTTCAACTTCATCTTCACTCTTTGATTCCTCCTCTTGTCTTAACCTGTGACTTTGCGACCTTGTTACTACACAATCCGGAAAAATCCCAGGATATTCGTCCTTCAACCCTTCAGTTGTCTGATTTTCCACTGGCTTATCAACCACAGTAGGCATCACTCCCACCTGTGATCCAGCTATATCATTACCCAAGATAAACTGTATTCCTGGACAAGATAGTTTATCTATTACTCCTCCTACCACTTCACCACTCTTCATTGGACTTTTCAACCTTACCTTATATAATGGAACGCTACTCCTCTCACCCTGAATTCCACATATCACCACCTTTTCTGGCAACATTCTTCCCAAACTACATAATTCCTCATCTCTTACCATTAAAGATTGACTAGCCCCTGTATCTCTTAAAATTATGATGTCTTTACCTGCTCCTCCTGATACACATGAGTAAACTTTACCCACACAAGTAAATTCTTTAAATACATCTGGCACCTTCTTAACAATTACTTCTTGAACAGGCTGTACAATAGTTTGCACCTCCTTTCTTCTCCTTTACCACACTAACAAACCGCACTGTCTTATGCTGTTTTACCACACCAGCCTTCCCAGTGCTTTTCTTCAACCACCAACACTGTGACTTTACATGGCCTAGTTCATTACAGTGAAAACATCTGAAACTTTTCATTTCTTTTCCACCCTCCTGGATTTCTTTTTTAATCTGAGGTACACTCTCTTTATTGTCTCCCATCAGATCACCTTTACCTTTATCACTTCTTATGTCCCCAGTTTCTATCCCTCACCGGCTGAAACTGATGTCGGAAACCAATCTTTGATTTATGAACAAATTCATAATCATCTGCCATTTCCGCTGCTAATCTCGCAGTTTTAACCTTCTGTTCTTCCACATGAGTTCTCACTACATCAGGAATTGAATTTTTAAACTCCTCCAAAAGTATAATTTCTCTGAGAGCTTCATACGTTTGGTCTATTTTCAAAACCCTTATCCACCTATCAAAATTACTCTGAGCCTTTCAAACTCCATGTATGTTTGATCAAATTCTTTCCTTAAATTTCTAAACCTTTGTCTGTAAGCTTCAGGCATTAGCTCATATGCACTTAAGATGGATTTCTTCACCTCCTCATACGTTCCAGATACCTCCTCCGGTAGTGATGCAAACACTTCACTAGCCCTACCTACCAGCTTTGTTTGAATCAGTAATATCCACATGTCCTGTGGCCATTGCATTTGTTTAGCTACCTTCTCAAATGAAATAAAAAAGGCTTCTACCTCCTTTTTGTCAAACATTGGCAATGCTTGGACATATTTAAATAGATCTCCACCACGATGACGCTCTGTCTCATTATCCTCATCCATCTCCTCCAACTGTACGTGTCCCTTTACGTCTGCCAATTTTAACTGATTTAACTGATTTTCATGTTTCAGAGCCATTTTCCGAATTTCAAACTCTCTCTCTTTTTCCCTTTCCTCTCTATCTCTTTCTTTGTTTCTTTCTTCTCTCTCCTTTTCTTTATCCTCTCTATCTCTTTCTCTTTCTTTTTCCGCTCTCTCTCTTTCGTATTCAAGCTGCTTTAATTCTTTCTCATGTTCCATTTGCTTAATTTGCAACTGAATTTTTGCCATTTCCCATGAGTCAAACTCTAACTCAGGCAACTTTACATGCTTAACCACTGTCATAATTACCTCATCTTTTCGCATTTTACATAGATTACATAGAATTTACAGTGCAGAAGGAGGCCATTCGGCCCATTGAGTCTGCACCGGCTCTTGGAAAGAGCACCCTACCCAAGTTCACACCTCCACCCTACCCCCATAACCCAGTAACCCTACCCAGCACTAAGCGCAATTTTGGACACTAAGGGCAATTTAGCATGGCCAATCCAGCTAACCTGCACATCTTTGGACTGTGGGAGGAAACCGGAGCACCTGGAGAAAACCCACGCAGACATGGGGAGAACGTGCAAATTCTGCACAGACAGTCACCCAGTGGGGAATCGAACCTGGGACCCTGGAGCTGTGAAACAATTGTGCTAACCATCATGCTACCGTGCTGCCCTGTTAGGTAATGTTAACTGCAAAGTTTTTGCCAGACCCAACAGTCTGCTTTTCGTCTCTGTCCGTAAAGTACTGCATGTGACAGTCTCCACCCCCAAAAACTTCTGAGCCTCTGAAAGAGCCATTGTCCACAACACACTCCCCACTTAAACTAAAATACCACACCGGAAAAGCAACAATCCTTCACTGTCTTTAAGTTCACAAAAGCCAACCCAATAGATAGACTTTTATCCCCCTCGAGCCCCCAATTGTTATGGGCGAGGGGTTTTCAGAACCCCAAAATGTATCATGGAGTTCAACCAACTTGTTTAAACACAAAACAATGTTTTTTCCATGAACTCAACTTAACATCTTAAATAAACATTGGATCTCTTAACACCCCTCACTTCAAAGATAACTCCGAAAATATTACAACAGTAAATAATTCCTCAAAATGTTCCTTCAAACTTCCAAGAGACTTAACACCTTTAAACAGAATCACATCGGGTTAAAGGCTTTACTATTATGAGTTTAAATCACCCAAATGATCCAGAGGTAGTCTTTCATGGCAGAGATCACAGCAAATCCAGCTTACTGCAAAACACAGACACTCCCCAAGCTCTTTTACTCCAAACTGCAGCTCTCTGGAAACACACAGACACACACAAGCTGCTTTTTCAAACTCTAACTTCAAAATGGCTGAACTGCTCAGCTCTACCCACTCTCTGGCATCACTGTTGTCTTAAAGGTACATTGCTTGAACATCCATGTCTTAAAGGTACTCTCACATGACAGTTAGCCTGGGGGAACTGACAAAGAAATATGGGCTTACAGAGGTTGATAGGTTCAGGTATCTCCAGGTGTGTGGCTGGGTCCAAAAGCACTTCACTGCCTATCCAGTGAAGCAACCCTTGCTTGAGAGGATCTTGTCCTGCTCGGGCTTGGGGGTAGCCAATACGTTGGGTATATACCAACGGATCGTGGGGGGAGGAGATGTGTTCGGTTGAGGGAATGATTGCAAAGTGGGCAGAGGAGCTGGGACTGATCTTGGAGGGGAAGTTTGGAGTGAGGCACTGAGGAGGGTGAACTTGACCTCGTCCTGTGCGAGGCTGAGTCTCATCCAGCTAAAAGTGGTGTTCCTGGATCACCTCCTGAAGGCCAGAATGAGTCGGTGTTTCGAAGGGTTGGATCATAGATCATAGAATTTACAGCGCAGAAGGAGGCCATTCAGCCCATCGAGTCTGCACTGACCCTTGGAAAGAGCATCCTACCTATGCCCATTGGAGGTCATGTTGCAGCTGTACAGAACTCTGGTCCGGCCGCATTTGGAGTATTGCGTACAGTTCTGGTCACCGCATTATAGGAAGGACGTGGAGGCTTTGGAGCGGGTGCAGAGGAGATTTACCAGGATGTTGCCTGGTATGGAGGGAAAATCTTATGAGGAAAGGCTGACGGACTTGAGGTTGTTTTCGTTGGAGAGAAGAAGGTTAAGAGGAGACTTAATAGAGGCATACAAAATGATCAGGGGGTTGGATAGGGTGGACAGTGAGAGCCTTCTCCCGCGGATGGATATGGCTGGCACGAGGGGACATAACTTTAAACTGAGGGGTAATAGATATAGGACAGAGGTCAGAGGTAGGTTCTTTACGCAAAGAGTAGTGAGGCCGTGGAATGCCCTACCTGCTACAGTAGTGAACTCGCCAACATTGAGGGCATTTAAACGTTTATTGGATAAACATATGGATGATAATGGCATAGTGTAGGTTAGATGGCTTTTGTTTCGGTGCAACATCGTGGGCCGAAGGGCCTGTACTGCGCTGTATTGTTCTATGTTCTATGTTCTATGTTCTATACCTCCACCCTATCCCCGTTACCCAATAATCCCACCGAAGCTTTTGACACTAAGGGAAATTTAGCACAGCCAATCCACCTAACCTGCACATCTTGGAATGTGGGAGGAAACCGGAGCACCCAGAGGAAACCCACGCAGACACGGGGAGAATGTGCAGACTCCACACAGACTGTGACCCAAGCCAGGAATCGAACCTGGGACCCTGGAGCTGTGAAGCAACTGTGCTAATCACTGTGCTACCGTGTTCGGTGTTCGGGGTGCCCGGCGCACCACACGCACATGTTCTGGTTGCGCTCAAAGCTGGTGGGCTTCTGAGGGTCCTTTTTTGAGTCTATTTTTAAAAATAAATTTAGAGTACCCAATTTGGTTTTTTTCCTATTAAGGGGCAATTTAGCGTGGCCAATTCACCTATCCTGCACACCTTTTTGGGTTGTGGGAGTGAGACACATGCAGACACGGGGAGAATGTGCAAACTCCACATGGACAGTGACCCGGGGCCTGGATCGAACCCGGGTCCTTGGTGCCATGAGGCAGCAGCGCTAACCAGTGTGCCACCGTGCTGCCCTCTTTTTTGAGACTATATCATCAATCCTGAACATTGGGTTGGAACTTTGCCCATTAGTGGAGGTTTTGGGGCTTTCGGTTGTGCCGGAGCTCCGGATGTTGGGGGGGGTGGGGGGCGGGGCAAATGTCCTGGCCGCCGCCCCGTTGGAGGCAAGGAGGCGGATCCTCATGGGTTGGAGGTTGACTACATTGCCAAGCATCTCGGCGTGGCTGGGTGACTTGATGAAGTTTTAGCAATTCGAGGTTCAGTTTATCGTGAGAAGGTCAATGGAAGGTTTTACTGTTTATAATGTACTTTAAAGAGCTGGTCACTATTAGCTGTTGGGTGGGTAGGGGGGAAGAGAGATGGTGGTGGGGGGGTCTTATTAACAAAAAATGTGTTTTTTAGCTGCAAGATTGGAAATGAATCTTCCAACAAAATCTATCATAGATTTCATAGAATCTACAGTGCATAAGGAGGCCATTTGGCCCATCGAGTCTGCACCGGCTCTTGGAAAGAGCACCCTACTCAAGGTCAACACCTCCACCCTATCCCCATAACCCAGTAACCCCACCCAACACTAAGGGCAATTTTGGACACTAAAGGCAATTTATCATGGCCAATCCACCTAACCTGCACATCTTTGGACTGTGGGAGGAAACCGGAGCACCCAGAGTAAACCCACGCACACATGGGGAGGACGTGCAGACTCCGCACAGACAGCGACCCAAGCCGGAATCGAACCTGGGACACTGGAGCTGTGAAGCAATTGTGCTATCCACAATGCTATCATACCTAACATTCTTAATACACCCTTTTTATCATTGGGTCGTGGTATTTGCAAGATTGCCTTTATTTTATCTTGATTCGGGTGAACGCCTTGTGCAGAGAGCTTGTCTCCCAGGAAGGTGGTACTGTCCACACCAATTTGACATTTAGTCTTGTTTAACTTTAAGCCATTCTTTGGAATGCACTTCAGGACCCTGAGAAGCCTTTTGTTATGTTCTTCCCGTGTTGATCCCCAAATGATTATGTCATCACCATAAACTCGAACTCCTGGAATCCTCTCAACTATGTGCTCCATGACATGATGGAAAATTTCTGAAGCAGAAATCATGCCAAATGGCATCCTTAAAAAGCAATATTTTCCAAAAGGTGTATTGAACGTACATAGCTTTGTACTTTCTTTGTCTAATTTAAGCTGCTAGAAGCCTTGTGACGCGTCTAATTTGCTGAAACAAGTTTATTCCTGTCATCTCGCATGTTATTTCCTCCCTTTTCGGTATCGGTTAATGTTCTCTTTTAATGTTGAGGTTCAGATCTTTGGGGTCCATACAGATTCATAGATTGCCATTTCACTTCTTACACAATCCATAGAGTTTACCCAGTGTGTAGACTCTCATAAGCATTTATTTACACCTAAAACTGTCACCTTCAACTTGTCTTTCCATGGAGCTGGTACACATCTCAGTGCGTAAATTACTGGTTTTGCATTCTCCTTTAATTGGATTTTATACGTGTAAGGTAAAGTACCAAAGCCTTGAAATATCACAGGAAATTCCTTCAATATGGAATCTACCGATGCAGGTTGTCTGGTTGCAGTACTGTCTGCACTGTAAACCCGCTGAACTAGCTGAAGTTCCTCACACGCTTCTAGTCCGAGGAGATATTCACATTCCGCCGCTACAAAGAACAATACAGCACAGGAACAGGCCCTTCGGCCCTCCAAGCCTGTACCGGTCATGATACCAACCTTGGCCAGAACCCTCAGCACTTCCTTGTGCTGTATGCCCCTATACCCATCCTAGCCATGTATTTGTCAAGATGCCTTTTGAACGCCGTTAATGTATCTGCTTCCACAACCTCCCCCGGCAACACGTTCCAGGCACTCATCACCCTTGATGTAAAAAACCTGCCTCGAACTCCTCCTGTAAACTTTGCCCCATGGACCTTAAACCTATGCCCCCTAGTGACTTACCCCTCCACCCTGGGAAAGAGTGCCTCCCCATCCACTCTAACCATGCCTCTTATAATCTTGCAGACCTCTATTAGGTCGCCCCTCAATCTCCGTCGTTCTAATGAAAACAGTCAGTGTATATTCAGCCTAACCGCATAGCTAACGCCCTTGAGACCAGGCAACATCCATGTAAACCTCCTCTGCACCCTCTCCAAAGCCTTCATATCTTTCTGGTAGTGTGGCGACCAGAATTGTGCTCAATATTCCAAGTGTGGCCTTACCAAGGTTCGATACAACTGTAACATGACTTGCCAGTTTTTATACTCAATGCCCCGTCCAATGAAAACAAGCATTCCATATTCTTTCTTGACTACCTTGTCCAATTGTGTTGCCACTTTCAAAGATATGGGGACCTGTACGCCCAGATCTCTCTGACTTTCTATATTCCTAAGAGTTTTGCTATTTACTGTATATTTCCCCTGTCTGTTAGACCTGCCAAAATGCATTACCTGACATTTGTCTGAATTAAACTCCATTTGCTATTTCTCTGTCCAAGTCTCCAACCTATCTATGTCCTGTTGTATCGTCTGACATTCCTCAACACTATCTACCACTCAACTAAAGTTGGTGTCATCCACGAACTTACTAATCAGACCAGTTACATTTTCCTCCAAATCGTTCATGTATGCTACAAACAACATAGGCCCCAGCACCGATCCCTGTGGAACACCACTAGTCACAACCTTCCATTCAGAAAAACACCCTTCTACTGCTACCCTCTGCTTTCTGTGGCTGAGCCAGTTTTGTATCCATCCTGCTATCCATCCTCTGGTCCCGTGTACCTTTTGTACCAGTCTGCCATGAGGCACCTTGTCAAAGGCTTTACTGAAGTCCATGTAAACAACATCCACTGCCCTCCCCATATCAATCATCTTTGTCACCTCCTCAAAAAACTCGATTAAGTTAGTGAGGCACGAGCTCCCCTTCACAAAACCATGCTGTCTATCGCTAATGAGTCCATTTGTTTCCAAATGGGTGTAAATCCTGTCCCTGAGAATTTCTCCAATAATTTACCTACTACCGACGTGAGGCTCACCGGCCTATAGTTTCCTGGATTATCCCTTCTACAATGGAAAATTTTACAGTGTGAACTCTGTTTTTCACATTTACATCGAGTTTGCATGCTCCTAAAGTCGTAATTTCATTTCCATTGTAATCTCTTAGTAATACTGTTTTTTTACTACTTGCGGTTTAATTCTCAGCTCTTTTAAATCTGACAAACTGATTAGGTTGGCCCTCGCACCTGTGTCAAGTTTGAAAGTTATTAATGTGTCATTAATCATTAATGGAACTGTCCATTTGACTTTTGTAGTATTTGAATTGAATTCACTATTGCTGCAAGTTGTAATAACAGCGTTGTTATTTTGCATGACTTGACTATCCGTATCTTCACTAGAAATCATGTCACAAAGAATGTGTCTTCGAGGCACACTTCATCAACTGTGTTGATGGCTTTTGTTTGTTCCGCCTTTCTCCTGGAAAAGCATGTGTCGCAAAATGAATTTTGCTGTTATAATTGGAGCATATCTTTCCAAAACCTGGACATTGTATTGGCAAATGTCATCTGCCACTTCGTGGGCATGAAATGGAGATCGGTCGGCTGCTCAAAATGACCATTTGCACTGGGACCACGTTTTTTATTTGAGTGTGTCACTATACGAATAATGTCGGCTGCCTCTTCTATCTTCGTGTCAAAATGTTGGAGATTCAATGTGCTGATCTGCTTTGTTGCAAGCTCGCTAGCGTGACACATTTTGACAGCATCATCAAGTCGAAGTTCATTTTCTCTTAGAAGCCTCTCGCATAACTTATTGTTAGAGATCCCGAATACGATCTGATCATGTATTATCGACGATGGGTGGGTACTAAAATTACACAACTGCACCTTCAACCGCAAGTCCCCATACCAGCCTCCCCGAACAGGTGCCGGAATGGGGCAACTGGGGGCTTTTCACAGTAACTTCATTTGAAGCCTACTTGTGACAATAAGAGATTTTCATTTCATTTTTTCATTTTTTTCAAGTCGGTTAGAAAACAATCAAATGACTTGCCTGCTTTCTGGGTACACGTGCAAAATATATAGCGCTCAAAGGTTTCATATTTATTAGGAGAGCAATGCCAATCAAATTGCTTGAGAACTTTGTCGAAGTTCTTTCTATCCGTCTCGCTATCAAAGACAATCGTGTTGAAAATTTCAATTGCTTGGGGGCCTGCTACAGTGAGCATTCACGCGGTTTGCAACAAATAGTTTCAAACTGCAGCTTGAACACCCGCCAATTCTCGTCTACATTACCGGTAACCCAAAGCTATTGAGGTGACTTGAGGCCTTCCATCCTGGGCTTCGAATTCTTACCGTGCGTTGAGTACTAGTTGCCAGTAGCTTACGAGGTTAGTCGAAAAAAATTGTTTTCTTATTGTACCTTCTTCTTCTTTGGAGTTATCTTTAAATTACATAGAACATAGAACATACAGTGCAGAAGGAGATAATTTGGCCCATCGAGTCTGTACCAACCCACTTAAGCCCTCACTTCCACCCTATCCCCGTAACCCAATAACCCCTCCTAACCTTTTTGGCCACCAAGGGCAATTTAGCATGGCCAGTCTACCTAACCTGCATGTGTTTGGACTGTGGGAGGAAACCGGAGCACCCGGAGGAAATCCACGCAGACACAGGGAGAACGTGCAGACTCCGTACGGAGAGACCCTGGCGCTGTGAAGCCACAGTGCTAGCCATTTGTGCTACCATGCTGCCCAATTGTTCGGATCATTTCAGAATCTCCTTGTTCTTAGTTGCTCTTTAGTCCTGGTACCATGTGATGTTCAGTACACTGGCCGGTAGGAATGGTGAAGTACAGAACATCTAGTTCTTGATTAGTTAAAATAATTTATTATAAAACAAATGCAAGGTGAAGATAACTGGAGTAAATATATACCAAACTAACTAACTAATTAATCTAGAGCTGCAGCAAAATACGTCTATCAACCAACACAACTTACTCCCAACTCCCCTAGGCACAGAATCACATGGTAGTTTTACACTGCCACCTGCTGGTCAGAGGTTGTGTACATTATGATACACAAGATTGCTTGTGTATATCATCACAGGGCTAAAAGGCCTTAGCTGATGTTCTTAGACGCGAGCCACCTTTTGTGCGACCGCTCAGCTGATGGCTACCAGGGAGTCCAAAAATGCCTACCCCAGCCTTAAATCTAAAGGCAACCACAACCGTCTGGGGTACAGAATTCCAAAGATTCACAACCTTCATCTGTCCTTTATCCTGAAACAGTGCCCACGTTTGTTTAGATTCCCCGATCAGTGGAAACGATCTCTCAACATCTACCCTATCAAACCCCTTCAGAATTTTGAAGATTTCAATGAGATTGCCTCTCAGTCTTCTAAACTCAGAGAATATAAGCCCAATTTACTCAGCCTCTCATCACAGGACATCCCCCTCAAACAAGTTTCACTGTACTGCCTCTAATTCAAGTCTCACCTTTCTTAAATGTGGAGACTAAAACTGCACACAGTATTCCAGATGTGGTCTTACCCAAACCCTAGAGAGCTGTAGCAAGACTTCTTTATTCTTGTACAGTAAGTCCTCATTTTAAGTTACCTCACTTTAAATAATTTCATTCTAATATTATTTTTATTTTAGGTCTGTTTTCCCCAATTTAAGTCACGATACTCACTTCAGCATTGCGCCATCGCCTTCTGCATTGTCATCCCATTTATTGTGTGCCATCACCATCCTCATCGTCACCTGTCACCATTGTATTTTGTGTGTCATTGTGCAGCACACGTCATTGCTGCCTGCCACCACCGTGCAGTGTGTGATATCTAGTGTCAGCTCAGCTCCCTTCATGCAATGTCAGGTCCTGTAACCCGATCGGCGACATTGTTAAGGAGGCCATTTGTCCAGTAGTATTAGAAGCAATGTTGATATTTTTCTTAAGAAGCCCTGAAGCATCCAAAGATGCTTTTTTTCCAGCAAAAGGTAGCATTTAAATTTGATTTAAATCTTGGGAGTTTCACGAGTGCCTGCTATGGGTGAGACTTTTGGATCACTTTTATTCATGTGCCAGAGATACCTAGTAAGTGATGGCAGCGTGCCTACTGCTGCAAAGAAAACAAGAAAAACCATCAGCCTAGCAGTGAAATTGGAGGTTTAAAAACGTCTTGAGGCAGGAAAGCCAGCAGTCAATATTGATGGAGTATATGGGCTACCCCCTACCCTGGTAACACTAACAAAATCAAACAAAGTGGGCAAAGTGTGACACTTTTAAATGCGTGAGGTGAGAAGCAGCATTGGAGCACATGAAAGACTGTGGACAGTCTGAATCAAAGACCAAAACCAGCAGCAGGTGCCGCTCAACTTGATGGTCACCCAAGTAAAATCCAGAATCCTGTCTGAGGACTTACAGAATGAGCAGGGTGAGAGTTCTCAGTCAGAAAGTTTTGATGCCACTCATGGATTGTTCAAGCGTTTCAAGAGGCATTCTTATCTGGAGGACAATATTAAACTGTTCAGTGGCCCAAGGGTAGTTTGGCACAAGTGTGGGGGTATCTGACAGGCCTGTGGATATAGGAGTCCAGCCAGTACGTGGTGCGATGAAGAGCCAGTAGGTGCATGGATGTGGGGCTCCGGCTGGTTCCCTGAAGTCTCTGCTGTCCCCGGTGACTACTGCTGGCAGCACCTTCCCAACAGAGCATCCCTTATTGTTTCCAGAAGCTTGTTCTTTCAATTCAATTAATTCAATTGACACAGCGGATAGAGATTGCAGGCACAAGAGAGCTCAAATTCCCATGTGTCTGCAGCATCTGCAAAAATGCTTCCTGGCTCTTCCCCAGTTCCTCACAGTGCCTTGCTGCTTAGAATTTCCAGTGCAGAAGGAGGCCATTTGGTCCATCGAGTCTGCACCAGCCCTTGGAAAGAGCACCCTACTTAAGCCCACACCTTCAGCCTATCCCCGTAACCCCACCTAACCGTTATGGACATTAAGGGCAATTTAGATTGGCCAATCCACCTAAACTGCACATCATTGGACTGTGGGAGGAAACCGGAGCACCCGGAGGAAACCCACGCAGACACCAGGAGAATGTGCAGATTCCGCACAGACAGTGACCCAAGCCGGGAATCAAACCTGGGACCCTGGTGCTGTGAAGCAACATTGCTAACCACTGTGCTACCGTGCCCTGTCCTGTCTGGGCCGTGCAGCTGCTGACTAGCTGTGACCCAGGACTGATTCAATTCAAAATAAATTTCAAGCATTTTGGCCTGAATTATGATGTTACTTGTTAGGCCCATGGATAATTGCAATTGGACCAATGCAAACATCCTGTAATTGTAGAGAGACAAGTGCAAAAATTTATTGCTGTAGAATGGTTCCAAGTACAAAGACTTTGTAGGTGAAGGTGATGTGAAGCTGGATATATAGAGCTGTTGTAGTATATGGTAGCACAGTGGTTATGTTATAAAAAGAGTGGCACAGTGGTTAGCACTGCTGCCTCACAGCGCCAAGGATCTAGGTTCAATTTAGACCTTGGGTAAATGTGGAATTTGCACTTTCTGCCCGTGATTGCGTGGGTTTCTCCGAGTGCCCCGGTTTTCACCCACAGTCCAACGATGTGCAAGCTAAGTGGATTGGCCATGCTAAATTGTCCGTTGATGCCCAGGTTGGGTGGGGTTATAGGGATAGGGTAGGTGATTGGGTCTGGATGGGGTGCTGTTTCAGAGAGCCGTTGCACACTCAATGGGCCAAATGGACAATTGTCATCAGCAGCACTATCAAGTGACAGTTGCTCACTGATGCTCAGGTTGGATTCCACAGGGATCACTCAACTCCAGGCCTCATTACTGTGGTAAACCACTGTTGCACCTGTATTAGGTAATGTACGGTAGGACCTGTACTACAGGTTCACCGGTAATCCCTGCCTGCTGGCTCCGCCTAGGAGGTGGGGTATAAATATGCGTGTCCTCCAGCCAGTAGCCATTTTGCCAGCTGTTGTGGGAGGCCACACATCTGGGGCATCATTCTCCGACCCCCCAGCGGGTCGGAGAATGGCCGTTGGCCGCCGTGAATTCCGCCCCCGCCGCCCGCCAAAGTCTCCGAAGGGAGAAAAGTCGGCGGGGCGTTAATGGCGCCGCAGACGTTGGAGAATGACACGGGTGGGCGCAAGGCAGCCGATTTTAGGCCTGCCGATATTCTCCCGTCCGGATGGGCCGAAGTCCCGCCGACATGATGACGGGTCACGTCAACGTAAATCAAACCTCCTTTTAATCGGCGACAACCTGTGCTCAAGGTTTACGCCGACCAGCGTGGAGGTGGGTGACGGCCTGGGGGGTTGGCCGCTGGGCAGGCGATGGCGTGGCCGCAGTCTGAATGTGTGGGGAGAGGTGTGTGTAGGGTTGTGTGTGTGTGTGTGCGGCGGGGGGGGGGGGGTGGTTAGAGTGGGCTGGGCTCCGGGGGAGCGCCGGGAGGGGGGGTCAGTGCCGGGGAGAAGGATGGGGGGTCCGCGCCGGGGAGGGGGATGGGGGTCCGTGCCGGGGAGGAGGATGGGACGTCCGTGCCGGGGAGGGGGATGGGGGGGTCCGTGCCGGGGAGGGCCGGGGAGGAGGATGGGGGATCCGTGCCGGGGAGGAGGATGGGGGGTCCGTGCCGGGGAGGGGGATGGGGGGTCCGTGCCAGGGAAGGGGGGTGCGAGGGCAAGTGAGTTGGTCCACCTGGCCAGGTGCCAAGCCTCCAACAGTTGGATCCATGCGGTCCATGCCACCTGGCTGGGGGGAGGAGGGGATATGGGCAATGATGACATGTCGTCGTTCCCTCCTCCCCCCCCCCCCCCCCCCCCCCCCCAACCAGGCCGTCATGTTTTCCGATCATCCAGCGATGTTGGCCGCCGTGGCGGCAGCCGCTAATGTCTATGTTGCCCTGGATGAGGAGGAGGAGGAGCGTGCCAGAGAGGCGGCGCAGGCTGCCGCAGAGGGGCAGGCGGCAGCCGCCCAGACTGGAGAGACACCTGACCGACAGGACGAGGAGGGGGAGGAGGACGTCGCGGCCCCACGGCAGCGGAGGCACCCGAGGGCGCCCCGTGTGTACCGGCCCCGGCAGTCATACCAGGACCTCACGGACCGGGAATGCAGGAGACTCCCGATGAGGCGGGAAACCGTGGCACACATCTGCCACCTGCTGGCACACCTGTCACCGCGTGGCACTGGCGGGGGACACCCTCTCCCCGTGTCCGTCAAGGTTACGGTGGCCCTGAACTTTTATGCAACGGGGTCATTCCAGGCACCGAGTGGGGACCTGTCCGGCATATCGCAGACATCAGTGCACCGGTGCATCCGGGCAGTGACAGACACCCTATATGCCATGGCGCACTGCTACATCCACTTTCCTGTGGACCGGGCCAGCCAAGATGTCCGGGCCGTGGGCTTCTCTGCCGTGGCCGGGTTCCCCATGGTCCAGGGCGCGATTGATGGGATGCACGTCGCCGTGCGGCCATCTGCAGATAACAGGGCCGTGTTCACCAATAGGAAGGGGACCTATTCGATGAACATACAGGTGGTCTGCGACCACCGCATGATGATCCTGCACGTCTGCGCCCGTGACCCGGGCAGTGTACACGACTCATACGTGTTGTCGCGGTCATCCATCACCGGCATGTACGAGGGACGCCATCCCCGGCTGAGGGGCTGGTTGCTGGGTGACAGGGGCTACCCATTGTGATCGTGGCTGATGACGCCTGTACGGAGGCCACGCAATGAGGCGGAGAACCGCTACAATGATGCCCATGTAGCGACAAGGGGAGTGATAGAGAGGTGCTTTGGTGTGCTGAAGATGCGTTTCAGGTGCCTGGACCTCTCTGGGGGCACCCTCCAGTATCGGTCAGATAGGGTCGGCCCCATCATTGTGGTGTGCTGCGTCCTGCACAATATAGCCCAACAGGGGGGCGATGTGCCGCAGGCAAAGGAGGGCAGAGTGGAGGAGCAGCAGGAAGAGGCGCAGTCCTCCCCAGATGAGGGGGATGGGGGCAATGGTCAGGACAGACGGGCTAGACATGGGCGGGTGGCTGTCCACCGTTACCGGCTGGCCCAGCGGGCACGGGACAGATTGATAGACGCCCGCTTCACTGACTAGATGGGCGTGGGAATCGGGTAGTATGGCCACAGACCGCACACCATGGCAACAGCCGACCACCCACACCCCCCACCCATCCACCCACCCAGCACCCTCACCCCCCTCCCCAACCCCACCCACCCCACCCGCATGCACACCACCCCCCCATTGCCGATCCACCTGCGGCACAACGGCCGGGCTCACACAGTTGCCGGTGGACGCGTGTCTATTGCAGGCCATGGAGGATGATGACAACCCGCCCTGCGATGAGCTCCTGGCTCCACATCGTTGGACTATGTCTGACCCATGGCCACAGTACCACCATCCACCCGGACCACCCCTGCATGCGGCTGTGACACTGCAGCGCACGGTCCCGTCCTCTGCCCGGGGGGATGTTGATGGCGGCCCAGGGGGAAGGGGGCAGACTCACCTGGGGCTGCGGTAAGACCACCCCTCACACACATACTTGCGCTCAACGTACATGACACCCCCGCACGCTTTGGACAGAGCACAAAGGCAGCTTCTGTAGGTGTAACATTGACTTTAATAACGAATGGAGTTCATCCACGTGCCCTAGCCCCTAAAACTCATCTGTGCCCTGCACCCGTGTCAACTTACTCAGTGTCTAATTGTTTGGCCTTACGGACCCTATGACTACGTCTACGTGGTTCCCCAGACGGTACAGCAGAACTGGAGGTGGACTCCTGTGATTCCTGCCTTCTGACACGGGATCCCTTTGGCGGCCGTTTCCTGGGGCGTCCTGGCCTAGATGGGCCAGGCTGCGGCCCGGGCGACTGGGATGGCGAGCTGCCAGCCTGTCCTGCCCGTTGCCCACCCGATGCACCTGGGACGGAAGGGGGGGGAGTCCGAGGTGTCGCGGTGTGCCGGGACCTCCCCTACAGGGGGACCCGGGACGGACCACAGCACCTCCTCCTCCCTCAGGGTGCCCGATGGACCCCAGGCCTCTGCATGGGTGGGGGATGCGAACGGACTGGCCATCCGACGCCCCCCCTGACATCTGGCGCTGCCAGTCCTGGAGGCCCGTGCTGGTATCGACAGGGGTCTGCAGGTTTGCAGCCATGGAGCTCAGGGGATTGGCAAACCCTGTCTGTGACTGTGCGACGCCGGCTCGCACATGGCCAATGGTGCCGATGCCCTCAGCGATGGTCTGCAGAGACTGGGCCATGGCCTGCTGAGACTGGGATATGGCCTGCTGAGACTGGGCTATGGCCTGCAGAGACTGGACTATGGCGTTGAGCGCCTCTGCCATCTGCCGCTGGCGCTGGCTCATGGCCTCCTGTGAGAGGGCAGCCATTTCCTGGGCCACAGACGCCGCCTGCACGGAAAGCCTCAGGCCTCGCAAACCGTTCCCCATGTCTGACACCGTCGCACCCATTGCCTCCACCGCGGACGCCACCCGTGCGGTGTCGGCCTGGGTGGCACGTATAGCTGGCACCACTCCCAGCTCCTGGACGCGGGTGGACTCCTCCACCTGCGACTGCAGCCGCCGCAAGCCGCCCGTCACCCTCTTCACTCGTCTCCGGGTCGGTGGTTGCATCGGATCTATGTGTGGGTGTGGTAACTCCAGGAACCCGGGATCCATCTGGGCAGCAGATGTTCGCTTGGGCTGGGCTGCCCTCCGACCGCCCGGCCCCTCTGCTGCTCCTACCTCCGCCTGCTGTACCGGGACAGCTGTGTTGTGCGCACCAGTGAGTGTACCAGACGCCTCATCACTAAAGTGCCCAACCAAGGTGAGTGTTTCTGCGATGGTGGAGGGTGTTGGTGACAGCAGTGGCGTTGTGTCGTGCTCTTCGTCCCACTCTGAGTCCATGGCACTTTGGGGTGTCAGTTCATCTCCGCCCATCCAATCTGTGTCACTGTCCGGTATTTCGTTTTCCTGGGTAGTGTTGTCCCGGGTAGGGGTGTCCTGGGTAGTGGTGTCCTTGGTAGGGGTGTCCTGGGTAGTGGTGTCCTGGCTCGGCTGTGACGGGGGCCTGTGGCTGCCCCTCTCGTCGCTGGGTGGCACACGCCTGCGTCGTCGCACCCGCACGAGACGGGGGCGTCGTCTCCCTGTTGCTCCAGGTCTCTCCGTCTCCAGTGGTCTCCAAGGGACATCCTGCGGGCGTCGCATGCCGGAGGATCCGGGTCTCTCCGTCTCCCGTGGTGTGCGAGGGGCATCCTGCGGGCGTCGCATGCCGGAGGGTCCGGGTCACTCCGTCTCCCATGGTGTGCGAGGGGCATCCTGCGGGTGGTCTGCATCTGTGGGGATGGGTGCCTTGACGTTTGCTCCTGCGATACACAATGAAGCATGCATGGTTAGACACGGAGGCAGTGATCAGGTGATATGGGGGAGGGGGATATAGGGGAGGGGGGATATGGGGACGGGCTGTCGGTGGCTCACTTGCTAGTACGCCCCCGACCTCTGCATCAGCAACCTCCCGGTCCTCAGGTCCGCCAGCCAGTTCCAGGGCCCTTTCCTCGTATTCGGTCAGTGGCCTCTCATCAGCGGGGCCTCCTCCAGTCCTCACATGATCCCTGGTGTTGTGTGCGCGCTTCTCCTGTGGGGGGTGGTGGCAGGGGTAAAAGGCAACACTGTTAGGCAGGTATATGAATGCACGCCATCGGTTGCGCGTGCATTGCAGAGGTTAAGGATAGGGCTGGATTCACTTGGGGATATGGGGGATATGGGAGGGGGGCTATGGGGAGGGGGGTTATGGGGGAGGGGGGATATGGGGAGGGGGGATATGGGGGATATGGGGGAGGGGGGATATGGGGGAGGGGGGATATGGGGGAGGGGGGATATGCGGGAGGGGGGATATGGGGGAGGGGGGATATGGGGAGGAGGGATATGGGGAGGGGGAATAGGGGGAGGGGGTATAGGGGAGGGGGGATATGGGGGAGGGGGCTATGGGGGAGGGGGATATGGGGGAGGGGGGATATGGGGAGGGGGATATGGGGAGGGGGGATATGGGGGAGGGGGGATATGGGGGAGGGGGATATGGGGTGGGGGGGATATGGGGGAGGGGGGATATGGGGGAGGGGGGATATGGGGAAGGGGGGATATGGGGGATATGGGGGAGGGGGGATATGGGGGAGGGGGGATATGGGGAGGGGGGGATATGGGGAGAGGGGATATGGGGGAGGTGGGATATGGGGGTATGGGGGATATGGGGGAGGGGGGATATGGGGGATATGGGGAGGGGGGATATGGGGGAGGGGGGATATGGGGGATATGGGGGAGGGGGATATGGGGGAGGGGGATATGGGGGATATGGGGGAGGGGGATATGGGGGAGGGGGATATGGGGGAGGGGGGATATGGGAGAGGGGGAATATGGGTGATATGGATATCGGGCAGGGGGGGGAGGCTCACCCTGGTTGCTCTGACGAGGTCGTTCACCTTCATGTGGCACTGGGTGCCTGTCCATGGTGTCAGGGCCACAGCGGTGACAGCCTCTGCTACCTCCCTCCACAGACGCCGGCTGTGGCGTGGGGCAACTCTGCGGCCGTGCCCGGGATACAGGGCCTCCCTCCTCTGCTCCACTGCGTCCAGGAGCGCCTCCACATCCCGTGACTGGAACCTCGGGGCTGAGCGGTGGCCGGCCATCCGGTCAGGTGTTCCGGTCGGGTGGGGGGGGAGCAGCGCGTCCTTATGAGCCATCACGCCGTGCGCCGTGTATGACGCTGCATGGCGTGAACCATGTGAGCAAGCGCGGATCCCGTCACGTCGCTGCTAGCCCATTCCGGGCCGGAGTCTTCGCGACGTTTTTGGCGGCGTGATGCAGGTCGGATTTGCGTCGTTTTTTGCGCCAATCGACGGACTTTGCGCCGATAACGGAGAATTTTGCCCCTGATAGCAATAAAGCCTCAGTTGGATTCAACTATCGTCTTTGTCCAATTGATCGTGCCTCAACTACAACCTTCATTCAACGTGGGCAAAGGATTTGACGGCAATAGTGTGGTGAGTGTGACTGCCCTTGAAATCAAGACAGTATTTGGCTGAATGTGGTACCAAGGACTGCTTCATTGTGACGTTGACTGCAAGGACACCGTTCGCAGACTGCTTCACTGTGACGCTGACTGCGAGGACGCCGTTCCCAGACTGCTTCACTGTGACGCTGACTGCGAGGACACCGTTCCCAGGCTGCTTCACTGTGACGCTGACTGCGAGGACACCGTTCCCAGGCTGCTTCACTGTGACGCTGACTGCGAGGACACCGTTCCCAGGCTGCTTCACTGTGACGCTGACTGCGAGGACACCGTTCCCAGGCTGCTTCACTGTGACGCTGACTGCGAGGACACCGTTCCCAGGCTGCTTCACTGTGACGCTGACTGCGAGGACACCATTCCCAGGCTGCTTCACTGTGATGCTGACTGCGAAGACGCCGTTCCCAGGCTGCTTCACTGTGACGCTGACTGCGAGGACGCCGTTCCCAGACTGCTTCACTGTGACGCTGACTGCGAGGACGCCGTTCCCAGGCTGCTTCACTGTGACGCTGACTGCGAGGACACCGTTCCCAGGCTGCTTCACTGTGACGCTGACTGCGAGGACACCGTTCCCAGGCTGCTTCACTGTGACGCTGACTGCGAGGACACCATTCCCAGGCTGCTTCACTGTGATGCTGACTGCGAAGACGCCGTTCCCAGGCTGCTTCACTGTGACGCTGACTGCGAAGACGCCGTTCCCAGGCTGCTTCACTGTGACGCTGACTGCGAAGACGCCGTTCCCAGGCTGCTTCACTGTGATGCTGACTGCAAGGACACCATTCCCAGACTGCTTCACTGTGACGCTGACTGCAAGGACGCCATTCCCAGACTGCTTCACTGTGATGCTGACTGCGGCAGGACACCTTTCCCAGACTGCTTCACTGTGACGCTGGCTGCGGCAGGACACCTTTCCCAGACTGCTTCACTGTGACGCTGACTGTGGCAGGACACCTTTCCCAGACTGCTTCACTGTGACGCTGACTGTGGCAGGACGCCATTCCCAGACTGCTTCACTGTGACGCTGACTGCAAGGACGCCATTCCCAGACTGCTTCCCCGTGACACTGACTGTGAAGACACCATTCCCAGACTGCTTCACTGTGATGCTGACTGCGAGGACACCATTCCCAGATTGTTGATGGCCTATCACTAAAGAAACCAACCAAGGTGATAGTCTCTGCAATGGTGGAGGGTGTAGGAGATAGCAGTGACGGAAAGTCTAAATTTGTGTCTTCATCAGAGCCACAGTCTGGGGTCTCCTGTGTCGTGTCGTGGGGCGCTCCTGATCCCTGGGTGTCCGCGTCCCGGGTGTCCGCGTCCCGGGTGTCCGCACCCCGGGTGTCCACGTCCCGGGTGTCCACGTCCGGCACAGGACTGCTGTGACGGCTGCCCTCCCCGTCGGGGCTTGCATCCCTGGGGGCCACCGGCCCTGGCACTGGCTGGAGGCGGGGGCGCTGGATGGGCCAGGACCACCGCCGGCTGGTCCTGTAAGACACACGAGATTTTGGAGATAGTGACCACAATTCTGTGACTTTCACTTTAGTAATGGAGAGGGGTAGGTGCGTGCAACAGGGCAAGGTTTACAATTGGGAGAAGGGTAAATACGATACTGTCTGACAAGAACTGAAGTGCATAAGTTGGGAACATAGGCTGTCAGGGAAGGACACAGTTGAAATGTGGAACTTGTTCAAGGAACAGGTACTACGTGTCCTTGATATGTATGTCCCTGTCAGGCAGGGAAGAGATGGTCGAGTGAGGGAACCATGGTTGACAAGAGAGGTTGAATGTCTTGTTAAAAGGAAGAAGGAGACTTATGTAAGGAAACAAGGTTCAGACAGGGCGCTGGAGGGATATAAGATAGCCAGGAGGGAACTGAAGAAAGAGATTAGGAGAGCTAAGAGATGGCATGAACAATCTTTGGCGGGTAGGATCAAGGAAAACCCCAAGGCCTTTTACACATATGTGAGAAATATGAGAATGACTAGAGCGAGGGTAGGTCCGATCAAGGACAGTAGCAGGAGATTGTGTATTGAGTCTGAAGAGATAGGAGAAGTCTTGAACGAGTACTTTTCTTCAGTATCTACGAATGAAAGGGGCCATATTGTTAGAGAGGACAGTGGGAAACTCGAAGAGATACTTGTTAGGAAGGAAGATGTGTTGGGCATTTTGAAAAACTTGAGGATAGACAAGTCCCCCAGGCCTGACGGGATATACCCAAGGATTCTATGGGAAGCAAGAAATGAAATTGCAGAGCCGTTGGCAATGATCTTTTTGTCCTCACTGTCAACAAGGGTAGTACCAGGGGATTGGAGAGTGGCGAATGTCGTACCCCTGTTCAAAAAAGGGAATAGGGATAACCCTGGGGATTACAGGCCAGTTAGTCTTACTTCGGTGGTATGCAAAGTAATGGAAAGGGTACTGAAGGATAGGATTTCTGAGCATCTGGAAAGACACTGCTTGATTAGGGATAGTCAGCACGGATTTGTGAAGGGTAGGTCTTGCCTCACAAGTCTTATTGAATTCTTTGAGGAGGTGACCAAGCACATGGATGAAGGTAAAGCAGTGGATGTAGTGCACATGGATTTTAGTAGGGCATTTAATAAGGTTTCCCATGGTAGGCTTATGCAGAAAGTAAGGAGGGATAGTTGGAAATTTGGCCAGTTGGAAACCGAACTGGCTAACCAATAGAAGTCAGAGAGTGGTGGTGGATGGCAAATATTCAGCCTGGAGCCCAGTTACCAGTGGCGTACTGCAGGGATCAGTTCTGGGTCCTCTGCTGTTTGTGATTTTCATTAATGACTTGGATGAGGGAGTTGAAGGGTGAGTCAGTAAATTTGCAGACGATACGAAGATTGGTGGAGTTGTGGATAGTGAGGAGGGCTGTTGTCGGCTGCAAAGAGACAGAGATAGGATGCAGAGCTGGGCTGAGAAGTGGCAGATGGAGTTTAACCCTGAAAAGTGTGAGGTTGTCCATTTTGAAAGGGCAAATATGAATGCAGAATACAGGGTTAACGGTAGGGTTCTTGGCATTGTGGAGGAGCAGAGAGATCTTGGGGTTTATGTTCATACATCTTTGAAAGTTGCCACTCAAGTGGATAGAGCTGTGAAAAAGGCCTTGGTGTGCCAGCGTTCATTAGCAGAGGGATTGAATTTAAGAGCCGTGAGGTGATGATGCAGCTGTACAAAACCTTGGTAAGGCCACATTTGGAGTACTGTGTACAGTTCTGGTCACCTCATTTTAGGAAGGATGTGGAAGCTTTGGAAAAGGTGCAAAGGAGATTTACAAGGATATTGCCTGGAATGGAGAGTAGGTCTTACGAGGAAAGGTTGAGGGTGCTAGGCCTTTTCTCATTAGAACGGAGAAGGATGAGGGGTGACTTGATAGAGGTTTATAAGATGATCAGGGGAATAGATAGAGTAGACAGTCAGAGACTTTTTCCCCGGGTGGAACAAACCATTACAAGGGGACATAAATTTAAGGTGAATGGTGGAAGTTTTAGGGGGGATGTCAGAGGTAGGTTCTTTACCCAGAGAGTAGTGGGGGCATGGAATGCACTGCCTGAGGAAGTAGTTGAGTCAGAAACATGAGGGACCTTCAAGCAGCTATTGGCTAGGTACATGGATTGCGGTAGAATGATGGGGTGCTCATTTGCTCTTAATCTAGGACAAAAGTTCGGCACAACATCGTGGGCTGAAGGGCCTGTTCTGTGCGGTATTTTTCTATGTTCTATGTTCTATCATTTCAGCCCCAGGAAAAAAACAGAACATCTTCAGTGTTGTGTCCTAGGTCCACCCATCTTAAACAATTGCATCACTTTCTGTCCATTTAAGGCCAAAAGTGGGGATGTTCATTCAATATTCAGTCCCGAAAGACATGCTCGTTAGATAATTTGGACATTCTGAATTCTCCCTCTGTGTACCTGAACAGGCGCCGGAATGTGGCGACTAGGGGATTTTCACAGTAACTTCATTGCATTGTTAATGTAAGCCGACTTGTAACAATAAAGATTATTATTCTTATAGTTCCATTTGTCAGTTCCTCAGAGAATGAGGAAGCACGGGGCAGCACAGTAGCACAAGTGGATAGCACTGTGGCTTCACAGCGTCAGGGTCCCAGGTTCGATTCCCCGCTGGGTCACTGTCTGTGCGGAGTCTGCACGTTACATAAGAACATAAGAACTAGGAGCAGGAGTAGGCCATCTGGCCCCTCGAGCCTGCTCCACCATTCAATGGGATCATGGCTGATCTTTTGTGGACTCAGCTCCACTTTCCGGCCCGAACACCATAACCCTTAATCCCTTTATTCTTCAAAAAACTATCTATCTTTATCTTAAAAACATTTAATGAAGGAGCCTCTACTGCTTCACTGGGCAAGTAATTCCATAGATTCACAACCCTTTGGGTGAAGAAGTTCCTCCTAAACTCAGTCCTAAATCTACTTCCCCTTATTTTGAGGCTATGCCCCCTAGTTCTGCTTTCACCCGCCAGTGGAAACAACCTGCCCGCATCTATCCCCTTCTATCTATTCCCTTCATAATCTTATATGTTTCTATAAGATCCCCCCTCATCCTTCTAAATTCCAACGAGTACAGTCCCAGTCTACTCAACCTCTCCTCGTAATCCAACCCCTTCAGCTCTGGGATTGACCGAGTGAATCTCCTCTGCACACCCTCCAGTGCCAGTACATCCTTTCTCAAGTAAGGAGACCAAAACTGAACACAATACTCCAGGTGTGGCCTCACTAACACCTTATACAATTGCAGCATAACCTCCCTAGTCTTAAACTCCATCCCTCTAGCAATGAAGGACAAAATTCCATTTGCCTTCTTAATCACCTGTTGCACCTGAAAACCAACTTTCTGCGACTCATGCACTGCGTTCTCCCCGTGTCTGCATGGGTTTCGACCGGGTGCTCCGGTTTCCTCCCACAGTCCAAAGACGTGCAGGATAGATGGATTGGACATGATAAATTGCCCTTAGTGACCACCAAAAAGGTTAGGAGGGGTTCTTGGGTTACGGGGATAGGGTGGAAGTGAGGGTTTAAGTGGGTCGGTGCAGACTCAATGGGCCGAATGGCCTCCTTCTGCACTGTATGTTCTATCCATTGTAGAATGAAGCAGTTTGTGTTCTCATGCAGCAAGATCTGCAGAACATCCAGTCTTATGCTAATAAGTGGTAAGTAACTTTCACACGACCCAAGTGGTGTGCCATTAAATGGCAATGGTTAGATTTTCTCTTTCTCTCTTACATCATCTCTTATTCTCGCTCACTTATTGAAGATAATCATTGAAGAAGCCAGCACGTGGTGACTACGATTGTTGTAAAGTCAGCAAAGTGATGAAAATTGTAATCACCAGTGCTATCACCAGTGGGCAGCACGGTAGCACATTTGTTAGCACAATTGCTTCACAGCTCCAGAGTCCCAGGTTCGATTCCCGGCTTGGGTCACTGTCTGTGCAGAGTCTGCATGTTCTCCCCGTGTCTGCGTGGGTTTCCTTCGGGTGCTGCGGTTTCCTCCCACAGTCCAAAGACGTGCAGGTTAGGTGGATTGGCCATGCTAAAGTGCCCTTCATGTCCAAAAATGTCAGGTGGGGTTATTGGATTATGGGGATAGGGTGGAGGCTTGGGCTTAAGTAGGGTGCTCTTTCCAAGGGCCGGTGCAGACCCAATGGGCCGAATGGTCTCCTTCTGCACTGTAAATTCTATCAAGTTGCACTTGCTCGCTGATGAGTTGAATACCAGAGGCGGGATGACACTACCATTGTTGGTGCCCCACCACCAACATCTTGAGGCCCAACATTGACCAAAAAACGTATACTGGGTTAGCCACTTAAATATTGTGGCGACAAGAACAAGTCGGAGGCTGGGAATTCCGTAGAAAGTGACACACCCACTTACTCCCAAAAGAGGCTCCACCACCTACAAGGCACAAATCTGGAATGTGATGGAGCACACTCCATTCCCTGGAAGAGGAGAACTCCAACAATATTTAAGAAGCTTGACACCATCCAGGACAGAGCAATCGTCTTGATTGGCACCCCATCCCCTGCACAGGCCACTAAACATTAGATGTTATTTTCATTTTAATTTGTTAGCATATATTATCATATTATGAAGCTCCTTATATTGCTTTGATGAGGCATTAAAAGGGAAGGACACATCTGGAGAGAAGAATTGCTTTGATCACTATAAATGTGTTCAAAGAGTATGTTTGTGTTTTATGAGAAATAGTCAATAGAGGGAATCTGCTTGAACATGTTGCAATGTTCTTTGATTGGGCTGATGTGGAATCTCAATATTGTCGTGTGAACAAAGAACATTAGACTTTGTTTTATAAACAAAATGATTTATTACCAACACTACTCCAACAAATAACTAAAATGTCCAAGATGAATATAGTTGGAAATGAATGTCGAACACTAACTTACACTAAGATACCACAGAGTTGCTCTCATATGCGGCTGCTATCAACTCCTTACAAACACCTTCTGCAGAAACACATGGTGCATCAGGGTCCCGGGACTCCGTACTCACCCCACCTGTTGGTTGGATGCTAGAACTTCAACAATAAAACATATAACTTATAATACACATGCAGATTATAGATCATAGAATTTATAGTGATGATGAACTACTCATATTATATACAGATGATAGTCTGCCTATCATCACATCCTCCTTTCTTTCGAAATGATTTTGAATCATAGACACGTACATTCAAGCTGTACACATATACATTGATTTTAGTCAGGTAAAACTGCATGCATGCAAACGTGACATTTCATCAGTTCAATCGATCAGGCTGTTGATGTTCATGAATTGAGTCTATCAGGTTGTCTTCGAATCCTGGTGGATCGTCTCAGTGCTTGAGGTGAAGCGAGGTAGTCTGCTTATTTTCCGATGAGCTAACGTGCCCATTGATTGCTTCAATGTTCGGCATTTCTACAGCCGTGTGTGTAGTCTCAGGCGTGCGAGGACGAGCAACCCCATCATCCAGTCTTGATTGAAAAAATGGGTCATTCACCTTAAGCTTTAGCAGCACTCTGCGATTGCGTCTCAATATTGAGCGTTGTTCCGTGAGAACGACAAAGGAGCTTGGACCTGCCTGTCTTATGACTTTGGCGGTCATGAACTATCCTTGTGGTGTCTGAATGCTGACGGTATCATCTGGTCCCAAACCGTCCAACATTCTGCTGGACCGGTTGTGGTAGTGTGCTTGTCACTGCTTTTGGGCAGCAATTTTTTGCATTAGGGGCTTATTACAGATTTTTTCAGGAATGCTGGGAAGCATTGTCTGTAGCTTCCGACCTATTAGCAGTTGAGCTGGAGCTAATCCACTACTCAGTGATGGGGTATGGTACGCCAACAGGGCTAGATACAGGTCACTGTGTGAAGCAATGGCCTTCTTGAGCAGTCTGAGTGATGTTAACCCCTTTTTCTGCTTGTACACATATTGGATTAAGGGTAGTGCGGTCTGGAGGTGATGTGCTTGAAATCATATCTCCTAGCAAAATCTTGCCACTCCCAACTGTCAAAGCAGGGACTGTTGTCATTCATGACAATTTGCCATGACATGCAAAAACTTCTTTTGCAGGTCAGATCACGCTGACATTGCTAGAATTCGGTAGTTTCATTACCTCCGGGTAGTTGGAGTTGTATTCAGTTAGCAGCATGTATTCAGTGCCATCCAGGTAAAAAAGATCAACCCCGACCTTCATCCATGGTTTGTTGACTAGCTCACTTTCAGTCATGGGTTGCTTGCATTGATGGTTCTGATATATTTGGCATGTTTCACAGTGTTCCACTGTTCGTTGAATGTCCTGATTGATCCCTGGCCAATAAACCGATTCTCTGGCCTGACTCTTGCACTTCTCAATCCCCAAGTGCCATAGAACATAGAACATAGAACAGTACAGCAGAGTACAGGCCCTTCAGCCCACGATGTTGTGCCGACCATTTATCCTAATCTCAGATCAACCTAACCTACACCCCCTCAATTTACTGCTGTCCATGTGCCTGTCTAAGAGTCGCTTAAATGTCCCGAATGACTCTGCCTCCACCACCTCTGCTGGCAGTGCATTCCACACACCCACCACTCTCTGTGTAAAGAACCTACCTCTGACATCTCCCCTATACCTTCCTCCAATCACCTTAAAATGATGTCCCCTCATGACAGCCATTTCTGCCCTGGGGAAAGGTCTCTGGCTATCCACTCTATCCATGCCTCTCATCACCTTGTACACCTCTATCAAGTCACCTCTCTGCCTTCTTCGCTCCAGTGAGAAAAGCCCTAGCTCCCTCACCCTTTCTTCATAAGACATGCCCTCCAGTCCAGGCAGCATCCTGGTAAATCTCCTCTGTATCCTCTCCAAAGCATCCACATCCTTCCCATAATGAGGCGACCAGAACTGGACACAATATTCCAAGTGTGGTCTAACTAGAGTTTTATAAAGCTGCAGCAAAACCTCGCGGCTCTTAAACTCAGTCCCCCTGTTAATGAAAGCCAATACACCATACGCTTTCTTAGCATCCCTATCAACCTGGGTGGCAACTTTGAGGGATTTATGTACGTGGACGCCTTGATCCCTCTGTTCCTCCACACTCCACACTTCCAAGAATCCTGCCTTTAACCCTGTATTCAGCATTCAAATTGACCTTCCAAAATGAATCACTTCACATTTATCAAGGTTGAACTCCATCTGCCACTTCTCAGCCCAGCTCTGCATCCTGTCAATGTCCTGTTGTAACCTGCAACAACCCTCAACACTATCTACAACTCCCCCAACCTTCGTGTCATCGGCAAACTTAAGGGCCGGATGGGATTTATCCTAGGATTCTCTGGGAAGCTAGGGAGGAGATTGCTGAGCCTTTGGCTTTGATCTTCAAGTCATCTTTGTCTACAGGAATAGTGCCAGTAGACTGGAGGATAGCAAATGTTGTCCCCTTGTTCAAGAAGGGGAGTAGAGACAACCCCGGTAACTATAGACCAGTGAGCCTTACTTCTGTTGTGGGCAAAATCTTGGAAAGGTTTATAAGAGATAGGATGTATAATCATCTGGAAAGGAATAATTTGATTAGAGATAGTCAACACGGTTTTGTGAAGGGTAGGTCTTGCCTCACAAACCTTATTGAGTTCTTTGAGAAGGTGACCAAACAGGTGGATGAGGGTAAAGCAGTTGATGTGGTGTATATGGATTTCAGTAAAGCGTTTGATAAGGTTCCCCATGGTAGGCTACTGCAGAAAATACGGAGTCATGGGAGTCAAGGTGATTTAGCAGTTTGAATCAGAAATTGGCTAGCTGGAAGAAGACAAAGGGTGGTGGTTGATGGGAAATGTTCAGACTGGAGTCCAGTTACTAGTGGTGTACCACAAGGATCTGTTTTGGGGCCACTGCTGTTTGTCATTTTAATAAATGACCGAGAGGAGGGCATAGATGGATGGGTGAGTAAATTTGCAGATGACACTAAAGTCCATTGTGGACAGTGCTGAAGGATGTTACAAGTTACAGAGGGACATAGATAAGCTGCAGCACTGGGCTGAGAGGTGGCAAATGGAGTTTAATGCAGAAAAGTGTGAGGTGATTCATTTTGGAAGGAATAACAGGAAGACAGAGCACTGGGCTAATGGTAAGATTCTTGGCAGTGTGGATGAGCAGAGAGATCTCGGTGTCCATGTATATAGATCCCTGAAAGTTGCCACCCAGGTTGAGAGGGTTGTGAAGAAGGCGTACGTGTGTTAGCTTTTATTGGTAAAGGGATTGAGTTTCGGAGCCATGAGGTCATGTTGGAGGGAAGATCTTATGAGGAAAGGCTGAGGGACTTGAGGCTGTTTTCATTAGAGAGAAGAAGGTTAAGAGGTGACTTAATTGAGGCATACAAGATGATCAGAGGATTGGATAGGGTGGACAGTGAGAGCCTTTTTCCTCGGATGGTGATGGCTAGCACGAGGGGACATAGCTTTAAATTGAGGGGAGATAGATATAGGACAGATGTCAGAGGTAGGTTCTTTACTCAGAGAGTACTAAAGGCGTGGAATGCCCTGCCTGCAACAGTAGTGGACTCGCCAACACTAAGGGCATTCAAATGGTCATTGGATAGACATATGGTTGATAAGGGAATAAAGTTGATGGGCTTTAGAGTGGTTTCACAGGTCGGCGCAACATTGAGGGCCGAAGGGCCTGTACTGCGCTGTAATGCTCTATGTTCTATATTCTATGTTCCACTTCCTCATCCGAGTCATTTATAAAAACCACAAAGAGGTCCAGAACAGGGGTGAGATTCTCCGACCCCCCGCCGGGTCGGAGAATCGACGGGGGCTGGCGTGAATCCCGCCCCCGCCGGTTGCTGAATTCTCCGGCACCGGATATTCGGCGGGGGCGGGAATCGCGCCGCGCCGGTTGGCGGCCCCCCCCCCCCCCCCCCCCGCGATTCTCCGGCCCGGATGGGCCAAAGTCCCGCAGCTAAAATGCCTGTCCCGCCGGCGTACATTAAACCACCTACCTTACCGGCGGGACAAGGCAGCGCAGGTGGGCTCCGGGGTCCTGGGGGGGGCCCCCACGGTAGCCTGGCCCGCGATCGGGGCCCACTGATCCACGGGTGGGCCTGTGCCATGGGGGCACTCTTTTCCTTCCGCCTTCGCCACGGTCTCCACCATGGCGGAGGTGGAAGAGACTCCCTCCACTGCGCATGTGCGGGAATGCCGTCAGCGGCCGCTAACGCTCCCGCGAATGCGCCGCCCGGAGATGTCATTTCCGCGCCAGCTGGTGGGGCACCAAAGGTCTTTTCCGCCAGCTGGCGGGGCGGAAATTAGTCCGGCGTGGGCCTAGCCCCTTAAGGTTAGGGCTCGGCCCCCCAAGATGCGGAGCATTCCCGACATACGGAGCATGCCCGACTGATTTGCGCCATTTTGGGCGCCAGTCGGCGGACACCGCGCCGATACCGGAGAATTTCGCCCCAGATCCTTGCGTGACACCACTGGTCACCGACCTCCAGGCGGAATACTTTCCATCCACTACCACTCACTGTCTTCTTTCGGCCAGCCAATTCTGTATCCAGACAGCCAAATTTCCCTGTATCCCATGCCTCCTAACTTTCTGAATGAACCTACCATGGGGAACCTTATCAAATGCCTTACTGAAATCCATATACACCACATCCACTGCCCGACCTTCATCAATGTGTCTCGTCACATCCTCAAAGAATTCAATGAGGCTTGTGAGGCATGACCTGCCTCTCACAAAGCCATGCTGACTCTCTTTAATCAAACTATGTTTTTCTAAATAATCATAAATCCTCTCTCTCAGAATCCTTTCCAATATATTGCTCACCACAGACGTAAGACTGATGAGTCTGTAATCCCCAGGGATTTCCCTATTCCCTTTCTTGAACAGGGGAACAACATTCGCCTCCCTCCAATCATCCGGTACCACTCCAGTGGAGAGTGAGGACGCAAAGATAATCGCCAACGGTGCTGCAATCTCCTCCCTCACTTCCCGTAGTAACCTTGGGTATATCCTATCAGGCCCAGGGGACTTATCTACCCTGATGCTTTTCAAAATTTCCAGCACATCCTCCTTCTTAATATCAACCTGTTTGAGTCTATTAACCTGGTTCACACTGTTCTCATGGGCAACAAGGTCCCTCTCTCTAGTGAATACTGAAGCAAAGTATTCATTTAGGGCCTCCCCATCTCTTCAGACTCTAGGGTCAAATACCCTCCACTATCCCTGATCGGCCCTACTCTCATTCTGATCATCCTCTTATTTCTCACATAAGTGTATAACGCCTTGGGGGTTTTCCCCAATCCTTCCCGCCAGGGCTTTTTAATGCCCCCTTCTAGCTCTCCTCAGTCCATATTTGAGTTCCTTCCTGGCTACCTTGTAACCCTCTAGAGCCGAGTCAGATCCTTGCTTCCTCAACCTTACGTAAGCTTCCTTCTTCCTCTTGACTAGAAGCTCCACTTCTCTTGTCATCCAAGGCTCCTTCACCTTACCATTCCTTCCTCGTCTCAGTGGGACAAAACAATTCAGCACTCGCAGCATGTGCTCCTTAAACAATCCCCACATTACGGTTGTGCATTTCCCCAAGAACAATTGTTCCCACTTTATGCTCCTCACCTCCTGGCTAATAGCAGTATAATTTCCCCTGCCCCAATTAAATACCTTCCCATACTGTGTGTTCCTAACCCTCTCCATGACTCTGGTAAAGGTCAAGGAGTTGTGGTCACTGTCACCGAAATGTTTTCCCACCGAGACATCTGACACCTGGCCTGGTTCGTTGGCGAGCACCAAGTCCAATATGGCCTCCCCCCCCCCTAGTCGGTCTATCTACATATTGAGTCAGGAATCCTTCCTGTACACACCTGACAAAATCTGCTCCATCCAAACCATTTGCACTAAGGAGGTTCCAGTCAACATTAGGGAAGTTGAAGTCACCCATGACAACAACTCTGTTACTTCTGCACTTTTCCAAGATCTCACGCTCCATCTGTTCCTCTATCTCTCTGCTGCTATTGGGGGGGTCTATAGAAAACTCCCAATAAAGCGACTGCTCCTTTCTTGTTTCTGACTTCCACCCATACTGATTCAGTAGACAAACCCTCCTCGACTACCTCCTTTTCTGCAGCTGTGATGCACTCCCTAATTAACAGTGCCACTCCCCCTCCTCTTTTACATCCCTCTCTATTCTTCTTAAAACATCTAAACCCCGGAACATCTAACAACCATTCCTGCCCCTGTGAAATCCATGTCTCCGTGATGGCTACAACATCGTAGTTCCAAGTACTGATCCATGCCCTAAGTTAATCTCCCTTATTCCTGACACTACTTACATTGAAACAGACACATTTTAACCCATTCCACTGCCCTTCGTGAATCTGCCCGAAGATCATGTGCCATTGTGATTGTGGAATAACTATTCTGTTTTTTCTGAGCACAAAGACATTGATGTAGCTCAGTTTGTGCCAGACATTCCAGAAGTTGGAGCATGAGTCTGTAGGCCATCCCTATCTCATATGCTGGACTACCCTCTGCAAGGTTTCATCTTTCTCTGTCTCAGCCTCTATCAATTTGGACTTTTGTCCGATACAGGCAGGGTTTCCATCACCAGATTGACCTGTCCTGGTAATATTTCCGATATGTCTGTCCGCTCCTTATTGTCAATTGCTCTGGAAAGGGCATCTGCAATCACTATGTGTTTGCCCGGCAAATACACTAACTCAAAGTCGTATCTCTGTAGCTTCATGATTGGCCTCTGGATTCAAGGTGACATCTCACTTAGGTTCTTTCGAATAATGGACACTAGTGGTCTATGATCGGTCTCTACAGAGAATGTTGGCAGGCTGTAAACGTAGTTGTGGAATTTTTCAATTCCCACTAGTCTGAGACATTCTTTTTCGATTTGGGCATATCGTTTCTCGGTGTCTGTCATTGCCCTGGATGCGTGTGCCACCAGCTGCCATGTCTCGTCAGTGTTTTCTTGGAGTAAAACTGCTCCTAGCCCATTCTGGTGGGCATCAGTTGATATCCTTGTGTTTTTTGCTGGGGAAAAGAATGCTAAAACTGGTGTGGTGGTCAAAGCATTTTTCAGGTTAGACCACTCTGACTGTCAGACCATTCAAAAGAAAAAACCTTCCTTATTAAATTCCTGAGGTGCACTGTTTTTGAGGCTAAGTTGGGGATGAATTTTCCAACAATATTCACCATTCCAAGCATATGTAATACCGCTTTCTTGTCATGCGGATGAGGCATGCTGACAATGGGTTTTAGCTTCTCAGGACCAGGTTGTAAACCTTGTGCTGATAATTTGTCTCCTAAAAAGATTGTCTCTTTGATCCCAAACTAACACAGGTCTTTGTTGAGCTTGAGCCCGTACTGCTCAATCCTGTGCATGACTTGTCGTAGTCTTTTGTTGTGTTCTGCCACGTTTGATGCCCAGATGACTATGTCATCGACATAAACGCGAACTCCAGGAAGGTTTTCCACGATCTGTTCCATCGCTCTGTGGAAAATCTCCGATGCAGAGATGATGCCAAATGGCATTCTTAAAAAACAGTATTGCTCGAACGGTATATTAAAGGTGCACAAACATGTGCTGACCTTGCCCAATCTCAGCTGCCAGAATCCTCTGGAAACATCAAGTTTGCGAAAGACTGTGGCATTTTTCATCTCACAGGTAATCTCCTCTCTTTTGGGGATCTGGTAGTGTTCCCGTTTAATGTTTTCGTTTAGATCCTTTCGATCTGTGCAGATGCGCAACTCTCAGTTCCGTTTCTTCACACACACCATCGAGCTAACCCAGTCGGTTGGCTCTTCCATTTTCTCTATGACGCCTAACCTCTGCATCTTGTCAAGCACGGGGCCGAGGTGGAGATGGTTAGCAGTTTCAAATTCCTAGGAGTGCACATCTCCAAAAATCTGTCCTGGTCCACCCACGTCGACGCTACCACCAAGAAAGCACAACAGTGCCTATACTTCCTCAGGAAACTAAGGAAATTCGGCATGTCCACATTGACTCTTACCAACTTTTACAGATGCACCATAGAAAGCATCCTATCAGGCTGCATCACAGCCTGGTATGGCAACTGCTCGGCCCAGGACCGCAAGAAACTTCAGAGAGTCGTTAACACCGCCCAGTCCATCACAGGAACCTGCCTCCCATCCATTGACTCCATCTACACCTCCCACTGCCTGGGGAAAGCAGGCAGCATAGTCAAAGATCCCTCCCACCCGGCTTACTTACTCTTCCAACTTCTTCCATCGGGCAGGAGATACAGAAGTCTGAGAACACGCACAAACAGACACAAAAACAGCTTCTTCCCCACAGTCACCAGACTCCTAAATGACCCTCTTATGGACTGACCTCATTCACACTACACCTTCATCCGAAGCCAGTGCTTATGTAGTTACATTGTTGTGTTTACCCTATTATGTATTTTCTTTTATTCCCTTTTCTTCCCATGTAATTAATGATCTGTTGAGCTGCTCGCAGAAAAATACTTTTCATTGTACCTCAGTACACGTGACAATAAACAAATCCAATCCAATCCAATCTTGAGGCCTTCTTGCAGTGGCGCAGGCACTCCACTAGGTGTGTGAATTACTTTGGCGTGCATCATCCTCCAGCTGGATTTTGTATTGGAATGGCATGTATTGCATTAACAGCAATCATGTCCTGTAAATATGTTTGTACCAGTCTCCGAACAACTTCAAAGAAAGGGGGATGTGACAATATGTTATTGTGTGGTAAATGAAGGGTTAACAATTTAATGTGAATGCATCCAATCACTAGATGGTAATGAAGAGCATACACGTGGATCACAGTCATCGCCGAGATGTCCCGGGTTCAGGGTGTGATGGACGGGATGCATGTCCCCCTATGAGCACCTACAGATGACAGGCCGCTCTACCAAAAGGGGTTCCACTCGATGAATGTGCAGCTGATATGTGACCATCAGCTGCACATCATTCATCTCTCAGCCCGATACCCGGGCAGTGTGCACAACACCTTCATCCTGACATGTTCGAGATGCAACCCCCCCCCCCCCCCCTCAAGCTGGGGGGTTGGCTCCCTGCTGACAGGGGTTATCCGCGGTTGTGGCTGATCACACTGATCCAGAGGTCAGATACCAATGCGGAGACCTGCTACAATGACACCATACATCAAACAGGAGCATAATTGAGCGGTGCTTCGTCCTCCTGAAGATGCGGTTCAGGTGCCTGGACCGCTCTGCAGGGGCCTTCCAGTTTGATGCCGAGAGGGCCGCTCATGGTGGCCTGCTGCCTCCTTCACAACATCGTGCAGCACATGGGCGATGTGCTGGAGGAGGAGGAGGAACACCAGGCCTCGTCCGACGAGGAGGATGTGGGGGAGGGCGAGGATGGGGAGGATATGGGGCCTTCCTGTCTTCTACCACACCTGGGGGTTGTGCTCGGCCTTCTCCTGGAGGGTGGGGAAAACAGAAAAAAGCCAGTGGTCAGTCCGATTCATGCAGCCCAGGGTTGGGTAGCTGGTGGTCTCCGTGGCCAGGACACCTGACCATGGCATCCGGTATGGGTGCCGGCATGTGGTGCAGGGTGGGGTTTTGCCTGCCTTCCGCGTGGGGGTGAGGGGGGTGTTGGTGCCAGGGGCACAGTGCTGCCTTCTTACACTGGCCACCCTGAGGATGTCGTGCAGTTTTTTCCGGCATGCTGGCCGGTGCGGACGATGTTGCCCACGGCGCTGACCGCCTCTGCGGTGAAAGACGGCAGATGGCAGCCTCCTTCCCAGGCCAGGGTACAGGGTGGCCTGCCTCTCCTCCATCTCGCCGAGGAGGGTCTCCAGCTCGGCATCAGTGAACCCTGGGGCCGGCCTCCTTACTACCACCTTGTTGGCTGGGATGGTGTGTGTGGGAGTGAAGTGTGTATATGTAGCTGCAGCTTGTCAGCCTCCCGAGTCAACCGGCACCATTTCTCATTGGAATTGATTGTGTTCCACGTGGCGTCGGTGCTAGCCCCTTAACAGTAGCATAATCAGTCCAGGTGCGATGCCAGATTTGCTGTCGTGGAAGTCCACAAATTCTGCGCCAGCATCAACACTTAGTCTCAGAGACGGAGAATCCCACCCCATATCTTTGTTGTACTTTTTGTTCTGTTTTTGTTTGATGAACACTAATGTCAATTTAGACAACATGTGTGGAAAAAGAGTGTAAATTATTTATAATGTTCGATTGATGCAACTGTATAATTGAACTATATGATGATAAGATTTATCTGTCATAAATGAAAAACTTCCATAAAATCATTTTTTAAAATGTAGGATCAGCTTTAAGAAGTTGCTGAAATTCAAAATGGTGCCGCCATTTGTTTGAAGACTAAAGGGCAGGATTTTCCGGCCCTTCCTGCCAGCGGAATCTTTTAATTCCGTACGCAACCACTCAGTTCCTCAGTGGCGGGGCAAGTGAGCCATATGAAACGCCATCGACCACCGCTGGACCGGACGTTCTCACCGGCGGCCAATCGCTAGCCATTTCTGCCACCGACATGCTGTGGGGGCTGGAAGGTCCCAGTCAAATTACTGTTCGTTCCCATTTTGGGGCCATTCATACTCAGCCTTGAAAAATCTCAAATAATGACAGTTGATGATTGACTGGCTGCAGACCTCTCGCTTTCAGTTATATGTTTTCGAATCACAGAAGTGTTGCATCGTGGCATTTCCTGGTTTTTGAAGCTGATTTATTGTCACGATTCTTCAGAATTAATTATTATTTTTATCTTTTCAGAGCAAGCTCGGAAAGTGGTCAGGCACGGTTTTTCTGGCTGAGTCTTTCGGCAGCAATTTCTGACTGCTGAACTATTCAAAAGGTTTCTCAGGACTTGCTGTAGCCTGGGTTTTAAAAAGGTTTTAGCTCACCCCTGCTAGGCCTGCTGACTCTGCACTCTGGGAATTAAAGCTGGACTTCCAAGAGATCCAATGGAGTATTCTGACGCATTGAGGAACTTTAAATTTCTGCTTCAGCTTCCAAATCTATTCCTGGCAATTTTTCTTTTGTGTGTCAGCTTCTCGAGCTATTCCTCAGGTCAGAAATATTTGCCAAATTTTCCTTTAGCCTTTCAGGATTTTAGGTTTTCTCTGCATTTCTTGTGATGTTTTGGCTTTTTCCATTTGCTGCCACCATTTTGGAGGCTGTTGGATATCTGTTCAGTCAGATTAATGAAGTCTTCATAGTCACAAGAACTTATCTGATCTGTATGTATTTATTAACTGCAAAACTATGTACATACATACTGTAAAGTGTTGAAGCTATTTTTCTTCATGCCCAACACTCGACTGACCTCCAGGCGTGGATCATGTTCTCCCTTACATTATTATGTAGGTGATACGGTGCTCAATCCCACGTAACCCTATATGTGTCAGAACATTGCCCTATATGTGCCAGAACATTATGCTACAGGAGTTGTGGTGGAGGGAAGGGTAAGTGGGCAGAGGGATGCGTTCAGGTGCAGGTAGGTGTGGTGGAGGGAAGGGTCTAGCACACTGGATGTAGTGGTCCTTTAAGCGTTTGGACTGATCATACAGTGATTGAAAGATGGGCGATAGTCCTAATGGGTGGAGTTGGTGCTACCAAAGGTGGGTTTCTGAGGTCAAATTAAGCATGCTGGGTAGTTGAGGTAATAGTGACAGTAAAAGGGGGAATCCATAGAATCCCTACAGTACAGAAGGAGGCCATTTGGACCATTGAATCCGCATTGACCCACCGAAAGAGCACTCCCCTGCCCTATCCCTGTAACCCACGCATTGATCACGACCAATCCACCTAACCTGCACATCCCTGGACACTAAATGGAAAATTTAACATGAGCATTCCACCTCACCTACATTTAACATTTATGCCAGCAGGTACTTGGGACCTTCTGGTCCCGCCGACAGCGCACTCCCACCAAGAGTATCCCGGTGGCGAGGGGAGACACAGTGGTTAGCACTGCTGCCTCACAGTGCCAGAGACTCGGGTTCAATTCTGACATTGGGTGACTGTCTGTTTGGAGTTTACACTTTCTCCTCGAGTCTGCATGGGTTTCCCCCGGGTGCTCCGGTTTCCTCCCACAGTCCAAAAATGTGCAGGTTAAGTGGATTGGCCATGCTAAATTGCTCCTCAGCATCCAAAGATGTGCAGATCAGGTGGGGTTATGAGGTTACTGGGATAGGGTGGGGTAATGGGCCTAGGTAGAATACACTTTCAGAACGTCAGTGCGGCCTCGATGGACCGAATGGCCTCCATGAGCATGAGGAATTCTATTCAATGGAAGCCCTCTTGACAACGGTGGGATCAGAAGATCTCGCAGTCGGTTAATGACAGACCACCACTGTTTTTATCCCTTTTGAATCTCCAGTAAAATTACTGGGATGGAAAATCATCTTGGGCAGTGGTGGAAAACAAGCGGTGTTGGATTGGTTTCTGGTTATACGCAGCACTTGATATTTAGCTCCATTGCAGTTAATGAAATAGTGTACCGATGCAGAATTTCACACGCGACCTGCATGCTGAGCAGGTGAAACTGGACAGTCCTGCTACATTCAGAATCATGATATTACGCTGGCTGGTTACTTAAGTGACATTCAGAATAAATTGTGGCTGCATTGGGCCAGCGGGGGTGGACACGTAGCAGGTGTTGTAAAGTGGCGGCCGTCATGATGCTTAAAGAGAGCATGCAGAGGCCCCATTTCCTGCAGAATGTTCAGCACTGGTAGTCACAGCAGGTGGGAGGGCGTTCCAGCAGCCAGCAAGTGGACTGCAATGTCTTGAGTGCTCCACACTGCACTGAGCCCAAAACAGAAAACCCCCATCTCAACTCACTCCCTGAAACTCCAAACTCCCCATCCAGCATTTGCTCAATTTCCCTTTTATCCTGCCCTGGTGTCCAAAAAGTTTTAAAAGAGTTGGCCTGTGTTTCCTGTGCGCCGAGCTTGAAATTGCACAGGGCACGTAAAATGTTGGTCAATTGGGAATTTTATCCTCTCAACAAGCGACATCATGGTCGCCGGGTCAGCCAACCGGAATATCGTGCGAGAGCGCAATGACATTGGGATATGCACCCAATGTAATCACACACTATTTAACAAGATTCCGGGTCAGGTCCACGTCTGCCCAGCAGATGTAAAATTCTACCCCAGTTGTTGATTAACATTGTGTTTAATGCCAGGTCAGTTTTGTAATGACAAAGACGAAAGCTTTAAACTAGCTCAGGATATCAGTGCTAAATCAGCAAAGCCAACACAGCAGAAGTGTATTGAAGCAGACACATTAGTAATCATTGTTTTTTTTGGCATACATTTTGAAAATACGAGCTCGATGTTTGAAATTCACAATCATAACACAATACAATCTTGTGGTGAAACCACTGTGTTGTATTGTGCTGCCACATATTACGTGTTGTATGGTTTTGGCTCTGCCCGTGGCTCCTCCCCCTAGGGCCTGGGTATATAAGCTGCCGACCTCTCACACTGCCTCATTCTGGGGCACGCTGCCAGCTCTGTTGTAAGTCAATTAAAGCCATAGTTAATTCACTCTGCGGTCTCCGTCTTAATTGATGGCATATCAAATCTCTAAAAGCTTTAGAGGATCTTTCATTGATTTTTGCATTCTGCCCAAGACGCTCTTACTCTCTTCACTGATATAACAAAGAAAAATCACAATCAATGTACTCTGAATTATTCCAGCCCCTGCTCTGGAAGCATTGAGGCAGATTTACAATTTGTTACCTGCACTTCATACTGAATCACACCAGCTAGCTTCATGGAAAGGAATAAAACCAAAATGAACAGTAAGATATTAGATCAATACTTCAAAACAATGAAAATACTGTTTTTTAGAATGGGTTTCTTACAAATTTTTAATCAGTGAAAAGACTTTGGGTAAGCCAATCAGATTTTCTCAAAAATAAAACCTCATTCTTCATGAACAGTTGAATAAATATTTTGAATGGCAATTGGAACATTTCAGCCTCTGGTGCCACTGCACTTTTACAACCAAACTTTCTGAAGAATAGATCAGTTTAGTTTGACATCAACACCCAAATGCTACTGCGAGTCAACTTTTCCAGCTTTATATATATTTTAACTTAATTTCTCTTTCTCAACACAATTTGTGCTGGTTCAGTTCACAACACTGTTGGAAAAAAAGCGACATGATTTAAATTGGAGCTGCTTCATTTGATGTCGATGATGGGATTGAATTTCCAAATGCTAAGATTTTTTTATATAAATGTTTTTTATTGGGTTTTTGAACAAAGTATATTTACCGTTATGTACACAGAATAAGATATATATATATATATATAGAAGGACACACACAAAAATACCACCAAAAAAATAAAATAAAAATAAGAGAGATAAAAAATAAAATAAAATAACTGGTAGGGTATTGTGCACCAGTTCAACAGCAGCAACTCTGTACAATTGGCAATATTATTTACAACACATAAGTAGGCATCTGTTTGTGGTGGTGGTGGGGGGGGGGGGGGGGGGTGGAAACTGTACATATACATTTGGGTGCCGGAGAAACAATGACAGAGGGCAATACGCGAATGGGTGTGGTGTTGGTGTTCTCCCGGACGGATTTCGCTGCCGATGTCGTCTCGCATGCACCTCCGCTTCAGCCGTTCATCCCATTTTTCGCCTGGATTTTCCTTGTTCTCTGTCGCTGTAGATGCCAAGTTTGTTATCATTTCCCGTGCCCTCCTTCCGGCTATCATTCCCCTGCCTCCCCCCCCCCCCACCTCTCTGGTTCTCCTCTGTTGTTTCCTGTCTCTTCACTCTTTCCCCACCTCCCCCCTCCCCACCCCTTCTGCCCCCTTCACCCCCTCCTCCCTCCTGTGGTTCGCCTTTCTTTCCTCTTAGGTTTAGCTGTCCGTCGCCTCCCCCGGTCTATCTCCCCCTCTCATGCCTTGGCTACTTTCCCCTGATTCTTGGCTACCTGGCTATTCTTCTGCTTGTTCGTTGGCCACAAACAGGTCCCGGAACAATTGGGTGAATGGCTCCCACGTTCTGTGGAAGCCGTCGCCTGGCCCTTGGATGGCAAATTTGATTTTCTCCATTTGGAGCGATTCCGAGAGGTCGGACAGCCAGTCTGCAGCTTTGGGTGGTGCTGCTGACCGCCAGCCGAACAGGATTCTACGGCGGGCGATCAGGGAGGCAAAGGCAAGGGCGTCCGCCCTCCTCCCCAGGAATAGATCTGGCTGGTCTGAAACCCCAAAGACCGCCACTTTCGGGCATGGCTCCACCCTCATCCCCAGTACTTTGGACATTGCCTCGAAGAAGGCTGTCCAATACCCCACAAGTCTGGGGCAAGACCAGAACATGTGGGCGTGGTTGGCCGGACCTCCTTGGCACCGTTCACATCTATCCTCCACCTCCGGCAAGAACCTACTCATACGGGTTCTTGTTAAGTGGGCTCTGTGTACCACTTGTAGTTGCGTCAGGCTGAGCCTTGCGCACGTGGAGGCGGAGTTGACCCTATGCAGTGCTTCGCTCCAGAGTCCCCACCTTATTTCAATCCCCAGGTCTTCCTCCCATTTCTTTCTTGTTGCGTCTAGTACGAAGTTGGCCCTTTTTACCAGTCGGTCATACATGTCACTACAGTTCCCTTTATCTAGGATGCTGGCGTCCAGTAACTCTTCCAGTAATGTCTGTGGTGGCGGTATTGGGTACATCCTTGTCTCTTTTCGCAGGAAGTTTTTGAGTTGCAGGTACCTTAGCTCGTTCCCCCTGGCTAGCTGGAATTTCTCTGTCAGTTCGTTCAGTGTTATGATCCTGCCGTCCGTATATAGGTCCCTAACTGTCAGTGTCCCTCCGTTCTGTCCCTGTGTGAACCTCTTGTTGTTGCAGATGGGAGCTTTGTCCGAAATTTTGTTCAGGCCAAATTGCTTCCGTAGTTGGTTCCAGGACTGGAGGGTGGTTATCACCACCGGGCTGCTGGAGTGTTTTTTGGGTGGGGATGGGAGTGCCGCCGTGGCGAGGGCCCGGAGGGAGGTCCCCTTGCAGGAGGCCTCTTCCGCGCGCACCCACTCGGCTTCTGGCTCCTTGATCCATCCCCTTATTCGCTCGGCTGTCGCCACCCAGTGGTAGAATTGTAGGTTTGGGAGGGCTAGCCCCCTCCTGGATTTTGTTTTTTGTAGGACCTTCTTTGGGATCCTAAGATTCTTCCCCCCCCCCCCCCCCCCCCCATACGAACGCCATGATTAGTTTGTCTAGTGCTCTGGTTGTGGGAGAGCACTTTGGAGACAGTGACCACAATTCGGTGACTTTCACTATAGCAATGGAGAGGGATAGGAACATATGGCAGGGCAAGGTTTATAACTGGGGGAAGGGTAATTACGATGCGATTAGGCAAGAATTGGGGAGCATAAGATGGAAACAGGAACTGTCAGGGATAGGCACAATTGAGATGTGGAGCTTGTTCAAGGAGCAAATACTGCATCTCCTTGATTATGTATGTCCCTGTCAGGCAGGGAGGAAATGGTCGAGTGAGCAAACCATTGTTTACAAAAGAGGTTGAATGTCTTGTCAAGATGAAGAAGGGGGCTGATGTAATGATGACAAAACAAGGTTCAGTTAGGGCACTTGAGGGATACAAGATAGCTAGGGAGGAGCTCAAGAAATGGCTTAGGAGAGCTAGGAGGGGCATGAGGAGTCCTTGGCGGGTCGGATCAAGGAAAACCCAAGGCTTTTTACACTTATGTGAGGAATAAAAGAATGACCAAGGTGAAGTTAGGGCCGGTCAAGGACAGTAGTGGGAACGTGTGCATGGAGTCTGAAGATAAAGGAGAGGCCCTAAATGAATACTTTTCTTCAGTGTTCACATTGGAGAGGGGCCATGTTGTTGAGGAGGATAGTGCGATAGAGGCTTGTAGGCTGGAGGAGGTAGATATTCGGAAGGAAGATGTGTTAGAAATTTTGAGAAACCTGAGGATAGATAAGTCCCCTGGGCCTGATGGAATATATCCTAGGATTCTTTGGGAGGCGAGGGATGAGATTGCAGAGCCTTTGGCTTTGATCTTTATGTCCTCACTTTCTCCAGGAATAGTGCCAGAAGAATGGAGAGAGGCGAATGTTGTCCCCTTGTTCAAGAAAGAGAATAGGGAATTATAGGCCGGTTAGTCTCACTTCGGTCATAGGTAAATTATTGGAAAGGGCCCTGAGGGATAGGATTTATGATCATTTGGAAAGATACAGCTTAATCCAGGATAGTCAGCACGGATTTGTGAGGGGTAAGTCTTGCCTCACAAGTTTGATTGTATTCTTTGAGGAGATAACTAAGTACATAAATGAAGGTAGAGCAGTTGATGTCGTTCGTATACATGGATTTTAGTAAGGTGCTTGATAAGGTGCCTCTATTGTCGGCTCATGCAGAAAGTAAGAAGGCATGGCATAGAGGGAAATTTGGCCGAAAGAAGACAGAGGGTGGTGGTAGATGGTAAATTTTCATCCTGGAGCCCAGTCACCAGTGGTGTACCACAGGGATCAGTGCTGGGTCCTCTGCTATTTGTGATTTTTATCAATGGCTTGGATGATGGAGTTGAAGATTGGGTTAGTAAATTTGCTGATGGCACCAAGATTGGTGGAGTAGTGGATAATGTGGAGGGCTGTTGTAGGCTGCAAAGAGACATTGATAGGATGCAGAGCTGGGCTGAAAAATGGCAGATGGAGTTTAACCCTGATAAGTGTGAGGTGATTCATTTTGGAAGGACAAATTTGAATGCGGATTACAGGGTTAACGGCAGGATTCTGAAGAATGTGGAGGAACAGAGAGATCTCGGAGTTCATGTCCATAGATCTTTGAAAGTTGCCATCCAAGTGGATAGAGCTGTGAAGAAAGCCTATAGTGTGTTAGCATCTATTAACAGGGGGATTGAGTTTAAGAGCCGTGAGGTTATGCTGCAACTGTACAAGATCTTGGTTAGACCACATTTGGAGTATTGTGTGCAGTTCTGGTCACCTCATTATAGGAAGGATGTGGAAGCATTGGAAAGGGTGCAAAGGAGATTTACCTGAATGCTACCTGGATTGGAGGGTAGGTCTTATGAGGAAAGGTTGAGGGAGCTCTGGCTTTTCTCATTGGAGCGAAGGTGGATGAGAGGTGACTTAATTGAGGGGTATAAGATGATGAGAGGGATAGATAGAGTGGACGTTCAGCGACTTTTTCCTCGGGTGGATGTAGCTGTTACAAGGGGGCATAACTGTAAGGTTCATGGTGGAAGATATAGGAGGGATGTCAGAGGTAGGTTCTTTACTCAGAGAGTGGTTGGGGTGTGGAACGCACTCCCAGCTATGGTAGTGGAGTCGGACACTTTCGGAACTTTCAAGCGGTTATTGGATAGGCATATGGAGTGCACTAGAATGATTGGGAGTAGGTTGATTTGATCTTAGTTTCAGACTAGATGGGCACAACATCGTGGGCCGAAGGGCCTGTACTGTGCTGTACAGTTCTATGTTCTATGCTTTGAAAAAGGCCTTGGAGATGTAGATCGGGATGGATCTAAGTAGGAAGAGATACCTGGGCAGTACGTTCATTTTTATCATCTGGACTCTCACTGCAAGGGAGAGTGGGAGTGTGTTCCATCTTTGCAGGTCCTTTTTCACTTCCATTTGTGATTTGTTATGTTGTAGGTGTAACATAAGCGGCTTCCTTGTGGTGCACATGACAAAGGAAGGTTCAGACGTGGAGATAACTTCAACACGTTTATTAAACTATTTACACTTCTATTACTCGGGTTCGACACTACTGCTAATCCTTCTATAGATACCCAGACTGACTAACCAGTTGCTGCAATCCACGTGGTGGATGTAATATTGAATCAACCCTGTGTCTCTACTCACTGACTGTCTCCACTGGAAAGAGGCAGATCATGTGCGTGGTGTCCTTTTGTATGGGTTGGTGTAATGCCCCCCTGTGGTCGTGTAACCTCCTTGTGTATCGTGAATGTCTATTGGTCGTGTCCTATCTACTTGATCTATTGGTTGAGTGTGTGTGTGTAATGTCTCTTGTGCTCCCTCTAGTGTCTAGCTAGCCTACATGTATTTACATTGATGTACATCACCACACCCCCCCTTTTTTATATGTTACATATTTTCTGCACACTTTGAGAAAATTGAACAAAGAACAGGTAGATAAGGTAAGGTATATACAAGTCATAGGAACAATGATTAAACAATAAGTACAAATCATTGGTGTGAGTCCATAAACCATCAATCATCATGGTCAAATGTCTTGGTTATCAACGCCATCAATGTCCCTGTGCCACAGGAACCAAGAAGTGGTCAAATCACTTTGCTGTCTGATTTGGAATCCTTTTCTTTTTCCGATGTTTGTGATGAAGCTGTCGGATGGCACCTTGTGGCTGATAAGGTGTTGATGTTGAAGAGGTACCATCAACAGTATCATTCGAAGTCATGGATGTGCCATATGTTGAAGTTGGATAAGACTGTACATACATATTGGTTCTGGCCACGTGCTGTGCTGGAAGGGTGATCCTGCTGAGAACCGTTGAAGTTTGTCGAATTGGAAACAGAATTGCTGCTGGTGATGGTGTGAAACTAGAACCTTGCATCGGATAGGAATATGCTGTCTGGCCAGGCTGGGGTGCAGCAAATCCTGGGCTGTAACTAAGGCATCCAGTCTGTAGTGCAGATTGCGCTTGCGGTAGTCCTCCTTCGGTCTTGATTCCATTAGTGGGCAATCCATAGTGCTGGCCTGTTTGAGAATATGCCGCATAGACTGCTGGCTGCTGCATGCCTGAATACTGGGTTTGTCCAGCATGAGCTGTCATTGGATGCACTGCTGGTGTGGAAAAAATGTGTGGATATAGCTGTGGTGAATATTGGTCTATTCCTCTTGGACTGTAGCCGCTGCTTGTTATTACTGACCCAGTGTAATTGTTAAGTGATCCATCTCCTGTCGTTGTGGCATCTGCTGTCACCCTGAGTGTGCCATCACTGAGGTTGCGGGACTCCCTGTCTGGAGTAAAGTCCGGCTTACGTGAATCAGAGTCGGCATTTGGTTGCTCCTCATCTGGAACCTTGTCTGTTTTAACTGAGTCAGTGTTGGTTTGTTGATGCTCCCCGTCCGGAGTCTTAGCAGGTTCACTGGAGTCAGCTGAGATTTCTTGAAGCTGCACGTCTGGAGTCGGAACATGCAGGAATGCATTGACTTGTGGAGAGGTTCGAGCGAATGAGGGTGGAAGTATCATGGTGTCACCGGAGTCACCAGTGGTCTCACAGTGATCGTCGAGTGCCTCTGTACACACTAGCTGAGGTCTGCCACTTTGCACATCTTGCAAGGGAAGTGGGATGCTGTCGTCACTCGTCTCACATACCGTGGGTGATGAGTTGGGTGTTCTGGATCACAACCAGGTCACCAACACTGGAAGTGGTGCAACTCTATTTTGTTATAAGGTTAACTATATTAACATACTTGAACTGTGGGTAAATGCAATACCAGCTTTAACTGTTGACCCTTGCCTAGTCCTAACCAGGTGATGCACTCAGCACATGGTGAATGTCTGTGTTGCAGGCTGTGAGCTCTGTGCTCCGAGCTGGCTGCGACTAGTAAGAGCAGGAACTCTCCTGTCCCATCTTTATAGTGCGTGTGCTCTCACTGGTGATTGGCTGCGGTGTTGTGTGTGCTGATTGGTCCCACTGCATGTCCATCAGTGTGTGTGTGTGTCTGCACCATAATATACTGGTGTATATTATGACAGTGAGTAGAGCCTCAGTAGCTGCTTGTGTTCACTTGGGTTGGGTAAATTGTCAGAGTCTTCATCTGGTGGCGCAAACCATGTGGGTGGACTGTCATTGTCTTGCTGTTGTCCTTCATTTGGGCTTGGACTGTCATCGTCGCTTTGTTCTTCACTGTAGCATGATAGACTGTCATGGTCGTCCAGCTGTGCACTGGAGCGTGGTAGACTTTCATAGTCTTCTTGCTGTTTACTTGAGCATGGCAGACTTGCATCGTCTGCCGCTAGTTGGTCAGAGGAGGTTGCTAGACCCTCATGGTCTTGTTCCTGCAAGGACTGCGCGTCTGAGTCTTGCGTTGCTTCTATCGTGGAGGCTGTCCACGAGCTTGCTGCGGAGGCTTGTGACACTGGAGTCATGTCTTGTGTGTGCAAGGACTGCGCTCATGAGTCTTGCGTTTCTTCTATCGTGGAGTCTGTCCACAAGCTCGCTGTGGAGGCTTGTGACACTGGAGTCACTTCTTGTTCGTGCACGGACTGCGCTCTGGAGTCTTGCGTTTCTGCAATTGTGGAGTCTGTCCACGAGCTTGCTGTGGAGGCTTGTGACACTGGAGTCATTTCTTGTTCATGCAAGGACTGCGGTGTGGAGTCTTGCGTGTCTTCTTTCGTAGAGTCGGGAACCCTGAGCAGTGCGTGGACCACGCTCTGTGTGGCAGCAGGCCACTCTCTGTGGGCTTGTACCGCTCTCTGTCTCTTGGTTTCAGGCCGCAGCATAATCCTGCACTCACGAGTCGGGATGTCGTATATGCTGGGCTGAAGATCCTCAAATCCGAAGATCGAATCTGCGTCTGCGTCGGATTCAGTACGGGGGTCGCCAATGTGCAACATGTCTTGTTGCGGTTCGGATTTGGTACTGGGGTAGCCTCCCAAGGTGAAAGATTCGTCCGAGTCGTAGTCTTCTAGGACTATATCATCACTGTTTGTGTCGGAGCTGGCATTGGGCTCGCGAGGTCCAGAGAAAATGTAACGGTCGGTATCGAAGTATTCAAGGTAGGAATCATCGGTTTGGGCGTAGGTAACTGCTTGTTGCAGGGTTCTTCAGAGGTTAATTTCATTTCCTGGTTCAATTTGAGGCATTGTGCTGTAATTCCAGATGAAGGTTGTTTTACGGCTTTAAAAGATTTTTTTCTTTGATTTGGGATGTTTCCCCTTTAAATGGGCGTGGTCCGGGGCCGCTGACATCATGACGCATGTGACATCCTGCGTAGGAAGCGATTGCACATGCGCAGATCGCGGTTCCTTTACCGGGGGCCGTTTTCGTGATTGCGCATGCGTGGCGTCTCGTAACTGCGCAAGTGCAGTCGCTTTTAAAAGATGGCCGCCGATCAAAACTGTTCTCTGCTCCAGGATCTTGGCCTCGTGGTGAGTACTGGCGCTTCTCTTACCTTTTCTTGCTGGTTGGAGTGTGTTTTCCTCACAGTATTTGCCGAATTTGTGCAGGACTGCCTGGAAGTCGCTCCTGTTTTGCCCCTTGGAGAACTTGAATTTTTTACAGATTTCTTCTGTTCTGGCACCGACGATGGTGAGGAGAAGTTCTGTCTTTTCAGCATCAGCCAGGTCTTCCAGGTCGGCTGCTACCAGGAAGAATTCAAACATTTGCCAGAATACCCACCAGTTTTCACGGAGATCGCTGTGGCACTGGAGCTGCTGCGGAACCCGTATCTCGAACATCTTGCCTGGGTATCGATGCTGGTTGTCACTGTACGCTGAGGTATGGCTATATGGATTGAAACAGTTCAGTCCTAGTACCATGATTTGTTATGTTGTAGGTGTAATATAAGCGGCTTCCTTGTGGTGCACTTGACAAAGGAAGGTTCAGACGTGGAGATAATTTCAACACGTTTCTTAAACTATTTACACTTCTATTACTTGGGTCCAACACTACTGCTAATCCTACAATAGCTACCAGACTGACTAACCAGTTGCTGCAATCCACGTGGTGGGTGTAATATTGAATCAACCCTGTGTCTCTACTCACTGACTGTCTCCACTGGAAAGAGGCAGATCATATGTGTGGTGTCCTTTATATATGGGTTGGTGTAATGCCTCCTTGTGGTAGTGTAACCTCCTTGTGTATCGTGAATGTCTATTGGTCGTGTCCTATCTACTTGATCTATTGGTTGAGTGTGTGTGTGTGATGTCTCTTGTGCTCTGTGTCTAGCTAGCCTACATGTATTTACATTGATGCACATCACCACAATTTGTGGATCCCTTTCCAGTCATGGGCTATTTGGGTCTCCAGGTAGCGGAATTGTATCGGGCTTGTTTAAACAGCAGTCCCGTTAGTGCTGCCCCCCCCCCCCCTACTTGTGGGTGTGCCGGGGAGATCTCGCTTTTGCTCATGTTGAGTTTGTAGCCTGAGATGGCGCCAAACTCTTTCAGGAGCACGATGATTCCGTCCATGCTGCTTTGTGGGTCCGAAATGTAGAGGAGCAGGACATCTGCATAGAGTAGGACTCTGTGCTCTCTGCCGCCCCTTCGGATCCCCCTCCAGCTTTTTTCTGCTCTGAGCTAATGGTTCGATCACTAGAGCGAACAGCAGCGGGGACAGTGGGCATTCTTGTCCAGTGCCCCTGTGCAGCTGGAAGTATCAGGAGTTGGTGTTGTGTGTCCGTATGCTCGCCATGGAAGTGTTGTATAGGAGTTTTACCCAGGAGGTGAACCCTGTTCCAAGCCCGAACGGCTCCAGTACCTCTATGAGGTATTTCCATTTGACCCCTGTCAAAGGCCTTTTCTGCGTCTAGGGAGACAATCACCTCTGGTGTTCTCTCCCTGGAGGGGGTCATTATCACGTTCAGGAGGCGCCTGATGTTCGAGGTAAGCTGTCTACCTTTGACAAAGCCAGTCTGGTCCTCTGCGACCACCTCAGGTACGCAGTCCTCTCGCTTTTTGGCTAGAATCTTGGCCAGTATTTTGGCATCTGCATTCAGCAGTGAGATGGGTCTATATGAACCACATTCCGTTGGACCTTTATCCTTTTTCGGTATCAGCAAGATTGAGGCCTGTGCTAGTGTAGGTGGCAGTGTGCCCCTAGCTAGCGAGTCTGTGAACATCTCCCGCAGGTGCGGGGCCAGTGCTGTCGCAAATATTTTATAGAAGTCCGCCGGGAACCTGTCTGGTCCCAGCGCCTTAACCGCCTGCATGGAGCTAATGCTGTCCATGATTTCTCCCAGTGCTAGTGGTGCTTCCAGGCCCCATTTTCTGCCCTCCCCCACGACTGGTATGTCCAGTCCATCAAGGAACCGTTGCATCCCGGACTCCCCTATTGGGGGCTCTGAGGTGTACAGCCCCTTGGTAGAAAGCCTTGAAGGTTTTGTTGATCTTTTCTGATTTTGTTTATAATGTGCCTCTGGTATCCCTGATTTGTGCAATTTCTCTGGTGGCTGCCTGCTTTCTCAGCTGATGTGCCAGCAGGCGGCTGGCTTTGTCTCCGTGTTCGTATAGGGTCCCATGTGCCTGGCGGAGTTGGTGCACTACTTTCCTGGTGGAGAGCAGGTCAAAGTTCCTTTGTAGCTCTTTCCTCTCCGCCAGGAGCTCTACGGTCGGGGCCTCGGAGTATTTATGGTCTACCTCCAGTATGGAGTCAACCAGCTGCTGCCTAGCTACCCTTTCCTCCCTATCTCTTCGTGCTTTGAAAGCGATAATTTCCCCTCTTAGTATGGCCTTTAGCGTTTTTCAGAACGTGGAGTGTGAGACCTCCTCGTTTTGGTTGGTCTCTGTGTACTCTGCTATGGCCCGCGATATCTTTTCATTGAAGGCCTTGTCTGCTAGTAGGGCAATGTCCAACCGCCATGTGGGACGTTGGGCCCTGCCCGTCTCCAGCCTCACGTCCATGTAGTGTGGAGCGTGGTCGGATATCACAATTGCGGAGTATTCCACTTTGTCTATCCCCGGAAGCACCGTTTTCCCCACCACAAAGAAGTCAATTCTGGTGTATACGTTGTGCACTGGGGAGAAGGAGAATTACTTCTCCCCCAGGTGGGCGAACCTCCAGGGGTCCACCGCTCCCATCTGTTCCATAAAGTGACTGAGTTCCCTTGCCATGCTTGAGTTTTTCCCCGTTTTGGGGCTTGATCTGTCAGTCGTTGGATCCTGTACACAGTTGAAGTCCCCCCCCCCCACTCCCCCCCCATCATTAGTCGGTGCGTCGCTATGTCAGGGATTTTGCCATTTTTTTTTTGATGCAGCTCGTGTCACCCCAGTTGGGCGCGTACATGTCAACTAGTACTACCAGTGCCCCATCCAGGGCCCCGCTGACCATGACGTACTGTCCCCCTGGGTCCGTAACCGTCTTTGTCACCCTAAACACCGTCTTCTTGCTGATCAGTATTGCCACCCCCTAGCCCTCGTCCCATAGCAGGAATGGTAGGTTTGTCTCACCCAGCCCTTTCTTACCCGCAGTCGGTCCTGCTCTCTCAGGTGTGTCTCAGGTTGAGCCCCCTTACGTTCCAGGTGAGTATCCTGGTGGGGGGCGTCTGTCCCCCCGCTCCTGTAGGATTACCCATACTTACCTGGTGGCCACGCCCCTGCCCTCCGGGGTTTCCCTTTGTTAGGGGGCCGTCCAGGATGGCCGCTGTCACTGCTCTCTCCATGCGGTCGGGTCCCTGCGTTCCGGGGTTTCCCTTTGTCCAGGGGGCACCCGACATGGCTGCCCACTGTACGTCCACCATGCGGGAGCCCCTGCAATCTGGGGTCTCCCTTCGCCCAGAGACCGTACTGGGTGGGTGCTTGCAGCGATTCCTTGTTCTGAACCCTTGGTTGTGGCACTTTGTAGCCCTATTGTTATTCCCTTTCTAGCCTTGTTTGTCCCTCCTTCCGTGTCTCCCCCCCCCCCCCCGCCCTGGTCCTCCCTCCATGTGTCACACCACCCCCCCCTCCCGGTCACACCCTTTCCCCCCCTCTCCCGTATACCCCTTGTTTGTCCCTCTTTCCCCTGTTCCTATCCCCGTTTGCTCTCCCACCTCTGTTGAGTGGTCCCCCCCACCCCCTGCCTGGCGGCATCCCCCCTGTTGGGGGTGCGCTGCGGCCCTGCTTTGTTGCATGTCCCCGGCACTAGCTTTCCTGCTAATGTGGTGGCCCTCCTCTCGGGGGTTACTGTCTCGCTTCTCCCTTGCCCTGCCTCTGCGGTTTTCTGCCCGCTCTGCCCCCCTCCTACCCTGCACTCCACTCGCTTGCTCTCCCTTCTCCACTACTCGTTCCCTCGTGCTGGGGCCTGGTCTCCCACCTGAAGCGGTCCCTTGGGCAGTGGTTTGCTTTTTGTTCAGGGTGCGCTCGCCGTGGCGGGGGGGGGGTGGCGACGTTGCCTCCCCCTGTCGGCGTGCTGTTGCCCCTTGCCAGGGGCCCCTTATTTCTACCCTAGCTGTTGGTTTTCCAGCCCATGTTCCTCGACAAACTTGTTTGCTTTGGCTGGGGCTGTGAAGAAGTATTCTCTTTCTTAGTATGTGACCCAGAGTTTCGCTGGATACAGCATACCAAAGCGCACATTGTTTTTGTGAAGGGCTGCTTTTGCTCTATTGAATTCAGCCCGTCTCCTGGCTAGGTCTGCCCCAAGTCTTCGTAAACTCTAATGAAGTGTCCTTCCCATTTGCAGGTTCTGTTTTGCCTGGCCCAGCGCAGGATTGCTTCCTGTCTTGGTACCGGTGCAGTGTAGCTATAACTCCTCTCGGGTGTTCTCCCGCCATGGGCTTCGGGTGCAGTGACCGGTGTGCTCTGTCCATTTCTGGTGGGTTGGGGAAAGTTTTCCTCCCCGCTAAGTTGCCCAGCATCTCGGCCACGTATGCCGTGGGATTTCTAACCTCGATCCCCTCTGGTAGGCCCACTATCCTGACATTTTGCCTTCTCGAGTGGTTTTCCTGATCGTCCACTCTGCCCTTCAGGCTTCCCTGTGTTGTGCCCAGTCTCGCACTTCCTTCTCCAGGGCCGTGATCCGGTCGCTCATGCCAGTCGTGGCTTTTTCCAGCTCCTTTTTTAAAAAAAAGTTTTTCAACAAAAATATTCAACCATTCAAACCCCCCACCCCCCGTAACAAAAAAAGAAAAGAAAAGTAACAGAACAAGACATAAACATATCAATCCAACAGAATACAGAACTTGTACAATGGGTTCCTCCCACACATATTGACTTTCCCATATGTTTATGTTTTTCCTTTTTCAAGTGCCCCTAGGAAAACCGCCTTCCCCGCCCACCCATATACCTCCCCCCCCTCCCTGGGTTGCTGCTGCTGCTGACCGACCTCCATCTAACACTTCGCGAGATAGTCTAGGAACGGTCGCCACCGCCTGAAGAACCCTTGCACAGACCCTCTCAAGGCAAACTTTATCCTCACCAGCTTGATGAACCCTGCCATGTAATTTATCCAGGCTGCCACACTGGGGGGCTTCGCCTCCTTCCACAATAGCAAGATCCTCCGCCGGGCTACCAGGGACGCAAAGGCCAGGATACCGGCCTCTTTCGCCTCCTGCACTCCAGGCTCGTCCGTCACTCCAAATAGTGCTAGCCCCAACTTGGCTTGACCTGGACTTTCACCACCTTAGACATAGTCCTCACAACACCCCTCCAGAACCCATCCAGTGCCGGGCACGACCAGAACATATGGGCGTGATTCGCCGGGCTTCCTGAGCACCTCCCACATCTGTCCTCCACCCCAAAGAACCTATTCAGCCTCGCCCCTGTCATATGCGCTCTGTGAATAACCTTAAACTGTATCAGGCTAAGCCTGGCACATGAGGTGGAGGAATTAACCCTACTTAGGGCATCAGCCCCCAGACCCTCTTCAATCTCCTCCCCCAACTCCTCCTCCCATTTGCCCTTCAGCTCCTCTACCAAAGCCTCCTCCTCTTCTTTCATCTCCTGATATATCGCCGACACCTCTCCGACCCATACTCCCGAAATCACCCTGTCCTGAATCCCCTGTGCCGGGAGCAACGGGAATTCCCTCACCTGTCGCCTCACAATCGCCCTCACTTGCATGTACCTGAAAGCGTTTCCCAGGGGTAGCCCAAACTTCTCCTCCAGCGCCCCTAGGCTCGCAAACGTCCCATCGATGAACAAGTCCCCCATTCGTCTAATCCCTGCCCGATACCAGCTCTGAAACTCCCCGTCCATCCTTCCTGGGACAAACCGATGGTTACCTCTGATCGGGGCCCACACCGAGGCTCCCATTGCACCCATGTGTCGTCTCCACTGGCCCCAGATCTTTAGCGTTGCCGCCACCACCGGACTCGTGGTGTACCTTGTCGGCGAAGGTGGCAGCGGTGCCTTCACCAGCGCCCCCAGGCTTGTTCCTTTGCAGGATGCCATCTCCAATCTCTTCCATGCCGCCCCCTCTCCCTCCATCACCCACTTACGGATCATCGCCACGTTGGCTGCCCAATAGTAGCCACCCAGATTCGGCAACGCCAGCCCTCCACTGTCCCTACTACGCTCCAGAAACCTCGGACCACCCCCTTCCATTTCCTGGACTCCCTTAATGCCATGGCCAAAGGTTCAATTGCTAATGCAAACAACAGGGGGTGCAGGGGGCACTCACCCCTGCCTCGTCCCTCGATACAGCCGAAAATACTCCAACCTCCGCTGATTCGTAACCACACTCGCCATCGGGGCTCTATATAGGAGCTTAACCCAACTGATAAACCCCTCCCCGAACCCAAACCTCCGCAACACTTCCCAGAGATACTCCCATTCTACTCGGTCAAAGGCCTTCTCCGTGTCCATAGCTGCCACTATCTCCGCCTCTCCCTCCACCGATGGCATCATAATCACGTTTAGGAGCCTCCGCACATTGGTGTTTAGCTGCCTGCCCTTTACAAATCCCGTCTGGTCCTCATGAAACACCCCGGGACACAGTCCTTAATCCTTGCAGCCAGCACTTTTGCCAGCAACTTAGCATCCACATTAAGGAGCGAAATCGGCCAATATGACCCACATTGCAGTGAGTCCTTATCCCGCTTCAGAATCAAAGAGATCATCACCCCGGACATTGTCGGGGGCAGGGTCCCCCCCGTCCCTTGCCTCATTGAAAGTCCTCACCAGCAACGGGGCTAACAGGTCTGCATACCTCCTATAAAACTCAACCGGGAACCCATCTGGTCCCGGGGCCTTCCCTGCCTGCATGCTCCCCAGTCCTTTAATCAGCTCCTCCAACCCAATTGGCGCCCCCAAACCAGCCACCTCCTGCCCCTCCACCCTCGGGAACCTCAGTTGGTCCAGAAATCGTCGCATCCCCTCTTCCCCAGCTGGGGGCAGAGATCTGTACAGCTCCTCATAGAAGGCCTTAAATGCCTCATTTACTTTCACCGCAATCCGCACCGTAGTTCCCCTGCCATCCTTGATTCCACCTATCTCCCTCGCTGCCATCCTCTTACGGAGCTGATGTGCCAGCATCCGACGTGCCTTCTCCCCATATTCATATATCGCCCTCTGTGCCTTCCTCCACTGTGCCTCTGCCTTCCCGGTGGTCAACAGGTCGAATTCTGTCTGGAGACTTCGCCTCTCCCTGAGTAGTCCCTCTTCAGGGCCCTCTGCATATCTCCTGTCCACCCGTAATATCTCCCCCACTAACCTCTCCCTTTCCCTGCCCTCTCTCTTCTCCCTGTGAGCCCTGATGGAGATTAACTCTCCCCTGACCACCGCCTTCAGCACCTCCCATACTACTCCCACCTGCACCTCCCTGTTGTCGTTGGCCTCCAAATACCTTTCAATGCGCCCCCGTACCCTCCCGCACACCTCCTCATCTGCCAGTAATCCCACATCCAAATGCCACAGCGGGCGTTGGTCCCTCTCCTCTCCCAACTCCAGTTCCACCCAGTGCGGGGCGTGGTCTGAGATGGCTATGGCCGAATACTCCGTTCCCCCCACCTTCAGGATCAGCGCCCTGCTCAGAACAAAAAGAATCTATCTGGGAGTAGGCTTTGTGTACGTGGGAGAAAAAAGAAAATTCCCTGGCCAGGGGCCTGGCAAATCTCCACGGATCCACTCCTCCCATCTGGTCCATAAACCCCCTCCGCACATTGGCCGCAGCCGGCCTCTTCCCCGTCCTAGTTCTGGAACGATCTAATGCTGGGTCCAACACCGTGTTAAAATCCCCCCCCCATTATCAAGCTTCCTACCTCCAGGTCTGGAAAGCGCCCCAACATACGCTTCATAAATCCAGCATTGTCCCAGTTCGGGGCGTATACGTTTACCAATACCACCCACGTCCCCTGCAGCCTACCGCTCACCATCACGTATCGACCTCCATTGTCCACTACTATATTCTTGGCCTCAAACGACACCCGCTTCCCCACCAATATTGCCACCCCTCTATTCTTCGCATCCAGCCCCGAATGGAATACCTGTCCTACCCATCCCTTTCTTAACCTGACCTGGTCTGCCACCTTCAAATGTGTCTCCTGAAGCATGACCACGTCTGCCTTCAGTCCCTGCAAGTGCACAAACACTCGGGCCCTCTGAACCGGCCCATTCAGGCGCCTCACATTTCACGTTGTAAGCTGGATTGGGGGGCTTCCCACCCCGCCCCCCCTGCCGACTAGCCATCTCCCGTTTTAGGCCAGTCCCGTGCCCGCGCCTCCCGCACCCTCCAGTCCCCCAGACGGGGGGCCCCCGCCCCGACCACCTCTTCTGTTTTCAGTTCCCCCTCGGGTTGCAGCAGCAACCCTATTTCCCCGCCCCCCCCGCTAGATCCGTATCTAGCTCTTTTGCTCCCCCATAACACTCCCGTAAGTCAGCTGACACCTGCTGACCCCGGCTTCCCCCGCCTTCCCGTTGACCCCCCCCCGTGTGGAAATCCCCCCTCCTCCTCCTCCCTAGCAATCGGTGTGCGCTCCTCCATCCACCCCCTCCGTCTTTCCCTAACGCGGGAAAAAGCCCGCGCTTTCCTGAGCCAGCCCCGTCCCCTCTGGCGCAGCTCCTGTTGCGGCCTTATCCCAATTCCCCCATCCCCGGGCCTCCCCTCCCTACAGCACCGGCGCCCACATTCCCCACAGTCTCCCCATCAGATCTCTTCCCCCATCCCCATCCATCGCCCCACCCGTGGAACATTCCTTACGCATAGTTAAAACCCTGTATACAACCAACATCCCCCCACAACCATAGACCCTCAGTTTGAGTCCAACTTTTCAGTTTGAATAAAGGTCCAAGCCTCTTCAGGCATTTCAAAGTAGTGGTGTCGATCCTGAAATGTGACCCACAATCGCGCTGGCTGCAGCATTCCGAATCGCACTCCCTTCCGATGCAGCACCGCCTTAGCCCGATTAAAACCAGCTCTCTTTTTTTGCCACCTCTGCACTCCAGTCCTGATATATTCGGATCACCGCATTCTCCCACCTGCTGCTCCGTTCCTTCTTGGCCCATCTCAGGACTCACTCTCTGTCCACGAAACGATGAAACCTCACCACTACCGCCCTTGGCGGCTCGTTGGCCTTGGGTCTCCTCGCCAGGACCCTATGAGCCCCATCTAGCTCCAGGGGACTCGGAGAGGCCTCCGCACCCATCAGCGAATGGAGCATCATGCTCACATATGCCCCGGCATCGGCCCCCTCCACCCTTTCAGGGAGACCCAGAATCTGAAGATTCTTCCTCCTCGACCTGTTCTCCAGGTCCTCGAATCGTTCGGCCCACCTCTTGTGCAGCGCCTCCATCTTCACCGCCAGGCCCAAGATCTCATCCTCATTCTCGGTGGCTTTTTCCCGCACCTCTCGGATCTCTACCCCTTGGGCCTTCTGGGTCTCCTTCAGCCCCTCGATCGCCATCAGCAGTGGCGCCAGCACCTCTTTCTTAAGCTCCTCCACGCAGCGCCTGAGAAGCTCCTGCTGCTCCGGCCCCCATGCTGCTCATTCTCCGCCCTCCGCCATCTTATTTTTCCTCCCTCGTTTCTTTCGCTGCTCCAAAGCCGCTTTTTTTACCGTTCCACTTCTGGTCCACTCCATATACGATTGCTCTCACCTCCTCACCTTTCTCTCACCTTCCCACACGGGAAGTCGTCGAAAAAGATCCGTTGGGGCTCCTCTGGAGAGCCCAAAAGTCCGTTCTAGCGGGAGCCGCCGAAATGTGCGGCTTAGCTCCGCATCGCCGCAACCGGAAGTCCTTTTTCCAGCTCCTTAATGATCGCTTCTTGGGCTTCCAGTTTCTCCTCTTGGGCTTCCAGTTTCTCCTCTGCTCTGCCCAGGGTGAGCTGCACCTCTACCAGGGCCTTCGGCATTACTGCCTGCACCGCGGCCTCTATGTCCGCTCTGGCCTCTGCCTTGTTTTCCTGCTGATGTTCCCTCAGCGCCTTGGCAAAGGCTGCCTTCCAGTTCCAGTTCCCCCCCCGGCCCAACGGAAAAATGCTCCTGTCTGTTGAGTTCCTTTTGTTGCAGCGAACCTTCCGTTCCGCCGCTTCATGCGCCGATTAGCTCGTCTGAACGGGCTCGCACATTGCCCCGTCTGCTTTTGGTGCCCTTTCTCCATCTGCTTTGGCTCCCTTCTGGCATTTGTTTTATCCTCCCCTTTTTTTTCCCCCTTTCTTTTTTTTCTTACCCGCTCCGCTCCCAAGCGCCCAGGTCTCCCACTTTAATGCGCTTTGGAGTCTGGGTTCTTCTTCGTCCCCACTCTCTTATTGCAGGGGCCCAAACGGGCGAATTTGCGTGCTTGGATGCAAGTCCTCGGCGAGGAACGGGACGCAACTTTGTTCCCCCCCCCCAGGGGCTCCTCCATCCGCGACTGCTCTCTTCCCCCCACCGGAAGCCAAATGCTAAGTTGTACTCTTTTAGCCCCAGTGCCTGCTGGTGTTCTGGAGGGGTATGCACACAAGGATTTCTTGATTCAGCCCATTTGCATATCTACTGGTATAAGTAAGAAAGAACTTGCATTCATATAGCACCTTTTGTAATCTCCGGGTGTCGCAAAGTGCTTCCAACCAAGTGCAGTCACTGTTGAGGCAGGCAATTTGCACACAGCAAGTTTCCACAGCAGCGATGAGATAATGAGCAGATAATCGGTTTCCTTGGCGATGGTGGTTTATGGATAAATATAGGCCAGGGCACTGGAAAGAATCCCCCTGCCCTTCATCAAAATAATGCCATGGAAACTTTTAAAATGCACCTGAGAGGCTCTCGATTTAACTGGTCATCCCAAAGACCTCTGACAGTGCAACATTTCCATCTGTGTCAACCAGCGATTTGCCCATCCTCTTAAGCTCTGCACTGACAGCTTATTTGATTGTCAGTGTCTTCAGCTATAAACTGCTTGAGCGCACTAATGACTGTGGATGGTAGCATTATGCAGAACACAGCAAGCAACTATGATGGAGGAGAATCTTGCTGGACTGGAGAGCTACTAATAATTTATCTCTGTGTGAAACATGACTTCAGAATGCCAAGGAGCTGTTTCCTCATTACAACACATTTTATTGTACCTTTCTATTCAGGTGTCAGTCAGTTCTATCACGGCATGATGAGTCATCGGCTCAGAGGGTAGCCCTTGCCATCCAGATATATGTTCATCTGTCAGCAGTACAGGAATAGAGGACTGCCTTCACCGAAAGGCACAGTCACATACGCTCACATGCAATATGATGTTCTTGGCATCAAATGCCATCTGCATCCTAAGGGCATGCAACCTTTTCCTAATCAGAAAGGTCAAAGAATTTTCCAAGGCAACGTTTATGATGTGGATTTTGTCAGTGGCACCGTTGGGCCTGGGGAAGTCCAGCTGACCTGAAAAACCGGATTGCTTAACTGAATGGAATTATCTCCTTGAATGCGAACTGAATGGCTGATTGGCTAATGATACCGGTGCCAGCTGATGGTTGAAAGAAATGGAAAGTTAGTGCTGCAGTAATCTTTACTGCCACTGACATTTCATTGGAGATGGTGGTGATGGACTCCAGGTTTGCAATCTCTTACTTTGGGAGGGGGTGAGGAGTGTGCTGTTGCGGTTGCATATATTGACAAATGCAATGGAGGAAGTATCTGTAGATGGGTGCTACGTAATACCAATGACATTTACTGACCTGTCTTCCTTCATTTACTCTTATTAATATTGTTACAGAGGAATATACAAAGGAAAGGCATAAAATGCTCAGGTCATTGGCTTTGGCTTTTTATAGTAACGACAGGGGGAGTCAGGCGAGTTCACAAGGAGACATTTAATCAGCTTTCCAGCGGCACATACATGGGCCCGGTTACACATTAACAGGTCCTTACTCCTTTCTCTCGGCCACGACAGACGCCGACCTAGAATCCAAATGCTGGTTAAATCCTGGTCCAATCAAGACAAAGGAACAATTATCCTCAGCTGGATGAACCTCATTCAGGTTATTAACTATTCTCAATTGGTTGGGCAAAACTATGTTTAACTGTGTCCACTGAAAAATTGACTGTTACAGGCATGAAGTAAAGTGGTCTGCTATGTAAAGTATACCAAAAAAGGCCAAACTAGAGCAACATTATAATTTTTCATGTGAGCCTTTCATTCAAAATGGACACTTAGCAACTGGAGTGATAATCAAGTGCACCAGTCACATTAACAAGAAAACCACAGATTCAATAATTTTTACTTATTGGGGTTTAAGGACTGACTCTATGCACTGCTCACCATTTTAAAGAGCACAGATTAGGTTCCTTCGTTCAGTATGTAGCCATCTGGGATGGCCACTTCCAACTAGGTGCAGAGGAACTCGCAAAGCCTGGTGGGTAAAATGGACAAGCCAAGACTCAGGCAGGCTCAGAGCCTGAAATGCATATTTGTCAGCAAAAGTCCAGACGGTATCGAAACTCTGTCCCATTAGCATGTTAATCAGGCCGATTAGCATTTGATGGCCCATCTTCCCCAAAACAAAACACTGGTATTCCAGCTACCGGGACAGTCCCAGACATTTCGGTGCCACTCCCTGTTCAAGGGAAATGCAAACAACGGGGTCAGTGACCACTTGGGACACGCCCAGTCATCCAGATCCCCGCCCACTGATTGGCTAAGGAATCGAACAGAGTGATCAGGGATCACGCAATTAGTAAGGCCCAAATTGAAGGACCGCCCAAAAGAGCGCAAAAAACCCCAAGTATAAAGGAAGAGTTTGTCATATGCTCGCTCTCTTTTGGTCCTGGTACCCCGGTCACGACCATCGCCAATCGTAGCAACACCAGAAGCGAGTCCAAGTTCAATGCCCGCTACCAGACGGATGAGCCCAGCTGAGCAGCAGTTACTCCTTCGAACCCGCGAGATCCAGAATTGAACAGCGGCCACTGTTTTCTGACCTGAGCCGGGTGCCCGAAGTTAAGCACAGGTTGTCTTAGTTCATAGGTGTAGTTAACTAGTAGTGTTTATGTTGCATGACTAATTGTGTGTAAATAAAGTATCTTGACCTTGAACTAACTAACTGGTGTTTGGCTCTTTGATGGATAGCTGGTTGAAACTTGTGGTGGTATCATTCGATACCTGGTGACTCTAAGCATTCGGACATAGATAGCATAGAAAGAAAGGCAAATTCACTGATTGCCCTAATTGGAACAGAGCCAATGCTGAATGTTTGTTCTTCGTGCGACTATTTGTGTCGATCTCACTGAATTTCTTGATACAGTTTATTCTTTCGGCCTCCCACCAAAATTCTTTATTCATCCATAATTACTCATCTGACGCCACATGGCAGCTAGTGAAACAAGTTTGTCTGGAGCCTGTATAGTTACAAATTCTTCCCGCTCTTGGAAGGTCACTCAGGCAGTGGAGTAATGGCACTGATCCCCGCCCTGCCTGGGGACCCCCTATACATCTGGTCTGCCAAGCTGGGGTAGTGGAGCAACAGCACTGATCACCGCCCTACTCGGGGATCTCACCCATTCTTGCCCTGCCGGATCATACGCACCACCCCATTGGGATGTTTGTTTTCAAAACTTTTTTTTGTTCTTTTCTAGTCCTGTGGTTTAAAGAATGCTCTTTGCCACTACTTTTGCCCTTCCCGGCAACCCTTCGGTTGCTATTCCCCCACATACTATTTACATGTAAGAAACACTTGGTTAGAAAAAAACAAGTTTGCAGAGGACGGAGAAATTGTCCGCCGACTCAGCTCATCGACCACAGGCTGCGAGAGTACTCGCGCTGTGACACAGAATCTTTTGGGATGTCTTGTCTCCGCAAATGGTTGTTTAAAAAAAATATAAGGGAGTCACATATGGTGACGATTATAATGGGAAAATTGACATTAAGGCGACACAGATGGACAAACGAGATGTTAAACAACACGATTATAACAGATACTATGCTTGTGCCCCCAGGAATATACAAAGATACTCGACGGCGAAGGAAAGCTGAATAAGATGAAGGCGACCCTGATGATCGGCATCATGATCGTCGCTGGAACAGCCCAGCTGCGTGCGTTACCTACCTCTACCCCCCTCACCACACAGGCCCCGAACACGACCACCCAATACAACACCCCCAGCCCGGACACTACACCGCACACACACCCAGCCACCGATACCCCCACATGGTGTGAGAACCTCATCAAGTGGTATTCACTGTTCTACACAGTGGAAGCCTTACTAGTAATAACCATATTGTGCAGAGTCATTCAGACCATCAGATTGCGGAAATGGAGAAGTAGAGCCTCCCGCCCTCCAGTATACACATTCAGAGCCCCATTCCTCGGACTCCAACAAACCCCACACTCTTTCTGAACCTCTCCCTTTAATAAATTCTGCGGTTGTTGTTTGTTAATAAAGTTTACTTTCCTATGTATGTGAATGTTAGTGATAGGAAGAAATGTGATGCTGCTATCGGATACTTTTTGTGTTGTAAGATAAGTTATTTTATTGTTAAATAGCAGCATGAGTGTAGTCTAGTTAGAGGTTCCCCTTTTTCGGAATGTTAAATGGCCCCCTAGAAATTTTTAGACATGTGTTGTTTCAGCAAATTAGGTAAATGTTTTTGGACCCAAAGGATAGAGTAGAGTAGAACTTGTCCTTGGTTAAGGGTACCCGGCATCCCAAGAGAACACAGAAGACCCAGTATTGTGATCCTTCATGCTTCGCGTTGAGGATCAAGAGGATGGAGTGTAGACATCTGGGATGGCCACTTCCAACTAGGTGCAGAGGAACTCGCAAAACCTGGTGGGTAAAATGGACAAGCCAAGAATCAGGCAGGCTCAGAGCCTAAAATGCATATTTGTCAGCAAAAGTCCAGACGGTATCGAAACTCCGTCCCATTAGCATGTTAATCAGACGGATTAGCATTTGATGGCGCATCTTCCCCAAAACAAAGGACTGGTACTCAAGCAACCGGGACAGTCCCAGACATTTTGCCGACACTCCCTGTTCAAGGGAAACGCAAACAACGGGGTCAGTGACCCCTTGGGACACGCCCAGCCATCCAGGGCCCCGCCCACTGATTGGCTAAGGAATCGAACAGAGTGATCAGGGATCACCCAATTAGTAAGGCTCAAATTGAAGGACCGCCCAAAAGAGCGCAAAAACCCCCTGAGTATAAGAAGAAGAGTTCGCCATATGTTCGGTCTCTTTTGGTCTTGGTACCCCGGTCACGGTCATCGCCAATCGTAGCAACACAAGAAGCAAGTTCGAGTTCAACGCCCACTACCAGACGGATGAGCACAGCTGAGCAGCAGTTATTCCTTCGAACCCGAGAGATCGAGAATTGAACAGCGGCCACTGTTTACTGACCTAAGCCGGGTGCCCGAAGTTAAGTACAGGTTGTCTTAGTTGATAGGTGTAGTTAACTAGTAGTGTTTATGTTGCATGACTAATTGTGTGTAAATAAAGTACCCTTGACCTTGAACTAACTAACTGGTGTTTGGCTCTTTGATCGACAGCCGGTTGAAACTTGTGGTGGTATCATTTGATACCTGGCGACTCTAAGCATTCGGAAATAGATAGCATAGAAAGAAAGACAAATTCATTGATTGCCCTAATTGGAACAGAACCACAGAAAAGACCAAGTAGAAAAAGAATTGGCAACAAGTAACAATTTCCCGATTTTCATTGACCCGTTTCTCTATTACCTACCCTGAATAGCCCTGCAATAGTACTTCCGCATTTGAGTACGTTACTCATTGCTCTTTCAACATACAGACATTGGAGATGAAACCACCGTCACTCCTGACCTGCTTGTAGTTACTCCTACCAGGAGCTGCTTTCATGTACATCACACGGGGAGGCAGTGATCTAGTGGTATTGTTGCTGGACTAGTAGTCCAGAGACCCAGAGTAATGCTCTGGGGATGTGGGTTCGAATCCCATCATGGCAGATGGTGAAATTTGAATTGAATAAAAAAAATCTGGAATTAAAAGTCTAATGATGACCATGAAACCATTGCCGATTGTCATAAAAACCCATCTGGTTCACGAATGTCTTTTAGGGAAGGAAATCTATCGTCCTCACCTGGTTTGGCTCACACGTGACTCCAGACCCACAGCAATGTGGTTGACTCTTAAATACCCTCAAGGATGGGCACTAAATGCTGGCGCAGGCAGCGACACCCACATCCCATGAATGAATAAAGAAAAGAAACTCATCTGTAGCTCACCTGAAATTCCTTTGTGATGTCCGTCATTCAACTCCACATAAGTCAACCCCTCTTTCCGCTTCCTTCCACTTTGCCCTCATAGGGACTCTCTGTCGAATATATTCTCTCTCATCATTGTGGAATGTTACAGATTACTCAGATGGTCACATGTTGATGGGGATGGTTGTATGGGGATGATCATATGTTGATGGGGCTATCACAGACTGATGGAGATAGTCACTGGACTTTGTCTATTGTGGGGGTGGAGATTGGTCTGCTTTCTGCAATCTTCTTGCACTGTTTGAATCAAGCCTTGGGTACTAATGACCTTGTAACGTGGCAACATATTCCTCAGGTGATAATGCAGCAGTCACGTCATGGCCCTCCTCTGCAAACTGGCCAGTAATTGGCTGGTTGGCACGGGATCAAACTGCAAATGGAAGTTAGAGTGAGAGAGCTTCATCAACTGCTGCCCCTTCCACCTCTGAATCTCTGCCAGGTCCTGGCCCCTGATTCTGCATCACGCACTTACAGAATCACTGTGCTTATTCCACCAAACATTAACAGGACAAAATTGGACATTTTGCACTGCAAGAGAGAATCTAACCAAGATGTACCGCAGCAACTCACCAAGGCTCCTCTGACAGAACCTTCCAAACATGCAAATTCTCGAAGGACGATGGCAGCAGACACATGGGAACATTGCCACCTGAAAGTTCCCCTCGAAGCCACCCGCCATACTGACTTGGAACTATATTGTTGTTCCTTCACTGGGTCAAAATGCCTCCCTAACAGCACTGTGGATGTTCCTACACCACATGGACTGCAGCAGTTCATGGAGGCAGCTCACCATCTCGGGGGTAATTAGGGACGGGCAACAAATACTGGTCTAGTCACATCCCAAGAGCAAATTTAAAAAATACTTTTCAAAGTTCAAAATGTGTCAGTGGCACACGACACACTTCGATCACAATGTGTTCCAGATGCATTATTAGCCGATCTAATGTTCATTGCAACAGGAAGGGCTAGCGCCAATCAGTCTGCAACATTGATCTAATGTCAGCCCTACTTGTTTGTGTTTTTTAATCTACACCCTCCCCCAACCTTGCACGGCTGAACATGGCATTAAGCAGTGTGAAGTCCCCCACTGTGCTATTTAAATGAATCATTGACTACTTACAGGTTAATTGCTGTTTTATTTGAAAGCAGTGTTAGTTGTCACATGTACTGTGGCAACACCCAGTTCCACCTCACCAGGATCTCTCGACTCCTCCACTGTTGTTAAATTATCCGACAGCTTATCTGACATCGCGATGGGCAGAAACTTGTTCCAATTAAATATTGGGAAGATTTGAAGTGATTGAGCACGATCTACTCGAATGGGGACAGAGTCCCTTAGCGTACGTGATTAGCCAGGCATTTTCTCGCGCACAGAGCACTGAGAAACACCCATCTGGGTATTTCGGGGCCTCAGCAGGTAACACGTGGATGAGGCTGCATTTAGCCCAGTTCCCTGCACTGAGGAGCTCCACTCACCAGAACTCTTTAGTGCATGGCGTCCTGATCTCTTGAGCCACCGATGTGACCCCCAAACCACCTTCAGGCCCCCACTCATGTATAAGGGGATCCTCAGCCCCCACTACCACCCCTCACCATTCCCACAATACCCACACCCGCGCAGAACACATTTATAATATAGAATCATAGGGGGAGATCTACCAGCCGCATCCTGCCTGAGAGAGGGTGTGCCCGGCCGGTAGACGTCAGGAGAGGCCTCTTCTGGGATTTATCCGGCTCGCCATGCCTCACGAGATCTAACGGGATCTTGCGAGACAATATGATCTGGATCCTGTCCACTGTGGGCTGGATCAGTATTTTGCAAATCTGTATATTAGAGTGAGTAGTTAGTCTCACTCTAATATGCAGCTCACCTGATCTACCCCCATTGGGATCTAACCCCTTTGCCTCGGAGATTTTAGGGCAGGCGCCATTTAGTACTGGTCCCCACAAACAGGGATCAGACAGGACGGCACTTGGGGGGTCTCCCAGAGAATCGGAGGCCACTGGGCGATTGGCCTCTGGGCACGGTGGCATCCTGGCACTGCTGGTGTCAGCTGGACACCTTGGCACTGCCAGCCTGGGTGCCAGCCTGGTACAGCCGAAATGCCCAGGAGGCACTGCCAGGCTGGAAGGGGCACTGCACTAACTGGGGATTAGGCCCGGGGGGTCCTCTGACTGTGTGGGGTGGGGTGTGGGAGGGGCCCAAAGACCCCATTATAGGTGAGTTGGGGCTTTGAGGGGCCCAGGGGTCACATTGTGCAGGGGGTCGAGAGATCGGCACACCATTTAGAAATGGCGTCCCGATCTCTTCCTGCATTAAGGAATTCTGGCGAGTGGAGACTAGGTGTGGCCTTGGTAGGGGGTTTCCCCACTGAGGCTCCAGATTGCAACAGAGTCCTGTTCAATTACGTGATGTTACTCGGCGCTGCAAGCACTGGAAAGCACCCTATTAAACATGCTCGACACGGGCCTCTGTTGCAATTACATTAGATCATACACCTTGAATTCTAGAGTTTTACAGCACAGAAGGAGGCCATTTGGCCCCTCGTGTCTGCACCGGCTCAATTTAAGTGTGGTTAATGCTGAGGTTGACTTGAAGCTCTGCACAGACCAGTTACTCACATGTGTGGGAGCCTATTAGGCCTTGTGATAACTTTGTAGGACAGAAAAGAGACTGTGTGCAGCACATAAAGTTCACATAGAGGGCGGCACGCTGGCACAGTGGTTAGCACTGTTGCTTCACAGCACCAGGGACCCAAATTCGAATCCCGGCTTGGGTCACTGACTGCGCGGAGTCTGCACGTTCTCCCCGTGTCTGTGTGGGTTTCCTCGGGTGCTTCCTCCCACAAGTTCCGAAAGACATGCTGTTAGGTAATTTGGACATTCTGAATTCTCCCTCTGTGTACCTGAATAGGTGGCGGAATGTGGCGACTCGGGTCTTTTCACAGTAACTTCGTTGTAGTGTTAATGTAAGCCTACTTGTGACAATAAAGATTATTAAAAACTGATTCAGGTTTAACTATACATACACAGATGGCCACTGGAGGGTGCTATCACATTCCTCCCCCTTAAAGAAAAAATTACACAAAAGTTCAAATTCCATACAACGTAGATACATTTCTTGTTTTTAATTTTTTTACTTATCCAACTTAACCACTAGTTTCGTCCTCCTAAAAGGATACCTTCTTTATTGACTCAAGCTTCCAGACTTGGGGAAAGACCTTGACTCATTTTGGTTTGAGTCTCTCGAACAAAGATTGATTTTGATCTTGACCTTCAATTGGATTTTCCTCTTCATTAGGCATGGCTATTTGACTCTGGTTTGGGTCTGAACCAGTTTCAGGCACAACGTATGTTGCAGTAATACTGGTAGTCTACTTGGATCCCATCTATCCAATTCATCAGATTCACTTGATTCTTCCCAATCTTTTTCTTCATGAACCTCTAAAAGTAAAACATGGACTCGATATATAGTCTAAACTTTCCATCACTAAACATGTGTGATGTTCACTTATTTTGGTAACTCTTTCGAGTAACCACTTCAACCACTTATGATGATAATCTTTAACCTAAACCGTCTGGTTCAACTTCAGACTTCTTTCTCTCACTCAACCTCTATCATAGTAAGAAGCCTTACAACACCAGGTTAAAGTCCAACAGGTTTATTTGGAATCACTAGCTTTCGGAGCGTAGCTCCTTCATCAGGTGAGTGAAGAAATAATTCCAAATAAACCAAATGAACCTGGTGTTGTAAAACTTCTTACTGTGCCCACCCCAGTCCAACGCCGGCATCTCTACATCATGTCAACCTCTATCATGACTGTCTTGCTGCCTGGATTGTTCTCTTCTACTGACTGTGCTAAATGTGGCTTCAATAATGAAAACTTTGTTCTAGGCAGTCTTCTAAAAAACAACTCAGCTGGCATTCTTCCAATAATAGTGTTACAATAAATAAACAAAACATTCTCCAGGTTGTGATTCAAAGACAGCTGATGTTTCTTCTAATTTATATCTAGGATTTGTCTAACAAGAGCACACTTAACAATTTGTACTGTGCGCTCTGCTGCTCCATTTGGGCGGTACGGTGGCACAATGGTTAGCACTGATACCGCACAGCGACAGGGACCTGGGTTCGAGTCCGACCTTGGGCCACTGTCTGTGTGGAGTCTGCACGTTCTCCCGTGTCTGCGTGGGTTTCCTCTGGGTGCTCCGGTTTCCTCCCACAGTCCAAAGATGTGTAGGTTAGGTGGATTGGCCATGCTAAATTGCCCCTTAGGGTGGGGTTGGAGGAATAGGGCAGGGGACTGCGCCTAGGCAGCGTGGTCATTCCAAGGGGCTGGTGCAGACTCAATGGGCTGAATGGCCTCCTTGTGCACTGTTGGGATTCTATGATCCTATGATTTAGAGCAGAGTGAGCTGGTGGAACCCTATTGTGGGTTACTCTGTTCATCCTCAAATTTTACAAACACTACGGAACAAAACTGAGGTCTGCTGTCGAACACAATTTCCTTTGGGAACCCATAAGCAGCAAATAAACTACACAAAATCTACCAGTCACGTTCTACCGAAATTGAAGCGGAATGCGGCCAGTAGATTCAAGGAGAGGCCTCCCCAGGGCTTCCCGACAGCCGATGCAGCTCGTGAAAAATCTAACCAGATCTTGTGAGGCGTCACAATCTGGGTGGGCGGGACCCAGTCTCAAATGGGTAGGTGGGTTTAAGAACCCACTTAACCGTGCTGACGCCGGATCTAACCGGTTCATGGCATCTATTTGCCTCCGCAGGAAGATCCCAACCGGGCACCGATTAGATCCGAACGTTCTCCCAGACCAATGAAGGAACCTGGGTGGTCATCAACAGGGCAGGATGGCACCTTGGCTTTCCCCCTGGCAGCTGGGCACTTTGGCTTACCAGGCTGGCACCTTGGCACTCCACCCTGGCCTGACTGGAAAAAGCACTGCATTGGTCAGGGCCGGAGGATGCTATGCCCATGAAAGTAGGGATGAGGGGTGTGTGAAAGGTGGGAGGGTGACGCGTGGGTATGAACGGGCTTCTGGAAGGTTGGAGGGCGGAGGGATGGGAGTCCTGGACGGGAGAGGCCTGAAAAGCTCTGTGGGGTGGGAAGGCCTGAAAAGGGAGGATGCTCAGCCACGCCATAACAGGGTATCTTCATTTAGTGGTGGAGGTGGGTGGGGGGTGACATTGGCCTTGGGTGGGACTGTGGGGGACCCTCAAGCTGACTTATTCAAAATGGTGGACTGATCTCTGAGGAGCCGGTCTGACAAATGAGTTCAGCTCCCCAGTGATGAAAAAGATTCTACCCAATCTCGTGAGGTGTCGGAATCAGAATCCCATCCAAAAGCGATGTGACCAAACGGGTTTAAACCTACTTAGGCAAGCTTACCCAGTATCTATCGGCATCCCGGGATCTCCAACTCCCACAGAATAATTTTGGGTTCCAGGTTTTAAACTTTTCTATAAACACAAGCAGGTTATGGTCCGTATAAACTAAGCTTTGTTTACTGTCATGTTGAACATATACTTTAAAGTGTTGAAGGGCCAGTATCTCTGTTGCTACCCCCCGAATCACTGGCATCGGTGGCCATTTTAATAGTCTGGATAAGTCCGGGTAAGCCAGCACCGATTCGCCCACCAACCTGGCCTTCAATCTCCCAAACTCTATTTTGTGTTCTGTGCATCACAGCATTTTCGCTTGTTTCCACAACAGATCCAACATGCACTGTCTTTCAGTCTCTAACTGAGCCAGTCTCCCTGGTTGTAGTCAAGACCATAAGACCATCAGACATAGGAGCGGAAGTAAGGCCATTCGGCCCATCGAGTCCACTCCACCATTCAATCATGGCTGATCTCAACTCCATTTACCCGCTCTCTCACCATAGCCCTTAATTCCTCGAGAAATCAAGAATTTATCAACTTCTGTCTTAAAGACACTCAACGTCCCGGCCTCCACCGCCCTCTGTGGCAATGAATTCCACAGACCCACCACTCTCTGGCTGAAGATGGATGTGGTTTTATTGGTTCAGAGTTTCTAATGTCTACATGATGATTAGTTAACGGAGTGCACCCTGGTGTGTCCCTACAAATTTGTCTTTATATTTTCCGTAGCTTTATTCAATTTTTCACTCTTGTTCTTCTGCTGATAGGCTTGCATCTTTAGTTCTCGAACTCCCTCTGATATCTTGGGCGAGATTCTCCGACCCCCCACCGGGTCAAAGACCAAAGAACAAAGAAATGTACAGCACAGGAACAGGCTCTTTGGCCCTCCAAGCCCGTGCCGACCATGCTGCCCGACTAAACTACAATCTTCTACACTTCCTGGGTCCGTATCCTTCTATTCCCATCCTATTCATATATTTGTCAAGATGCCCCTTAAATGTCCCTATCGTCCCTGCTTCCACTACCTCCTCCGGTAGCGAGTTCCAGGCACCCACTACCCTCTGCGTAAAAAACTTGCCTCGTACATCTACTCTAAACCTTGCCCCTCTCACCTTAAACCTATGCCCCCTAGTAATTGACCCCTCTACCCTGGGGAAAAGCCTCTGACTATCCACTCTGTCTATGCCCCTCATAATTTTGTATACCTCTATCAGGTCTCCCCTCAACCTCCTTCGTTCCAGTGAGAACAAACCGAGTTTATTCAATCGCTCCTCATAGTTAATGCCCTCCATACCAGGCAACATTCTGGTAAATCTCTTCTGCACCCTCTCTAAAGCCTCCACATCCTTCTGGTAGTGTGGCGACCAGAATTGAACACTATACTCCAAGTGTGGCCTAACTAAGGTTCTATACAGCTGCAACATGACTTGCCAATTCTTATACTCAATGCCCCGGCCAATGAAGGCAAACATGCCGTATGCCTTCTTGACTACCTTCTCCACCTGTGTTGCCCCTTTCAATGACCTGTGGACCTGTACTCCTAGATCTCTTTGACTTTCAATACTCTTGAGGGTTCTACCATTCACTGTATATTTCCTACCTGCATTAGACCTTCCAAAATGCATTACCTCACATTTGTCCGGATTAAACTCCATCTGCCATCTCTCCGCCCAAGTCTCCAGACAATCTAAATCCTGCTGTATCCTCCGACAGTCCTCATCGCTATCCGCAATTCCACCAACCTTTGTGTCGTCTGCAAACTTACTAATCAGACCAGTTACATTTTCCTCCAAATCATTTATATATACTACAAAGAGCAAAGGTCCCAGCACTGATCCCTGTGGAACACCACTGGTCACAGCCCTCCAGTTAGAAAAGCATCCCTCCATTGCTACTCTCTGCCTTCTATGGCCTAGCCAGTTCTGTATCCACCTTGCCAGCTCACCCCTGATCCCGTGTGACTTCACCTTTTGTACTAGTCTACCATGAGGGACCTTGTCAAAGGCCTTACTGAAGTCCATATAGACAACATCCACTGCCCTACCTGCATCAATCATCTTAGTGACCTCCTCGAAAAACTCTATCAAGTTAGTGAGACACGACCTCCCCTTCACAAAACCGTGCTGCCTCTCACTAATACGTCCATTTGCTTCCAAATGGGAGTAGATCCTGTCTCGAAGAATTCCCTCCAGTAATTTCCCTACCACTGAAGTAAGGCTCACCGGCCTGTAGTTCCCGGGATTATCCTTGCTACCCTTCTTAAACAGAGGAACAACATTGGCTATTCTCCAGTCCTCCGGGACATCCCCTGAAGACAGCGAGGATCCAAAGATTTCTGTCAAGGCCTCAGCAATTTCCTCTCCAGCCTCCTTCAGTATTCTGGGGTAGATCCCATCAGGCCCTGGGGACTTATCTACCTTAATATTTTTTAAGACACCCAACACCTCGTCTTTTTGGATCACAATGTGACCCAGGCTATCTACACCCCCTTCTCCAGACTCAACATCTACCAATTCCTTCTCTTTGGTGAATACTGATGCAAAGTATTCATTTAGTACCTCGCCCATTTCCTCTGGCTCCACACATAGATTCCCTTGCCTATCCTTCAGTGGGCCAACCCTTTCCCTGGCTACCCTCTTGCTTTTTATGTACGTGTAAAAAGCCTTGGGATTTTCCTGAACCCTATTTGCCAATGACTTTTCGTGACCCCTTCTAGCCCTCCTGACTCCTTGCTTAAGTTCCTTCCTACTTTCCTTATATTCCACGCAGGCTTCGTCTGTTCCCAGCCTTTTAGCCCTGACAAATGCCTCCCTTTTCTTTTTGACGAGGCCTACAATATCACTCGTCATCCAAGGTTCCCGAAAATTGCCGTATTTATCTTTCTTCCTCACAGGAACATGCCGGTCCTGTATTCCTTTCAACTGCCACTTGAAATCCTCCCACATGTCAGATGTTGATTTGCCCTCAAACATCCGCCCCCAATCTATGTTCTTCAGTTCCAGCCTAATATTGTTATAATTAGCCTTCCCCCAATTTAGCACATTCATCCTCGGACCACTCTTATCCTTGTCCACCAGTACTTTAAAACTTACTGAATTGTGGTCACTGTTACCGAAATGCTCCCCTACTGAAACATCTACCACCCGGCCGGGCTCACTCCCCAATACCAGGTCCAGTACCGCCCCTTCCCTAGTTGGACTGTCTACATATTGTTTTAAGAAGCCCTCCTGGATGCTCCTTACAAACTCCGCCCCGTCTAAGCCCCTGGCACTAAGTGAGTCCCAGTCAATATTGGGGAAGTTGAAGTCTCCCATCACCACAACCCTGTTGTTTTTACTCTTTTCCAAAATCTGTCTACCTATCTGCTCCTCTATCTCCCGCTGGCTGTTGGGAGGCCTGTGGTATACCCCCAACATTGTGACTGCACCCTTCTTATTCCTGATCTCTACCCAGATGGCCTCACTGCACTCTGAGGTGTCCTCTCGCAGTACAGCTGTGATATTCTCCCGAACAAGTAGCGCAACTCCGCCTCCCCTTTTACATCCCCCTCTATCCCGCCTGAAACATCTAAATCCTGGAACGTTTAGCTGCCAATCCTGCCCTTCCCTCAACCAGGTCTCTGTAATGGCAACAACATCATAGTTCCAAGTACTAATCCAAGCTCTAAGTTCATCTCCCTTACCCGTAATGCTCCTTGCATTAAAACATATGCACTTTAGGCCACCAGACCCGCTGTGTTCAGCAACTTCTCCCCGTCTGCTCTGCCTCAGAGCCACACTGTCCCTATTCCCTAGTTATCCCTCAATGCTCTCACCTTCTGACCTATTGCTCCCGTGCCCACCCCCCTGCCATACTAGTTTAAACCCTCCCGTGTGACACTAGCAAACCTCGCGGCCAGGATATTTATGCCTCTCCGATTTAGATGCAACCCGTCCTTCTTATACAGGTCACACCTGCCCCGGAAGAGCTCCCAGTGGTCCAGATAATGGAAACCCTTCCTCCTACACCAGCTGTTTAGCCACGTGTTTATCTGCTCTATCTTCCTATTTCTAGCCTCACTGGCACGTGGCACAGGGAGTAATCCCGAGATTACAACCCTCGAGGTCCTGTCTTTTAACTTTCTGCCTCGCTCCCTGAACTCCTGCTGCAGGACCTCATGCCCCTTCCTGCCTATGTCGTTAGTACCAATATGTACAACGACCTCTACTTGTTTGCCCTCCCCCTTCAGGATTCCCTCTACCCGTTCGGAGACATCCTGGACCCTGGCACCAGGGAGGCAACATACCATCCTGGAGTCTCTTTCACGTCCACAGAAGCGCCTATCTGTGCCCCTGACTATAGAGTCCCCTATTACTATTACTCTTCTGCGCTTTGACCCTCCCTTCTGAACATCAGAGCCAGCCGTGGTGCCACTGCTCTGGCTGCTGCTGTTTTCCCCTGATCGGCTATCCCCCCCGACAGTATCCAAAGGGGTATATCTGTTCGAGAGGGGGACAGCCACAGGGGATTCCTGCACTGACTGCCTGCCCTTTCTGGTGGTCACCCATTTCTCTGCCTGCACCTTGGGTGTGACCACATTTACATAACTGCGATCTATGACGCTTTCCGCCACCTGCATGCTCCTAAGTGCATCCAATGGCTGCTCCAACCGAACCATGCGGTCTGTGAGGAGCTCCAGTTGGGTGCACTTTCTGCAGATGAAGCAATCCGGGACGCTGGAAGCCTCCCGGACCTGCCACATCTCACAGTCAGAGCACAGCACCCCTCTAACTGACATTGCGTCAATTAATTAAAATTAAAATTAAAATTTGTCTTTATTTAAAAAATATTTTTAAAAAAATTTCAAAGTTACTGTCAACTATCTGTTTCCTAGCACTAGATTTCTAATAGAAATGCGATAGCTAACTATAGTACTCTCCGATCTCTGGCTTAGATATCCCTCTAAATTATAATTAAGTTATCATGTTTAATTAGTTACCAAATACTCAAATTTTTTTTACAATTTAGGGTAGAATCCCAACCAGCCACTCTGGCCACAGCTTTTCTGTGATGTCACTTCAGTTTCCCCCCGACACACACAATTTGAAAAAAGGTATAAAAGTGAAAACAAGTAAAAATCACTTACTTACCTTCTTACCTTCTGAGTGTCTTAGATGTTCTCAGGTTCTCTCGCTGACAGAGACTGCTCCTCCACCTCCGAACCTTGACCTGCACAATGCTAATAATATAATAATAATATAATATGGCACTTACCTTACACCAATGGGTCTTATTATTAGGTTAGAGGAGGAGGGCGGGTGGGAGACACTACACGTGTAGTGTCTCGGGTTTCCTCTCCACCAGAATTTATTGGTTGGGGGGGGGGGGGACTTCCCAGAGGTCCGCGGGTCGAACTTCCGGTTCCCGCCTTATATAAAAACAAATAAAACAGAAAAGAAGAACAGACACGGGACCAGGTAAGGCTTTTTAAAGTAAGTACTCACCTCCCAGAGGGCCCCTGCACACCGCTGCCGCCGAAATCCAAAGGGCTGCTCCTGTAAAGGCAAGGCTTTTTAAAGTAAGTACTCACCTCCCAGAAGGCCCCTGCGCACCACTGCCGCCGAAATCCAAAGGGCTGCTCCTGTAAAGGCAAGGCTTTTTAAAGTAAGTACTCACCTCCCAGAAGGCCCCTGCGCACCGCTGCCGCCGAAATCCAAAGGGCTGCTCCTGTAAAGGTAAGAGTTTTTAAATTCACTACTCACCTCCCAGAAGGCCCCTGCGCACCGCTGCCGCCGAAATCCAAAGGGCTGCTCCTGTAAAGGTAAGAGTTTTTAAATTCACTACTCACCTCCCAGAGGGCCCCTGCGCACCGCTTCCGCCGAAATCCAAAGGGGTCGGAGAATCGCCGGGGGCTGGTGTGAATCCTGCCCCCGCCAGTTGCCGAATTCTCCGGCACCGGAGATTCGACGGGAGCGGGAATCGCACCGCGCCGGTTGGCGGGCCCTCCCCGCCGATTCTCCGGCCTGGATGGGCCGAAGTCCCGCTGCTAGAATGCCTGTCCCGCCGGCGTGGATTAAACCACCTCTCTTACCGGCGGGACAAGGCGGCGCGGACGGGCTCCAGCGTCCTGGGGGGGGGGCGGGGCAAACTAGCCCCGGGGGGGTGGGGCCACGGTGGCCTGGCCCGCGATCGGGGCCCACCGATCTGCGGGCGGGCCTGTACCGTGGGGGCACTCTTTTCCTTCCGCCGTCACCACGGTCTCCACCATGGCGGAGGCGGAAGAGACCCCCTCCACTGCGCATGCACGGGGATGCCATGAGCGGCCGCTGACGCTCCCGCGCATGCACCACCCGGCAATGTCATTTCCGCACCAGCTGGCGGGGCACCAAAGGCCTTTCCCGCCAACTGGCGGGGCGGAAATCAGTCCGGCGCAGGCCTAGCCCCTCAAGGTTAGGGCTCAGCCACTCAAGATGCGGAGGATTCCGCACCTTTGGGGTGGCACGGTGCCGGACTGATTTGCACCGTTTTTGGCGCCGGTTGGCGGACATCGCGCGATTACGGAGAATTTCGCCCCTTGTTTTTACTCTCTTCTTCAAAGTCAAAGATAACATGCTTCCCTCAAAGGTTTCTGACTGTCCAATGAATGCTTATGTAATTTGGGGGATTTTCTGTAGCAAATCTACAAGTAGTATTCATAGAATCATAGAATCCCTACAGTGCAGAAGGAGGCCTTTCAGCCCAACGAGTAGGCACCAACCCTCTCGAAAGAGTACTCTACCCAGGCCCACTCCTCTCACTAATCCGCAACCCCACCCAACCTTTGGACACTCAGGGACAATTTAGCATGACCAATCCACCTAACCTGCACATCTTTGGACTGTGGGAGGAAACCGGAGCACCTGGAGGAAGCCCATGCAGACACAGGGAAAATGTGCAAACTCCACACAGACGGTCACCCAAGTCCGGAATTGAATCCAGGGCCCTGGAACTGTGAGGCAGCAGTGCTAACCACTGTATCACCGTACCACCCCAATTGACAATGCTGAGGGAAACAGAATAAAGAAAAAAGAAAAGCACATGATGTGGAGATGCCGGCATTGGACTAGGGTGGGCACAGTGAGAAGCCTTACTTTGCCGGGTTAAAGTCAGGTTTCTTCCGAATCACTAGATTTCGGAGCACAGCTCCCTCATCAGAAAAGTAGAGCACAGGAACAACCCCTTCGGCCCTCCAAGCCTGTGCCGATCAAAACCTTCTGTCTGTACCCCTCTATTTCCTCCCTATTCATGTACCCGTCCAGATGCCGCTTAAATGTTACTAATATGCCTGCTTCCACCACATCCTCTGGAAGCACGATCCAGGCACTGATGTGTTGGGTACTCTGCTACACAGACGAACCAACACGGTTGCGAATGGTACAACGCAGTTTTATTTCAAACATCTATTTACACTGGTAAATTGTTTACTGAGGTTCGATCATGATCCTTGATTCTGTGGACCTATTCCTAATTCTATCTTGTAGTGGCACTCAGCACATGGTGGATGTCTGAGTGGCTTGTAATGAGCTCTGTGCCCTGAGCCGTCTCCTGCTCGAGTTGCCAGGAAGTGTCGTGTTCCTTGTTTTGTACTGTGTATGCTCTTGCCTGTGGTTGGCTGTCGTGTTGTGTGTGTTGATTGGTCCGTTGATCTGTCCATCAGTATGTATGTGCTATGATGTTTACCTGAATATCATGGCATCCCCCCTTTTTTACAAGAACATGTGCCTACGTGGTCATAAATAGTGATGTGTACTGAGTGTAGCTAAATGTGTGTGTGCGTAATATTTACAGCATGTACATGGGGCTAAACTATATACAAGGGGCGATGTCGGGTGCGACATAACAACGAGGTTGTACCATAAACAAAGAACGGGGAAATGTTGAACGACAAAACAAATTCCTGTAACGATAAGAACAGAAACATATTAACACAGTGGTAGTATGAGTTCAATGTACAAGCAGTCTCATAAGTCCAGTCTAGTAGGTGGGCGACGAATTTGGGTTGACTGCCTCAAGGGTGGGTCTGGAACCACCGGCTGAGGAATGGGCCTGGCACGGGCGACGATGGAAGGGGCATGGTGGCAGGCAGCTCCACGAAGTCGATATCAGGAACAACAGGAGAGTAAGTTCCCGTAGCGAGCGTAGAAGTAGGCGAAGAGCCCGGCGATTGCGCCTACGAATGGATCCATCAGGCATGCGAACCAGGAATGAGCGGGGAGCCACGCCTCGGAGAACTTTGGCAGGTGCTGACCAGCCACCTTCTGGTAGGTGGATGCGGACTTCGTCTCCAGAGGCCAGGGCGGGAAGATCAGTTGCCCGTGTGTCAAATGCCCTCTTCTGGTGACCGCGCTGCAGTTGCATTCTGTGTAGTACCGGAGCATGGTTGGTTGTGGGTGCCAGAATGGAAGGCACAGTGGTCCTGAGGGTGCGACCCATCAACAGTTGGGCTGGTGAGAGGCCAGTGGCTAGTGGGGGCGAGCGATAGGCCAGCAGGGCTAGGCAGAAATCCAATCCGGCAGCAGCAGCCTTGCAGAGGAGCCGCTTGACGATGTGAACGCCCTTCTCCGCCTTTCCATTGGACTGGGGATGCAGAGGGCTGGACGTCACGTGTGTGAAACCATACGAGGCAGCAAAAGATGACCATTCCTGGCTGGCGAAACAGGGCCCATTGTCCGACATGCCAGTCATCGGAATGCCGTGGCGAGCGAAGGTATCTTTGCAGGCCCTTATGACAGCGGACGACGTCAAATCGTGCAGGCGTATGACCTCTGGATAGTTGGAAAAGTAGTCAATGACGACATAGTCCCTGCAGAGCGCGTGAAAGAGGTCCACACCCACCTTCGCCCAGGGGGACGTCACCAGCTCATGGGGCAGAAGCGTCTCAGGAGGTTGCGTCGGTTGAAACCTTTGGCAGGTGGGGCAGTTGAGCACCATATTGGCAATGTCATCACTGATGCCCGGCCAGTATGCCACCTCTCGGGCCCTCCGTCTGCACTTCTCGACCCCCAGGTGACCTCCGTGTAGTTGGACTAGGACCAGCTTGTGCATGCTGTGCGGAATCACAATCCGGTCCAGCGTTCGAAGGACACCATCAATGACGGCCAAGTCATCTCAGACATTGTATAACTGCGGGCACTGCCCTTTGAGCCACCCTCCCGTCATGTGGCGCATCACACGTTGTAGAAGGGGGTCAGCCGCAGTCTCTCGGCGAATATGGGCCAGACTGGAGTCGTCAGCTGGCAGATTTGCCGATGTGAAAGCCACCTGCGCCTCGACCTGACAGACGAACCCCTCCAAATCTGGCGGTGTGCTCATTGCTCGAGATAGAGCATCTGCAATGATAAGGTCCTTACCCGGGGTGTAGACCTGTTGGAAGTCGTACCACCTTAATTTAAGTAGGATGTGCTGGAGGCGAGGGGTCATCTCGTTCAGGTCCTTATTTATGATGCTGACCAGGGGGCGGTGGTCAGTCTCAATGGTAAAACGGGGGAGACCATACACATAGTCATGAAACCCGGTTAGCAAGCCCAGGCACTCCTTTTCGATCTGCGCGTAGCGCTGTTGGGTCATGGCCCGCGAGGCATAGGCGACCGGGGCCCATGACGACGTGTCATCCCGCTGTAGGACTGGCTGGCATCAGTCGAGATTTTAGTGTCATGAGATGTGTCGAAAAACGCCAATACCGGTGCTGTGGTGAGCTTAAGTTTGAGCTCCTCCCATTCCTGCTGGTGTGTGGGCAGCCACTGGAACTCCGTGGACTTCTTGACGAGGTGGCGCAGAGCTGTTGTGTGGGAGGCAAGGTTGGGAATGAACTTCCCCAGGAAGTTGACCATGCCTAGGAAGCGTAGCACTGCTTTCTTGTCCGCCGGCTGCGGCATGGCTGTAATAGCGCTCACCTTGTCTGCATCCGGACGGACCCCTGACCGGGAAATGTGGTCCCCCAGGAACTTCAGCTCGGTTTGGCCGAAAGAACACTTGGCTCGGTTGAGGCGCAGGCCGTTTTCGCGTATGCGCGCAAAGACGCGCTGGAGACGATAGATGTGCTCCTGTGGTGTGGTGGACCAGATGATGACGTCGTCCACGTAGACCCGCATCCCTTCGGTGCCTTCCATCATCTGCTCCATGATCCTATGAAAGACCTCGGATGCTGAGATGATGCCAATTGGCATTCGGTTGTAGCAAAACCTGCCGAAAGGGGTGTTGAAGGTGCACAGCTTTCGGCTGGACGGATCCAGTTGGATCTGCCAAAAACCCTTTGCGGCATCCAGTTTCGTGAAGATTTTAGCCCGGGCCATTTCGCTCGTGATCTCTTTCCGTTTGGGTATGGGGTAGTGTTCCCTCATTATGTTGTTGTTGAGGTCTTTTGGATCAATGCAGATCCGGAGCTCGCCGGAGGGCTTAACACACACCATAGAGCTGACCCATGGCGTGGGCTCCGTGACCCGGGATAGGACCCCATGGTCCTGGAGATCCTGCAGCTGCTGCTTGAGGTGGTCTTTGAGTGGCACTGCGACCCTACGAGGTGCGTGAATGACCGGGGTGGCGTCCGATTTGAGCCGAATCCTGTAGGTGTAGGGCAGTTTTCCCATGCCCTTGAATGCCTCCTAGTTGTGGGCGAGGAGCGATTGGAGCTGTGCGCTGAACTCTGCATCCGGGAAGTCAGATGTGCTGCCTGGAGAGAGAGAGTGGACTCGTTGCACGAGGTGGTGAGCCTTGCATGCCTGTGCGCCCAGCAGGGAGTCCTTCGATGATCCGACTATCTCAAATGAGAGTGTGGCCGTGTGTGTGTGTTGTGTGTCACCTGGAGCTGGCAGGATCCCATAGCCGGGATAACGTTCCCGTTGTAGTCGACCATCCTGCAACGGGACGGCCGAATTGGTGGTCTGACCTTCATGGCGTAGAAGGCTGACCATGCTATGAGGTTGGCGGAGGCGCCAGTGTCCAGACGGAATGTTATCGGTGATGGGTTGACCGTTAGGGTGGCACACCATTCATCACCCTGATTGATCGTGTTAACTTGCACCGGCTGGTGGGTCCTGGCTGGAGACATTCGGTTCCCATCAGTGACCGCAACACGGAAGGCGTCCCGGTCGTCTGTGTCACTGGTCTGGATGTCGTCTGGGCACGACTCGTAATAAGGAGGCTGAATGGTCTGCACGTCCCTGCGAGGTTGTCGGAGTTGGGGAACATTGACAGGTTGAGCTGCTCGACAGCAAGCAGCGTAGTGGCCCACCTTGACACAGCGTAGGCATTGCCGGGTTCTTGCGGGACATTGCCGCTTTAAATGTGCGGCTCCACAGTTGTCGCACGTCGTGACGTCATGGCGTTCGTTGCGCCACTGCGCATGCACAGTTCAGTCTTGTGTTGAGCGCGCCTGTGCATCACGGACCTCAGTGTTGCCGTAGTTTTTGGCGCGCACAAGCGGGGGAGGCCTCGAAAAGCGCGCAAAATGGCCGCCCTCGTCCGGGCCACGGGCCGGGAGGAACACGATCGCCTGGACCCGTTCGGCCTCGTGGGGCGCCTGCCTCACCGATCCGGCCGCGTAGGATCTCTGCCGCGCCGATTCGGCCGCCTGAAATTGGGTATAGTGGCTAGTCGCGTTTCCGTGCAGGCTTCGATTGCGGAGGCTAAGGTGAGGCCTTTTATTTTTAAGAGCTGCTGGCGTAGGGTGCCCGAGGTGACCCCAAAAACGATCTGGTCCCGAATCATGGAATCGGAGCTGGTGTCGTAACCGCAGGACTGCGCGAGGATACGGAGATGCGTAAGGAATGACTGAAAGGGCTCATCCTTACCTTGCAGGCGCTGCTGGAAGAGATACCTCTCGAAGCCCTCGTTGACCTCGACGTTGAAGTGTTGGTCGAGTTTGAGAAGGACCGTCTTGTATTTGGTCTTGTCCTCGCCTTCCGCGAACACCAGGGAGTTGTGGACATGGATGGCGTGTTGACCTGCCGTGGTGAGGAGGATGGCAATCTTTCTGGTGTCCGAAGCGCTCTCCTTTTCGTTGGCTTCCAGATAAAGCTGGAAGCGCTGTTTGAACAGCTTCCAATTAACGCCGAGGTTTCCAGCGACTTGCAGCGGCTGCGGTGTGTTGACTGTATCCATGGCGCAGGATGGCAGATTCCGGAGGATTTGGAGGTGGGTACCAAAGTCACTCCTGGTACTATGATGTGTTGGGTACTCTGCTACACAGACGACCCAACACGGTTGCGAATGGTACAACACAGTTTTATTTCAAACATCTATTTACATTGGTAAACTGTTTACTGAGGTTCGATTATGACCCTTGATTCTGTGGACCTATTCCTAATTCTATCGTGTAGCGGCACTCAGCACATGGTGGATGTCTGAGTGGCTTGTAATGAGTTCTGTGCCCTGAGCCGTCTCCTGTTCGAGTTGCCAGGAAGTGTCGTGTTCCCTGTTTTGTACTGTGTATGCTCTTGCCTGTGATTGGCTGTCGTGTTGTGTGTGTTGATTGGTCCGTTGATCTGTCCATCAATATGTATGTATGTATGTGCTATGATGTTTACCTGAATATCATGACAGGCACCCACCACTCTCTGCTTGAAAAACCTACCCCACACATCTCCCTTAAACTTTCTCCCTCACCTTGAATCTGTGCCCCTTGTAATTGAAACTTCCATCCTTGGAAAAAGCCTCAGACTGTCCACTTTGTCTATGCCTCTCTTAATTTTGTGGACCTCTGTCAGGTCTCCCCTCAGCCTCATCTTTCCAGTGAAAACAATCTTAGTTTATTCAACCTCTCCTCATAGCCAACACCCTCGAGACCAGGCAACATCCTGGTGAACCTTCTTTGCACTCACTCCAAAACCTCCACATCCTTTTGATAATATGGTGACCAGAACTGCATGGAGCCTAACCAAGGTTTTACATAGCTGCAATATGATTTCCCAGCTCTTGTACGAAGTGCCCCGGCTGATGAATGCAAGCATGCCATTTCTAATCAATAAACACTCTACAACCCCTCCAGCTTTACATTTTCTCTTTCCTTTCACATGGTTACTGACAAGTAAAGCTGAGGGTTCAATCTTCACAGAGTTGGTTTGCTTTATATGTAGCATTCTTAGTTTTACACCTTCTACCTCTTCCTCGGAGTCTTCTTAATTAGCTGTCTAATCACAGCTTTTATCTCTATTCAGTAATAGGGACTTCTACTATTTGTACTTTGTAGATTTCAACTTCTCTTCTTTACTTTCAGATTACAAATGTGGAATCTGTGGCTAAGAGTGACCAGGGTGGGTGTGTTGAATTGGATTGACATTTGTTCCTTTAAATGGCAAATACTTTTCACATCATTATCAGAATCAGAGGATGGTACATTATTGGTTCCATGAACTTTCTGTTTTTTTGTCAACAGATGTGGTTGCAGAATTACAACATGGTTCTTCATCCACCTTCCTCTTCATTTCACAAAGGACTGATTATTTAATCTCCTTTGCTTCCTTTATCTTGAAGACGTCGTAAAACGGAGGGTTAATCAGCTGTTTGCTTGGTGCCACTTCACAGTCATTGCTGTCCTCATCCTGAATAGCTGATGCCGTGCTATTATGCATATTTTCCTTTACAACAGGCACGCTCTGAGAAATATTTTCACCTAAAGTAAATGGCAATGGGTTTACTGCAAGAGGCTATACCGAATTACTTTTAGGAAAGTCCAATTCACTTTCTTTTTCTGATTTGATGTCTTCTCTCCTAGCTTTGGAAGAATTACTTGCCATTTATACAAGATCAGTTAGTGACAGGTCTATCCGGTAGTAGTTTTTAATGATTTTTTTCATAATCAGAGCCCAAATCGGATTCAGAACGCTTGTCTGAATCTTCATCACTGCTATTACTATTAGATTTGGGCTCCTCTTTCTTAGCATCACCTTCAGTATTGGAGTTCTCAGAATCTGGTTTTCTATGAGATTTTATCTTTAACAAACTTCTGTAAGGAATCATTCTCATACAGATAATTTCATCAGAATCAGCAGAATTAAATTCACTACCATTGTCATTTAATATGTGATTAATGTCTTTCAACATTTCTTTCTTTGAATCATTTAATGCACAACGAGTTTTCCAGATTCCCACCTGTCCTGCCATTGGTATCTCATGTGCTATCCACAGTTCTCAGACTCTCTGTAGTCATGGGTGAAGCTATAACCTTCACTTCTGACAAATCATGCCACAAAAGTGAGTCTAATCCATCCACTCAAATTTTTTTAACCACTCCAACAACTACTGGAGCTGACACTAAATCACGCTCCGATTTTACTTTATACAATGAAACTCGGATATAATCTCTATTAATCCCATTCCACTACTATTGTTACGACACCCTGTTCTATTGCACGGTCAATTCCAGCCCCATGTGCCCCGGAGTCACAAAACAAGTGAATTAACCAATAATTCCTATAAAAGGTACCCAAAGTCTTTGGCCCTTCACTGCCCAATAATCACAGTCACCAGGTTTGTAAATGCAAATACAATTACTGTTTATTTATAACAAGAGCTATCATAAAATATGCAGTAAACACAAATAGTTAACAACAAGCTAATACCCAATACCCCCTTTACCTTGCCCCCACCCTCTACACACACACACAAAACAGACAAACACAGAGGGGTGGAAAGGGGTAAACATCATAAGTAGAGGGAAGAAAGAGCCTTTGTTCCAGATTATGGTTTTAGCACACATTTCTTCACAGAAAGCTTGCAGATTAAGGTCTTTGGTTTGCAGCCTGTAATGATCTTTTTTGCAAATTCATTCATTCAGATACTCTGTAGTTTAAAATTGCAGTACTCGCTACTTCCCTGGAGAGGCACCTTGCTTCACATCAAACTTTGCTTTCAGTTCATGGTTTTTCGTCAGCCCTCTGTAGTTCCAGGCTTTCTGGAGAGAGTGTCAGTCCTCACAGTAGTCTTCTGGAGAGAGTCAGCTGGATCTTTCTGGAGAGAGTCAGCAGGATCTCAGTGGAGAGAGTCAGCTGGATATCACTGGAGAGAGTCAGCTGGATATTTGTACAGAGAGTCAGCGTGATCTTTCCGGAGAGTCAGCTGGATCTTTCTAGAGAGAGTTAGCTGAATCCTTTCAACCTGCTACCAGAATTAAAACTGAAACCAAACCTTGGAACTCTGAAAAACATCCCAGTGGAATAGGATCCAATCACCACGTGTTCTTGGGCAGAGCACAACCTTTTGAGCCAATCCATTGCCCACTAGCCAATCAATCAAACCGAACCACAACCAATCTCTCTTCAGAGCCGGAAGGTCTTCAACTTCTGTCTAAACTAACACAGCCTTCCGGATTCTTCCTGCTTCAATTAAAGTTACAGGCAGCTTGCCCTAAAGTCAGATGTCCATTAATCATCCATGGATCAAAAATGTAACAGCTAAAATAAAAGAAAGGGGAAATAAGGGAGTAAACAGGGAACAAATAGGACGAACCCTTAACTGCCTAAGCTTTCATTGAACTCTCTGGAGGGAAAACCAAATCCTTCTCCAGTCAGAGAGTTTGACTAACACCCGTGACCTTTAAAATAGTTGTTGGTTTGCCTGCATCAGTTGATGAAAATAGATTGATCTTTCCCTTGGGCAAACACCCTGCATATCTCTCATCTACCTCATTCATCATACCTGCTTCCACAGCAGTGTTGATCTCAGGTCTCCTAAGTCCAGTTAAAGCTACAGTCTGCCCGATAGTATTCTTTACTTTTGTTCCTTGTTCAAAATCTTCCTTATGAACTCGAACAAGTCCCATGGGCTTTTCTTGCAACTTCCAACATGTTGAGTGAACGTGCCCCACCTTATTACAATGGTAACACCTAGGCTTCGAGTCTCAGAGTATTCTCAGCTATGCATTCCATACCAAAGCTACCTGTCTTCCTTGCACTCTCCCACTTTCTATCCTTTTCAGAATTATGGGGGTGACAGAGCAAAGATTTAAATTTATGGATCAGCCATAATTGCTGTTTGTCTAGCAGTTATCATCCTTTGCTCTTCAACATGGGTTATTATCACAGGAGGTAGTGAATCATAAATTCTTCTAAGAGAATAACTTCTCTCAGAGCTTCATTGGTAGTTGAAACTCCCAATGCTTTTACCCATCTATCAAAATTGTTCTTCTTAACCCTGTAGATTTTGGCCTATGCCTGTCCTGACTGTCTCCTTAAATTCCGAAACATTTGCCCATATGCTTCAGGAAAGAATTCATATGTACCCAGAATAGCCTTTTTTTCCTCATCATAATTCTTCGACACCGCCGCTGACACTTTTCTTTTGGCCACTCTATTTGGGTTGCGATTTTCTCAAAAGCCCTAAAAAAGGCTTCTACCTCTTTCTCTTCACATTTTGGGGGGAGTTGATGAGGAGGCAAACCCCTCCACCCTTCGCTTTGCCTGATGATGCCGTACGGTCCGCCCGGTGAATTTAGAAGCCTTCAGGTTGTATGGCGCAGTCCGGTGAGGCAGGGGTGAGCCATGTCTCTGTGAAACAGAGCACACAGCAGTCTCTTACTTCCCTCTGAGAGGTAAGTCTGGCGTTAAGTTCATCTAGCTTGTTTTCGATCGCTTGGACGTTTGCCAGGAGTATGCTGGGGAGAGGGGTCTTGAAACCGCGTTGCGTCAGTCTAACCTGCAGACCGCCGCGTTTCCCTCGCTTCCTCGGTCGGCGGCTGCTGCTGGATGATCCTGGGATCCGATGGCCGACGTCAGCTCTTGTGGAAGGTAGGTGGTCGCGACTGGCGGGGTCCAGGGCGCTGGCGGGAACCAGGGCGCTGTTTACGTATCTGGGGTCGTGTCTGGCAGGGTCCCGGGCGCTGATTGAGGTAGAGGAGTTGCTAGGGGGGCATGTTTGCGATCTGGATGGGTCCTAGCGTTCTGCGGGCGCGGGAATACCTTGCAGCACGTTCGGGTCCTTGCGCGGGGTCTCCGCCGTTTTGGGGGTCCTGGGTCGTGGGCAGGGGCTTCCTGAGGCAGGTTGGGCTGGGTCCCGTGGTCTGTTCCCTCCCTGGGCGCTCCTGGGGTCGGATCTTGAAGTAGGCCCGGTCGAGCCTCCACATGGATTTTTCTTTCTTCCATCACCAGGTAAGTCGGGTCGCTGGGCGGGTCTCTGGGGGTCGCGTTGGGCCGGGTCTTGCCGTCGGGGGTCGGGTCGGGAGCTCCAGGGACTGGGCAAGGCGATCCGGGGGCTGGCGTCGGTAGTTAGGCCGGGTTTGGTGCTCCGAGTCGGCTCCAAATCGAGGTCGGGGCTTCACTTCCGGTTTGGGCCATATCTTCTTCCAGGTCGCGGAGGTCAGGTAGGGTCGGGTCAAAAGGTCTCCAAGGGCCTCGGAGGATGTTCAAGCCTACAAGAGAAGATTAAAGAGAGAGGTTAGTAATAATGTTAGGTTTAGAATGAATTTTTAAAAGATTAGAACGAGTATAAGTTAAGTAAAATGTTGATCTGTTTGTGAGAGCTCGCAGAGAGTCGCCTCGCTCCGGCGCCATCTTGGTAAAGAGAGGGCATGTTGTGATGAGGATATTGTGAACCTGCAATAGGGTATAGGTAGATTGGGTGACTGGGAGAAATCCTGGCAAATGGAGTTTAATGTGGGGAAGTCTGAGGTACCGGGGCTGGTTTAGCACAGGGTTAAATAGCTGACTTTTAAAGCGGACCAAGGCAGGCCAGCGGCACGGTTCAATTCCCGTTCCAGCTACCCCAAGCAAGCGCCGGAATGTGGCGACTAGGGGCTTTTCACAGTAACTTCATTTGAAGCCTACTTGTGACAATAAGCGATTTTCATTTCATTTTTTTTCATGCACTTCGGTAAGAGGAATCAAAACACAGATTATTGTCCAAATGGAGAGAGACTGCAGGTGAATAAAGTGCAGAAGTATCTAGGTGTTCTAGTGCATGAATCACATGAAGCTAGCAGGAAGGTCCTAAAAGAAGTTAAGAATGTAAATGGCATTTTGGCCTTTATTGCAAAAGGGTTGGAGTTTAAAAACAGGGACGTTTTGTTGCAATTGGACAGGGTGTTGGTCAGGCCTCACCTGGAATACGTGCATAGTTTCATGGTCTAAGAGGAAACCAACTTTGGCATCCTGCCCCTGGATGAACAATGAGGTGGACAGGAACTGACTGTGACACGTAGGATGGAATGTCAGAAAAGCAACTTTAGAATGGATACACGATCCTGGTAAACAACTGGTGACAGGATGGGGTTAAATCATGAGCTGATCACAAGTCATCATTTAGCTTAAAGTAAATTTTACTGGAAAATATAGAAATGACAGCTCCTAGGATTGGATCAAGTCCAACTGGGGTGGGCTATTGATTTTTGAAAAACGCTATAATTAGTGTGTTTTTATTAATGTGAGCCAGATTTATGTGGCATTTATCCAGATCTTTCTCCATGTACATGAACCAAGCTTGGAATAATAAAGCCGTCTTAGCCAGGTTGATGTGTCTGCAGATCTGTGTTTTGAACTAAGCCATAACTATGAGGGATGAACCCCACGTAAAAGCTGGCTCAATACTCAGGCCATGGAAACACTCCTACAGCTGCAAGATAAACGGCCGGTCATTTAAAACAGAGATGCACAGAAATTTCTTCTCACAGAGGGTGGTGAATCGCTGGAGCTCTCTGCCTCGGAAGGTGGTGGGGGCTGGATCATTAGAAATATTTAAAATAGAGGTGGATAAATACTTGATAGATTGAGGAATAGAGGGTTATGGGGAAATGGCACAGAAAAGGAGATGAGGCCAGCATAGATCAGCCATGATCATATTGAATGGCGAGGCAAGCTTGAAGGACCTGATGGACTACTCCTGCTTCTATTTCTTATATTCTTGCGTTGTGTTCTTGTGCCATTGGGGCCTCCTGCTGACTCAGCTACAGCTTATTTACTTCAGCAGACGAGTGGTGGTTCTGTCCCACAATACTCTCTCCCAAAATTCTCCAATACTACAATGAATGGATAGTTTATTAAAGCCACAATAAATCTTCAACATTCTCAGTGAGTGACGGATTCCTTGTTCCAAACCTATAACTTTCTGCACTCTCCTATGGCTTGGGATTTTAATTCTGCCCAAGCTTTTACAAAATGTCTGACACCAGTGTGTATTTTGGCTTTACATAGAAATATACATAGAAAATAGAAGCAGGAAGAGGCCATTCGGCCCTTCAATTTTGTTCCACCATTCATTATGATCATGGTTGATTATCAAGCTCAATACCCTGATCCCGCCTTTCCCCTTTATCCTTTGACCCCTTTAGCCCCAAGAGCTGTATCTAATTCCTTCTTGAAATTATACATTGTTTTCACCTCAATTTCTTTTAGTGGTAGTGAATTCCACAGATTCGCCACTCTCTGGGTAAAGAAATTTCTCCTCACCTCAGTCCTAAAAGGTCCTTATGCTCAAACTATGAACATCCTTTCTGAATCTACCCTGTTTAATCCTGGTAGAATTTTATATGTTTCTATGAGATCCCCTCTCACTCTTCCAAACTCCAATGAATATAATCCTAACCGATTTAGTCTCTCCTCATATGACAGTCCCACCATCCCAGGAATCAGCCTGGTAAACCTTCACTGCACTGCTTCCATAGCAAGAACATCCTTCCTCAGATAAGATCACCAAAACTGCACACAATACTCCAGGTGTGGCCTCACAAATGCCCTTTAAAATTACAGTAAAACATCCTTATTCCTATACTCAAATCCTCTCGCTATGAAGTCCAATATATCATTTGCCTTCTTTACTCCTGCTGTACCTGCGTTTGCTTCCAGCGACTGATGCATGAGGACACCAAAGTCTCGCTGAGTAGCCACCTCTCTCAATTTACGCCCATTCAAATCATAATCTGCTTTCCTATTTTTGCTACCGAAGTGGATAACTCACATTTATCAACGTTATACTGCATCTGCCATGCATATGCCCACTCACTCAGCCTGTCCTATTCACGCTGAAGCATTTCTGCATCCTCCTCACACTGTAGATGGTTCACACTGTTGCTGCTGTGTGGTGGTGATGGAGGGAGTGAAAGTTTGATGATGGGATGCTAAACAAGTGGACTGCCTCGTCCTGGATGGTGTCAAGCTTCTTGAATGTTGTTGGAGCTTCACTCATCCAAGCAAAGGGAGAACTTTTCATCATACTCCTGACTTGAGCCTGTAGATTGTGGATTGGGGGGTCAGGAGGTGAGTAACCTGCCCCAGGATTGCTAGCCCTTGACCTATTATTGTAGCCACAGCATTTGGCAATCCGGTTCAGTTTCTGGCCAATTATAACCCCCAGGATATTGATAGTGGGACATACATAGAAAACAGGAGCAGGAGGCCATTCAGCCCTTTAAGCCTGCTCCGCCATTCATTATAATCATGGCTGATCATCCAGCTCAGTACCCTGTTCCCGCTTCCCCTCATATCCTTTGATCCCTTTCGCTCCAAGATCTATATTAGCTCCTTCTTGAAAACATACAATTTATTGGCCTCAACTACTTTCTGTGATAGTGAATCCACAGATTAACCACTCTCTGGGTGAAGAAATCTCTCCTCATCTCAGTCCTAAAGTATTTACCCTGTATCCTTAGACTGTGACCCCTGGAACTGGACTCCTCTGCCATCGAGAACACCCTGGCTAGTCCTGTTAGAATTTTGTAGGTTTCTATGAGATACCCCCTCATTCTTCTAAACTCCAGTGACTATAATCCGAACCGAATCAATCCCACTTCACATGTCAGTCCCGCGATACCAGGAATCAGTCTGGTAAACCTTTGCCGCACTCTCTCCATAGCAAGAACATCCTTCCTTAGATAAGTGGCGCGATTCTCCACTCCCACGCCGAAGTGGCCGCGCCGTCGTGAAGGCCGTTGAGGTTCACGACGGCGCGGAACGGCCCCGATCCCGACCGATTCAGGGCCCGAAAAAGGGCTAGGATCGGGGCCGCGAGAACCTCGGGGGGGGGGGCGTTCCGCGAAGGCCGCGTCGTCACCGTGCAACGCCCGAATGACGCACCGCTGCGTCATAAATTGCGCGAACCGCGCACAGAGGACCTGGAGGAGAACTGAGGAGATGGCTGAGCCCCGAAGAGCCGCACCGAGGTTCCGGGATACGGACCTGGACACCCTGGTGGATGAGGTGGAGCGGAGAAGGGACACCCTCGGCCCAAGACGTGGGCATCGCCAGCCATCCAGTGCGGTGAGGCGTGGCTGGCGGGAGGTGGGCACTGCAGTCAGTGCTGTGGGGCAGACCCCCCCGGACGGGGAGCAGTGCCGCAAGAAGCTGCACGACCTCACCCAGGCTGCCAGGGTAAGTGCCATGAGGGTGCCCCCAGGCTCCCCCCGGCACGGGGGGAGGGGGGGTGAGGGGGGCAAGTGGGGTTGGGGGGGGGGGCGTTGGGTATGTTGGGGGGGGACTGGGGCATCAGGGGCGATGTTGGGGGGGGTCAGGGGGGTCACGGTGCCCAACTATCTACTCGACCCACATGAGCCCCGGGACCCCCCCTGGAGCGAACCCATGGCGTGCTGTCTCCTGAACCAGCAACAATGTTGTCAATATCTGCATGCCCTGATGATACCCGCCTAATGGTGATGCTTTATCCAACCCCCCCCCCCCCCCAGGCCCCAGGACAAGACAGCGCCTAACCAGCGGGAGCGCATGAGAACCGGAGGGGGTTCTCCGGTCCTGCACCCCCTAACTATTCACAAGCAGAGGGCCCTGGACCTCGCTGGGGGATCCGCCACCCGGGAGATCACGCCTTGCCAGGTCGGAGGCGCAGAAGCAAGTGAGAGAACCCTGCATGTCCTCACCCCCACCCCCCCCCCACCCAACCCGTCATCGCCCCCCTTACACTCTGGCCACTGCACCCCAGATCCCATCCCCCCTCACACTCTGGCCACTGCACCCCAGATCCCATCCCCCCCTCACACTCTGGCCACTGCACCCCAGATCCCATCCCCCCTCACACTGTGCACCCACCACCTCCACACACCCGGGCCACCGTGTCTAACGAACCCCGAATCTGTTATGTTCACAAGGGCCATCCGCCGAACCTTCAGGGACGTCTCGCCCAGGAAGCAGCGCAGCGCCACCCACCGCAACGGCACCCAGGGACGCACGCCAGAGGTTGGCAGTTGGTCGGACAGGAGGGCAGACCTCACAGTCTGGGACACAGGACCGGGACGCTGAGACCTCCGGGACAGACATTAGTCAGGGGCACAGGGTGGACAGTAATGCCGAAGCCCACATCACGGCCACACACCCGCTGGATCGAACTGGAGGTCAAGACGACATGTCCCGCATGGAGCTTGCGCCTGGCCATGAGGGGGACCAGTACACACCAGACTTCTTGACGGATGATGACCTCGAGCTTGCGGCACTGCTGTCTCCCACACCGTTCACCATCGCAGAGACACTCACCTCGGTTGGGCATATTAGTGATGAGGCTCCCGGGTCACGGTCTGGTGCGCACCCCACAGCCGAGCCGGTACAGCAGGTGGAGTTTGGAGCAGCCCAGGGGCTGGACGGTCAGAGGGAAGCCCAGGCCCAGCAACCAGCTGCCACCCAGACGGTTCCCGGGTTCCTGGATGTAATTGACCCACCCGGACAAACGATGCGTGTGGACACCCAGGGACTGACTAACCGGATGAGGGCCATCTTCCAGGACCTGCACACGCAGCTGGTGGAGTCTATCCGCGTCCAGGAGCAGGAAGTGGTGCCGCTCAACGCAGCCACCCAGGCCGACACCGCACAGGTGGCGTCCGCGGTTGAGGCAACGGGTGAAGGGGTTTCGGCCATGGGTCAGGTTCTGCAAGGCGTTGGGCTTCACGTGCACGCGTCATCCATGGCCCAGGAGCGGGCTGCCCTCTCACAGGTAGCCATGCGCCAGAGCCAACACGACATTGCCGCCGCTCTCCGGGCCCTGGCTGAGTCTCACCATGCCATGGCCCGGTCCCAGCAAGCGATGGCTCAGTCCCAGCAGTCAGTCGCGGAGAGCATAGAATGCCTGGCGCACGTGATGGATGGCGTCGCGCACTCACAGGTCGAGATCGTACAGACCTTGGCAGGAATGTGGCACTCCCTGGGCCCCGTCTCGGCGAACATTCGGACCATGGTCGATACCGCTGCAGGCCTCCAGGACTGGCAGCGCCAGATGCCAGGGATGCGACGGGGCATGTCTCCGAGCGCATCTCTGTCCCACAGTGAGGCCCGGGGGCCACCGGGCTCCCCGAGGGAGGAGGAGGTTCTGGGGCCCGTCCCGGTAGCTCCACCAAGGGACGTCCCGGTACACTCGGCCTCCCCCCGTTCCGTCCCTGGCGCATCTGGTGGGGAGCGGGCAGGTTAGGGTGGCACCACGCCATCCAGCACGCCCGCAGAGCAGCCTGGCCCATCGAAGCCGGGCCGCCCCAGGAAATGTGTGCCGAAGGGGAGCCATGTCGAAGGGCGTGATTCACAGCAGTCCACCTCCACTCCTGCTGTACCATCTGGGAACAAACCTAGACATAGTGGTTGGGCCCGTAAGGCAAAGTCGTTAGGCACATAAGAAGTTGGCACGGGTGCAGGGCACAGTCTAGTTGTAGTGGGTAGGGCACCTATGTTCACCACACGAATAAACGCACTGTTAAATTTGACTTGTAAGACTGTGTGCTATGTCCGGTGCCAGGGGGCTCGGGAGGGTGCCCGATTGGCGTCGTGGTAAACGAGCCGTTCAAGGTCTGTTCCGGATGTGGTGACCCTTTTCCCCCCACCCCCCATAATCGGACACCGTTGTCCTCAGTACACCGACGCCAGCCACCCCACACGGGCATGTGGTGAAATATCCGTCACAAAGGCTGTGACCACCGGAGTGCATGGTTCAGCTAGAGCCATGAGTCAGACCTTGGCTGGCGAATCTGAGCACGCAGAGTGGGCTGTCATCATTCAACATGGCACTGATCACATCCGCTTACCCAATCATCAATGTTGTGCAATCCCGTAGTGCAGTGGTAAGGTGATGTGGAATTGTTGCCGTGAACGCGGTGCGGGGGTGGGGGGGGGGGGGGGCGGGGGGGTGCTGTGTGGTGCCCGTGTACAGGAGTGACGGTGCAAGTGGCAGTGTTCAGCGAATCCCACCCCCACAGTGCGTGAACCGTGCGGCCACCAACGCGTCGCGTGCCCGCTGTCCGCGGCGGTGCCGTCGCGCAGCCTCCTGGGCATAACGAGCTGCCGGGCAGTGTCTGTGTCCTGCGCCCCTCCCCCACCCTGATGCGCCCCATCATCCTCATCCTCCGCATCCTCCTCTTCCCATCCCCCTCGTTTGCGTTGGCTCCGGTGCCGTCGGGTCCTCCCTCCGGCTCCTCCACCAGGTCATCTCCCCTCTGCATGGCAATGTTGTGCAGCGCACAGCAGACCACAACTATGCGACCAACCCTGTCGGGCCGGTACTGTAGGGCCCCTCCTGATCGGTCCAGGCATCTGAATCGCATCTTCAGCAGCCCGAAGAACCGCTCCACCACACCCCTGGTTGCTGCATGTGCCTCGTTGGTGTGAGGCCTCCGTATTGGCGTCAGCAGCCATGACCTCAATGGATAGCCCTTGTCGCCCAGCAACCAGCCCCTCAGCCGGGGGGGGGCATCCATCGAACATTGCGGGGATGAACGACTGTGCCAGAATGTAGGCGTCATGCACACTGCCGGGGTACTTTGCACACACATGCATGATCTTCATGTGGGGGTCGCACACCACCTGAATGTTCATGGAGTACGCGCCCTTCCTGTTCATGAACACGTCCCTGCTGTCTGCAGGCGGGCGCATGGGGACGTGCACACCATCGATGACACCCTGGACCATCGGTATCCCGGCCACCTTGGCGAATCCACGTGCCCGTGCTTCCTGCTGTGGTCGGTCCTCGGGGAATTGAATGTACCTGTCCGCGATGGCGTACAAGGCGTCGGTGACGGCCCTGATGCACCTGTGGACCGATGCCTGTGATATCCCGGAGAGGTCCCCGCTCGGCGCCTGGAAGGAACCGGTCGCATAGAAGTTTAGGGCCACCGTCACCTTGACAGAGACTGGTATCGCGTGTCCTCCTCCCATTGCTCGTGGTGCGAGGTGCACCACGAGCTGGCATATATGTGCGACCGTCTCCCTGCTGAACCGTAGTCTCCTCCTGCATGTGATGTCCGGTAGGGCTTCGAACAACATTCTGTCACGGTACACCCTCGGCCTTGCTGGACGCCTGTGGCGCCCTGGCACCACCATCAGTGGATCCTCCTCCTCCCCCCCAAGCACTTCCTCTGCATTCCTCGCCGTCTGGCGGTCAATGCTCCCCTCGGCATCCCCCTGTACATTCGGGTCCTGAGCGCCTGCGGCCTGCGCGGCGACGACGGGCCACTCCGCGGCCAGCCCCTCTGCTGCACCGGCAACCGCTGCATCTGCAGCCACTGTGGGCTGTCCGACTCTATGCTGCCGGATGGCAAACTCCAGAACTGCGGTCCAACCACGGCAGTGAACATCGCTGTCCGGTTGGCATACATGGTGACCTGCAGGAGGGTGGTGGGGGCAGAGAAACGACATGTTACACGGAGGTTCTTCCACACCTTGTCAGCCGAGCTGCATGGGATACCTGTGTGCCCCGGTGGGATGGTCGCGCTGCAGATACGCAGCCAGCCTAACACCTGGTCACTGTCTGCGCCCAACGGTCACTTCACACCGTACTGCTCACCAGTGCGCCACTCGCCTGTGCCCATCAGCCACACGCACCTTGCGGCCGTGTCCTCGTCACCGTCCTGCCATATCAGGGCGGCTGACATGTGGCATCCGCGGATGGACGATACCATCCACACTCTCCCTCACCCCCCCCCACCTGCACACTCTCCCGCACCCCCCTCCCACCTGCACACTCTCCCGCACCCCCGTCCCACCTGCACACTCTCCCTCACCCCCCCTCCCACCTGCACACTCTCCGCACCCCCCCCCACCTGCACTCTCCCTCACCCCCCTCCCACCTGCACACTCTCCCTCACCCCCCTCCCACCTGCACACTCTCCCTCACCCCCCCCACCTGCACATTCTCCTGCACCCCCCCACCTGCACACTCCCTCACCCCCCCTCCCACCTGCACATTCTCCCGCACCCCCACCTGCACACTCTCCCTCACCTCCCCCACCTGCACACTCCCTCACCCCCCCTCCCACCTGCACACTCTCCCTCACCCCCCCCCCCCCCACCTGCACACTCTCCCTCACCCCCCCTCCCACCTGCACACTCTCCCTCACCCTCCCACCTGCACACTCTCCCGCACCCCCCCTCCCACCTGCACACTCTCCCTCATCCACCCCCCCCCTTTGGCCGCAGCTTTCTCAGGGAAGCCGACCCGGTCTCCGGGCGCTGCGCTACAGTCCGCTCACCTCCTCCCTGCTCAGCGTCAGCCAGCACAACTGCTGACGACTTTAAATAGCAGGTGTGCATGGCGACGGCGTGAACTGGGGTCACGCCGTCGGGACTTCGGCCCATCCGGGCCTGAGAATAGGAGGGGTGCCGGAGAATCGCCGTTTTGGGTGTCTCGGGCGATTCTCCGGACTACGGCCCGCGAAACTCGACCGTGCCGTTCCCGCCGCTTAGGAGAATCACGGGAGGGCGTCGGACCGACGTTGCGGGAAATTTTGGCGGCCCAGGCGATCCTCCCAACCGGCGTGGGAGTGGAGAATCGCACCCAGGGAGTCCAAAACTGCACACAATACTCCAGGTGTGGTCTCAGCAAGACCCTGTATAACAGCAGAGATTTAGCTCAGTTGGCTGTACAGCTGGTTTGTGATGCAGAGTGAAGCCAACAACATGGGTTCAGTTCCCATACTGGCTGAGGTACAGATGAAGGCCCACATTCTCAACCTTGTCCCTCGCCTAAGGTGTGGTGATCCTATGAGGGGAGATTTAACCTGAGGATTTAGCCTATGGGACTATGGCGACTTTACTTTATTTTCTATAACTACAGCAAGACATTGCTGCTCCTGTAGTCGAATCCTCTCGCTATGAAGGCCAATATACCATTTGCCTTCTTCTCACCTGCAAGCTTATTTTCAGAGACTGCCAGACAAGGACACCCAGGTCTCTCTCAATCTATAGCCATTCAGATAATAGTCTGCCCTCTGTTTTTGCTACCAAAGTGCTTAACTCGCATTGCAAATTATACCAAATTCCATTCCAAATTATACTACATCTGCCATTCATTTGCCCACTTACTCAACTTGTCCAAATCACACTGAAGCATCTCTGCATCCTCCTCATAGCTCACCCTCCCATCCAACTTTGTGTCATCTCAAATTTGGAGATATTACATTTAGGCCACTCATCTAAATCATTAATATACATTGTGAATAGCTGGGGTCCTTGCACTGATCTCTGCGGTACCCCACTAGTCACTGCCTGCCACTTGTTTTCTGTCTGCCAACCAGTTTTCCATCCATCTCAATACATTACCGCCAATCCCATGTGCTTTCATTGTACACACTAATCTCGTATGTGGGTCCTTGTCAAAAGCCTTCTGAAAGTCCAAATAAACCACATCCAAAGGCTCTCCTCATCAACTCTACTCGTTTACACCTTCAAAGAATTCTAGAAGATTTATCAAGCATGATTTCCCTTTCGTATATTCATGCTGATTCTGTCCAATCCTGCCACAGCTTTCCAAGTGTTTTGTAATTAAATCTTTAATAATGGACTCAAACATTTTCCCCACTATTGACGTCAGGCTGACTGGTCTTTCAACCCCTGTTTTCTCTCTACCTCCGTTTTAAATAGTGGGGTTACATTAGTTACCCTCTAATTCGCAGTTCCCGAGTTTATAGAATCTTGGGCGATGACCACCAATGCATTCACTATTTCTAGGGCCAGATCCTTAAGTACTCTAAGATGTAGATTATTCGGCTGTGGGAATGTATAAGAACAAAGAACAAGTACAGCGCAGGAACAGGCTCTTCGGCCCTCCAAGCCTGCACCGACCATGCTGCCAGTCTTACCTAAAACCTTCTACACTTTGGGGTCTATGTCCCTCTATTCCCAACCTATTCAAGTGTTTGTCAAGACGCCCCTTAAACATCAGTATCATACCTGCTTCCACCAGCTCCTCCGGCAGCGAGTTCCAGGCACCCACTACATTCTGTGTAAAAAGACTTCTCCCGCACATCTCCTCTGAACTTTGCCCCCCCCCCCCATCTTAAACCTATGCCCCTAGTAATTGACTTTTCCACCCTTAGAAAAAGCTTCTGAATATCCACTCTGTCCATATCCCTTTAATTTTGTAGACTTCTATCAGGTCGCCCCTCAACCTCCGTCGTTCCAGTAAGAACAAACCAAATTTATCCAGCCTCCCTTCCTAGCTAATGCCTTCCAGAAATCTTTTCAGTATCCTCTCCAAAACCTCCACTGCCTTCTGGTAGTGTGGCGACCAGAATAGAACACTATATTCCAAGTGTGGCCTTTCTAAGAATCTATACAGCTGCAGCATGACTTGCCAATTGGCTTTCAATCACATCAATTTATCCAACACCATTTCCCTACTAATATTGATTTCCTTCAGTTTCTCCCTCACACTAAACCCCATGTTCCCCAACATTTTTGGTACATTATTTCTGTCCTCTTTTGATGAACACAGAATAAAAGTATGTATTTAGTTGGTCAGCCATTTCTTTGTTCCCCATTATAAATTCCACAGTTTCTGACTGTAAGAGACCATCTTTTCCTCTTTACATACATAGAGAAGCTTCTACAGTCAGTTTTTATGTTCCCTGGCAGCTTACTCTCACACTCTATTTTCCCCCTTCCTAATCAATCCCTTTGTCATGCTTTGTTCAATTCTAAACTGCTCCTTGTCCTGTGGTCTGCAATTTTTTTCTCACCAATTTGTATACCTTTTCCTTGGATCTAATACTATCTATAATTTCCCTTGTAAGCTATGGTTTGGCCACCTTTCCCATTTTATTTTTGCGCTAGACAGTAATGAACAATTTTTGCAGTTCACCCATGCGCTTTTTGAATGTTTGCCATTGCCTATCCACTATCATCCCTTTAAGTAGCATTCCCTAATTCATCCGATCCAACTCATGCCTCATAAGATCGTAGTTTTCTTTATTTAGATTCAGGACCCCAGTCTCACAATCAATTACGTCACTCTCCACCTTGATGAAGAATTCTATCATATTATGGCACTTATCCCCAAGGAGTTTTGCACAACTTGACAGCCAATTATTTATTTCTCATTGCACAATATCCAGTCTAGGATGTTCTTTCATTGATTCCTCAATGTATTGGTCCAGAAAGCCATCCTGTATACACTCGAGGTATTCCTCCACTACGGTATTGTTACTAATTTGGTTTGCCAATCCATATGCAGATTAAAGTCACCTTTAATTACAAATGCTCCTTTATTTCATGTGTTTCTAATGTCAAGGGCAATAGGTATAGTCTCTCTTTTTTGAGATGGTCATTGCCTGGCACTTGCGTGGTGCAAACATTACTTGCCACTTGCCAGCCCAAGTCTGGATATTGCCCATGTCTTGCTGCATTTGGGCATGGATTGTTTCAGTATCTGAGGAGTTGTAAATTGTGCTGAACATTTTGCAATCATCAGCGAACAACCCATTTCTGACCTTATGATGAAAGGAAGCTCATTGATGAAGCTGCTGAAGATGGTTGGGGGTTGCTAGGTTTGACTTCAATCACTGGAGAGTTTCCCCCGTGATGCACGATCAATTGCACAAAGACTAAAGTTGGGTACGACTGTGGCTTTATTACAGTCAGATGTGTGGCCTCCTGCTGCAGCTGGCGAAATGGCAGGGCACTAGAGGTCATGCATATTTATACAGTTCTCCGTGGGCGGAACCAGCCGGCAGGAGCTACCGGCGAACCTGTAGTGCAGGTCCTACCTTACATCTCCTATTACAGTGGTTCACCACACCCCGATTCCCATTGACTCCAGTTTAGCTCGAGCTCCTCAATGCCATACTGGATTAAATACAACCTTGATATCAAGGGAAGTCACTCTCACCCTACCTCTGGCATTCAGTTCTTTTGTCCATGTTTGAACCAAGGCTGCAATGAGATCAAGATCTGACTGGCCCTGCCAGATCCCAAACAGAGCATCCATGAACAGGTTATTGCTGAGTACGTGCCGCTTGAGAGCACTGTTGATGACTCCTTCCATCATTTTACGGATGATCGAGAATAGACTGATGGGGTGGTAATGGGTTGTGTTTGAATTGTCCTGATTTTTGTGTACAGGACATACATGTGAAACTTTCCACATTGCCTCTACCTCTTTCAGGCAGTGAATTCCAAATTCCCATCACTCTTTGAGTGGAAAAGTCTGTTCTCAAATCTCCTCTAAATCTTTTGCTCCTTGCCTTAAAATCTAAGCCTTAGGTTAGTAGCCCCTCTGCTAAAGGGAAATGGTCCTTCTTATCTACCCTATCTATGTGTCTCATAATTTTGTACAGCTCAATCAGGCCCCCCCCCTCAGCATTCTCTGCTCGAAGTAAAACAACTCCAGCCTAACCATCCTCTCTTCATAGATTAAATGTTCCAGCCCAGGGAACATCCTGATGAATCTCCTTTGCACCCTTTCTAGTGCAATCACATCCTTTCTATAGTGTGGCAACTAGAACTGCGCACAGTACTCCAGATGGGGCCTAATGAGCATTTTGTGCATTTCCATCAAAGAACAAAGAAATGTACAGCACAGGAACAGGCCCTTCAGCCCTCCACGCCCGCGCCGACCATGCTGCCCGACTAAACTACAATCTTCTACTCTTCCTGGGTCCGTATCCTTCTATTCCCATCCTATTCATGTATTTGTCAAGATGCCCCTTAAATGTCCCTATCGTCCCTGATTCCACCACCTCCTCCGGTAGCGAGTTCCAGGCACCCACTACCCTCTGCGTAAAAAACTTGCCTCGTACATCTACTCTAAACCTTGCCCCTCTCACCTTAAACCTATGCCCCCTAGTAATTGACCCCTCTACCCTGGGGAAAAGCCTCTGACTATCCACTCTGTCTATGCCCCTCATAATTTTGTATACCTCTATCAGGTCTCCCCTCAACCTCCTTCGTTCCAGTGAGAACAAACTGAGTTTATTCAACCGCTCCTCATAGCTAATGCCCTCCATACCAGGCAACATTCTGGTAAATCTCTTCTGCACCCTCTCTAAAGCCTCCACATCCTTCTGGTAGTGTGGCGACCAGAATTGAACACTATACTCCAAGTGTGGCCTAACTAAGGTTCTATATAGCTGCAACATGACTTGCCAATTCTTATACTCAATGCCCCGGCCAATGAAAGCAAGCATGCCGTATGCCTTCTTGACTACCTTCTCTACCTGTGTTGCCCCTTTCAATGACCTGTGGACCTGTACTCCTAGATCTCTTTGACTTTCAATACTCTTGAGGGTTCTACCATTCACTGTATATTCCCTACCTGCGTTAGACCTTCCAAAATGCATTACCTCACATTTGTCCGGATTAAACTCCATCTGCCATCTCTCCGCCCAAGTCTCCAAACAATCTAAATCCTGCTGTATCCTCCGACAGGCCTCATCGCTATCCGCAATTCCACCAACCTTTGTGTCGTCTGCAAACTTACCAATCAGACCAGTTACATTTTCCTCCAAATCATTTATATATACTACAAAGAGCAAAGGTCCCAGCACTGATCCCTGTGGAACACCACTGGTCACAGCCCTCCAATGAGAAAAGCATCCTTCCATTGCTACTCTCTGCCTTCTATGGCCTAGCCAGTTCTGTATCCACCTTGCCAGCTCACCCCTGATCCCGTGTGACTTCACCTTTTGTACTAGTCTACCATGAGGGACCTTGTCAAAGGCCTTACTGAAGTCCATATAGACAACATCCACTGCCCTGCCTGCATCAATCATCTTAGTGACCTCCTCGAAAAACTCTATCAAGTTAGTGAGACACGACCTCCCCTTCACAAAACCGTGCTACTTCTCACTAATACGTCCATTTGCTTCCAAATGGGAGTAGATCCTGTCTCGAAGAATTCTCTCCAGTAATTTCCCTACCACTGAAGTAAGGCTCACCGGCCTGTAGTTCCTGGGATTATCCTTGCTACCCTTCTTAAACAGAGGAACAACATTGGCTATTCTCCAGTCCTCCGGGACATCCCCTGAAGACAGCGAGGATCCAAAGATTTCTGTCAAGGCCTCAGCGATTTCCTCTCCAGCCTCCTTCAGTATTCTGGGGTAGATCCCATCAGGCCCTGGGGACTTATCTACCTTAATATTTTTTAAGACACCCAACACCTCGTCTTTTTGGATCACAATGTGACCCAGGCTATCGACACCCCCTTCTCCAGACTCAACATCTAACAATTCCTTCTCTTTGGTGAATACCGATGCAAAGTATTCATTTAGTACCTCGCCCATTTCCTCTGGCTCCACACATAGATTCCCTTGCCTATCCTTCAGTGGGCCAACCCTTTCCCTGGCTACCCTCTTGTTTTTTACGTACGTGTAAAAAGCCTTGGGATTTTCCTTAACCCTATTTGCCAATGACTTTTCGTGACCCCTTCTAGCCCTCCTGACTCCTTGCTTAAGTTCCTTCCTACTTTCCTTATATTCCACACAGGCTTCGTCTGTTCCCAGCCTTTTAGCCCTGACAAATGCCTCCTTTTTCTTTTTGACGAGGCCTACAATATCACTCGTCATCCAAGGTTCCCGAAAATTGCCGTATTTATCCTTCTTCCTCACAGGAACATGCCGGTCCTGTATTCCTTTCAACTGCCACTTGAAAGCCTCCCACATGTCAGATGTTGATTTGCCCTCAAACATCCGCCACCAATCTATGTTCTTCAGTTCCCGCCTAATATTGTTATAATTAGCCTTCCCCCAATTTAGCACATTCATCCGAGGACCACTCCTATCCTTGTCCACCAGTACTTTAAAACTTACTGAATTGTGGTCACTGTTACCGAAATGCTCCCCTACTGAAACATCTACCACCTGGCCGGGCTCATTCCCCAATACCAGGTCCAGTACCGCCCCTTCCCTAGTTGGACTGTCTACATATTGTTTTAAGAAGCCCTCCTGGATGCTCCTTACAAACTCCGCCCCGTCTAAGCCCCTGGCACTAAGTGAGTCCCAGTCAATATTGGGGAAGTTGAAGTCTCCCATCACCACAACCCTGTTGTTTTTACTCTTTTCCAAAATCTGTCTACCTATCTGCTCCTCTATCTCCCGCTGGCTGTTGGGAGGCCTGTAGTATAACCCCAACATTGTGACTGCACCCTTCTTATTCCTGATCTCTACCCATATAGCCTCACTGCCCTCTGAGGTGTCCTCTCGCAGTACAGCTGTGATATTCTCCCGAACCAGTAGCGCAACCCTGCAACTCCATCATAACCTTCCTGCACTGATATATGTCTCGGCTAATAAAGGCAAGTATCTCATATGCCTTCTTAGCCACCTTATCTACTTGTCCTGCTGCCTAAAGGGATCTTTGGACATGCACCCCAATATTCCTCTGGTCCTAGCATCCTAGCATTTTTCGGTGGGGGCGGGAATCGCATCACGTCGGTTGGGGGCTGTTGGCAGTGGCGCCCCCCGGCGATCCTCCGCTCTGCGATGGGCCGAGTGGCCGCCTGTTATCAGCCAGTCCCGCCGGCGTAAATCAAACACGTTCCTTACCGGCGGGACCTGGCTCTGCGGGTGGTCTGCAGAGTCCTCGGGGGGGGCGCGGAGGGGATCTGGCCCCGGGGAGGGGGTGCCCCACGGTGGCTGGGCCCATGATAGGGGCCCACCGATCCGCGGGTGGGCCTGTGCCGTGGGGGGACTCTTTCCCTCCGCGCCGGCCGCTGTAACGGTCCGCCATGGCCGGCGCGGAGAAGAACCCCCCTGCGCATGCGCTGGGATCACGCCAGCACACGCTGGCGCTCCTGTGCATGCGTCAACTCGCGCCGGTCGACAGAGGCCCGTCAGCGCCGGTTGGCACGGCGCCAACCCTACCAGCACCGGCCTAGCCCCTGAAGGTGCGGAGAATACCGCACCTTTCGGGCGGTCTGACGGCGGAGTGGTTCACGCCACTCCTTGGCGCCGGTACGGCCCGCCCTGCCGGTTAGGGGAGAATCCCGGCCCTTTTTTCCAATTCGTCTTTGTCCGTTTCCATAACTACCTTAAATCTTACCGAGTTATGGTCACTATCACTGAAATGCTCCCCCTCTGACACCTCTACCACCTACCTTCCGGCTACCTTCCCCAAAATTAGGTCAAGTACCGTCCCGTGTCTTGCAGGACGTTCTGTGTGCTGGCTCAAAAAGCTCTCCTGGATGCACTTTAAGAATTCTGCCTCCTCTCAGCCTTTCACACTTTGCTTATCCCAATTAATATTGGGGAAGTTGAAATCCCCTACTATTATTACCCTATTATTTTTACACTTTGAGATTTGTCTACATAACTTCACTTCTATCTTTCTGACTCTTTGGGCATCGAGAGCACACTCCCAGCAATGTGATTGCCTCCTTTTTGTTTTTATGTTCCACCCATGTGACCTCAATTGAGGAGCCTGCTCAGATATCACCCCTCCTCACTGCACTAATTGACTCTAGATCAATTTGGGGCCCCACCTTCTATTTTAGACACCCCATCTCTCCCATTTCACCTGAAGATTCTGTACCCCGAAACCCCGGAATATTGAGCTACCAGTCCCACCCCTTCCTCGACTATGTCTCTGTGATAGAAATATCAAATTCCCATGTGTCAATCAACAGCCTCAATTCATCAGCAAAACAAAGAATAAAGAAATGTACAGCACAGGAACAGGCCCTTCGGCCCTCCAAGCCCGTGCCGACCATGCTGCCCGACTAAACTACAATCTTCTGCAATTCCTGGGTCCGTATCCCTCTATTCCCATCCTATTCATGTATTTGTCAAGATGCCCCTTAAATGTCACTATCGTCCCTGCTTCCACCACCTCCTCTGGTACCGAGTTCCAGGCACCCACTACCCTCTGTGTAAAAAACTTGCCTCGTACATCTACTCTAAACCTTGCCCCTCTCACCTTAAACCTATGCCCCCTAGAAATTGACCCCTCTACCCCGGGGAAAACACTCTGTCTATGCCCCTCATAATTTTGTAGACCTCTATCAGGTCGCCCCTCAACCTCCTTCGTTCCAGTGAGAACAAACCGAGTTTATTCAACCGCTCCTCATAGCTAATGCCCTCCATACCAGGCAACATTCTGGTAAATCTTTTCTGCATCCTCTCTAAAGCCTCCACATCCTTCTGGTAGTGTGGCGACCAGATTGAACACGATACTCCAAGTGTGGCCTAACTAAGGTTCTATACAGTTGTAACATGACTTGCCAATTCTTATACTCAATGCCCCGGACAATGAAGGCAAGCATGCTGTATGCCTTCTTGACTACCTTCTCCACCTGTGTTGCCCCTTTCAGTGACCTGTGGACCTGTACTCCTAGATCTCTCTGACTTTCAATACTCTTGAGGGTTCTACCATTCACTGTATATTCCCTACCTGCATTAGACCTTCCAAAATGCATTACCTCACATTTGTCCGGATTAAACTCCATCTGCCATATCTCCGCCCAAGTCTCCAAACAATCTAAATCCTACTGTATCCTCTGACAGTCCTCATCGCTATCCGCAATTCCACCAACCTTTGTGTTGTCTGCAAACTTACTAATCAGACCATTTACATTTTCCTCCAAATCGTTTATATGTACTACAAACAGCAAAGGCCTCAGCACTGATTCCTGTGGAACACCACTGGTCACAGCCCTCCAATTAGAAAAGCATCCTTCCATTGCTACCCTCTGCCTTCTATGGCCTAGCCAGTTCTGTATCCACCTTGCCAGCTCACCCCTGATCCCGTGTGTCTTCACCTTTTGTACTAGTCTACCATGAGGGACCTTGTCAAAGGCCTTACTGAAGTCTATATAGACAACATCCACTGCCCTGCCTGCATCAATCATCTTTGTGACCTCCTCGAAAAACTCTATCAAGTTAGTGAGATATGACCTCCCCTTCACAAAACCATGCTGCCTCTCACTAATACGTCCATTTGCTTCCAAATGGGAGTAGATCCTGTCTCGAAGAATTCTCTCCAGTAATTTCCCTACCACTGAAGTAAGGCTCACCGGCCTGTAGTTCCCTGGATTATCCTTGCTACCCTTCTTAAACAGAGGAACAACTTTGGCTATTCTCCAGTCCTCCGGGACATCACCTGAAGACAGTGAGGATCCAAAGATCTCTGTCAAGGCCTCAGCAATTTCCTCTCCAGCCTCCTTCAGTATCCTGGGGTAGATCCCATCAGGCCCTGGGGACTTATAGAACATAGAACGATACAGCGCAGTACAGGCCCTTCGGCCCACGATGTTGCACCGAAACAAAAGCCATCTAACCTACACTATGCCATTATCATCCATATGCTTATCCAATAAACTTTTAAATGCCCTCAATGTTGGCGAGTTCACTACTGTTGCAGGTAGGGCATTCCACGGCCTCACCACTCTTTGCGTAAAAAACCTACCTCTGACCTCTGTCCTATATCTATTACCCCTCAGTTTAAAGCTATGTCCCCTCATGCCAGTCATTTCCATCCGCGGGAGAAGGCTCTCACTGTCCACCCTATCTAACCCCCTGATCATTTTGTATGCCTCTATTAAGAACATAAGAACTAGGAGCAGGAGTAGGCCATCTGGCCCCTCGAGCCTGCTCCACCATTCAATGAGATCATGGCTGATCTTTTGTGGACTCAGCTCCACTTTCCGGCCCGAACACCATAACCCTTAATCCCTTTATTCTTCAAAAAACTATCTATCTTTATCTTAAAAACATTTAATGAAGGAGCCTCTACTGCTTCACTGGGCAAGGAATTCCATAGATTTACAACCCTTTGGGTGAAGAAGTTCCTCCTAAACTCAGTCCTAAATTTACTTCCCCTTAGTTTGAGGCTATGCCCCCTAGTTTTGCTTTCACCCACCAGTGGAAACAACCTGCCCGCATCTATCCTATCTATTCCCTTCATAATCTTATATGTTTCTATAAGATCCCCCCTCATCCTTCTAAATTCCAACGAGTACAGTCCCAGTCTACTCAACCTCTCCTCGTAATCCAACCCCTTCAGCTCTGGGATTAACCTAGTGAATCTCCTCTGCACACCCTCCAGTGCCAGTACGTCCTTTCTCAAGTAAGGAGACCAAAACTGAACACAATACTCCAGGTGTGGCCTCACTAACACCTTATACAATTGCAGCAGAACCTCCCTAGTCTTAAACTCCATCCCTCGAGCAATGAAGGACAAAATTCCATTTGCCTTCTTAATTACCTTAAGTCTCCTCTTAACCTACTTCTCTCCAACGAAAACAACCTCAAGTCCATCAGCCTTTCCTCATAAGATTTTCCTTCCATACCAGACAACATCCTGGTAAATCTCCTCTGCACCCACTCCAAAGCCTCCACGTCCTTCCTATAATGCGGTGACCAGAACTGTACGCAATACTCCAAATGCGGCCGTACCAGAGTTTTGTACAGCTGCAACATGACCTCCTGACTCCGGAACTCAATCCCTCTACCAATAAATTCTAACACTCCATAGGCCTTCTTCACAACCCTATCAACCTGGGTGGCAACTTTCAGGGATCTATGTACATGGACACCTAGATCCCTCTGCTCATCCACACTTCCAAGAACTTTACCATTAGCCAAATATTCCGCATTCCTGTTATTCCTTCCAAAGTGAATCACCTCACACTTCTCTACATTAAACTCCATTTGCCACCTCTCAGCCCAGCTCTGCATCTTATCTATGTCCCTCTGTAACCTGCTACATCCTTCCACACTGTCGACAACACCACCGACTTTAGTGTCGTCTGCAAATTTATTCACCCACCCTTCTGCGCCTTCCTCTATGTCATTGATAAAAATGACAAACAGCAACGGCCCCAGAACAGATCCTTGTGGTACGCCACTTGTAACTGAACTCCATTCTGAACATTTCCCATCAACCACCACCCTCTGTCTTCTTTCAGCTAGCCAATTTCTGATCCACATCTCTAAATCACCCTCAATCCCCAGCCTCCGTATTTTCTGCAATAGCCTACCGTGGGGAACCTTATCAAACGCTTTACTGAAATCCAGATACACCACATCAACTGCTCTACCCTCGTCTACCTGTTCAGTCACCTTCTCAAAGAACTCGATAAGGTTTGTGAGGCATGACCTACCCTTCACAAAGCCATGATGACTATCCCTGATCATATTATTCCTATCTAGATGATTATAAATCTTGTCTCTTATAATCCCCTCCAAGACTTTATCCACTACAGACGTGAGGCTCACCGGTCTATAGCTGCCGGGGTTGTCTCTGCTCCCCTTTTTGAACAAAGGGACCACATTTGCTATCCTCCAGTCCTCTGGCACTATTCCTGTAGCCAATGATGACATACAAATCAAAGCCAAAGGTCCAGCAATCTCTTCCCTGGCCTCCCAGAGAATCCTCGGATAAATCCCATCAGGCCCCGGGGACTTATCTATTTTCAGCCTGTCCAGAATTGCCAACACCTCTTCCCTACGTACCTCAATGCCATCTATTCTAATAGCCTGGTCTCAGCATTCTCCTCCACAACATTATCTTTTTTCTGAGTGAATACTGACAAAAAATATTCATTTAGTATCTAGCCTATCTCTTCAGACTCCACACAAAACTTCCCATCCCTGTCCTTGACTGGTCCTACTCTTACCCTAGTCATTCACTTATTCCTGACATACCTATAGAAAGCTTTAGGATTTTCATTGATCCTACCTGCCAAATACTTCTCATGTCCCCTCCTTGCTCGTCTTAGCTCTCTCTTTAGATCCTTCCTCGCTACCTTGTAACTATCCATCGCCCCAACTGAAACTTCACACCTCATCTTCACATAGGCCTCCTTCTTCCTCATAACAAGAGATTCCACTTCTTTGGTAAACCACGGTTCCCTCGCTCTACGCCTTCCTCCCTGCCTGACCGGTACGTACTTATCAAGAACACGCAGTAGCTGATCCTTGAACAAGCCCCACTTATCCAGTGTGCCCAACACTTGCAGCCTACTTCTCCAACCTATCCCCCCCAAGTCACGTCTAATGGCATCATAATTGCCCTTCCCCCAGCTACAACTCTTGCCCTGCGGTGTATACTTATCCCTTTCCATCACTAACGTAAACGTCATCGAATTGTGGTCACTGTCCCCAAAGTGCTCTCCTACCTCCAAATCCAACACCTGGCCTGGTTCATTACCCAAAACCAAATCCAATGTGGCCTCGCCTCTTGTTGGCCTGTCAACATATTGTGTCAGGAAACCCTCCTGCACACACTGTACAAAAAACGACCCATCTAATGTACTCGAACTATATCTTTTCCAGTCAATATTTGGAAAGTTAAAGTCTCCCATAATAACTACCCTGTTACTTTCGCCCTTATCCAGGATCATCCTCGCCATCCTTTCCTCTACATCCCTAGAACTATTTGGAGGCCTATAGAAAACTCCCAACAGGGTGACCTCTCCTTTCCTGTTTCTAACCTCAGCCCATACTACCTCGGAAGATGAGTCCCCATCTAGCATCCTCTCCGCCACCGTAATACTGCTCTTGACTAGCAGCGCCACACCTCCCCCTCTTTTGCCTCCTTCTCTGAGCTTACTAAAACACCTAAACCCCGGAACCTGCAACATCCATTCCTGTCCCTGCTCTATCCATGTCTCCGAAATGGCCACAACATCGAAGTCCCAGGTACCAACCCATGCTGCTAGTTCCCCTACCTTATTTCGTATACTCCTGGCATTGAAGTAGACACACTTCAAACCACCTACCTGAACACTGGCCCCCTCCTGCGACGTCAAATCTGTGCTCCTGACCTCTATACTCTCATTCTCCCGTACCCTAAAACTACAATCCAGGTTCCCATGCCCCTGCTGCATTAGTTTAAACCCCCCAAAGAGCACTAACAAATCTCCCCCCCAGGATATTTGTGCCCCTCAGGTTCAGATGTAGACCATCCTGTCTGTAGAGGTCCCACCTTCCCCAGAAAGAGCCCCAGTTATCCAGAAATCTGAATCCCTCCCGCCAGCACCATCCCTGTAGCCACATGTTTAATTGCTCTCTCTCCCTATTCCTCATCTCATTATCACGTGGCACGGGCAACAACCCAGAGATAACAACTCTGTTTGTTCTAGTTCTGAGCTTCCATCCTAGCTCCCCGAAAGCCTGCCTGACATCCTTGTCCCCTTTCCTACCTATGTCGTTAGTGCCAATGTGGACCACGACTTGGGGCTGCTCCCCCTCCCCCTTAAGGACCCGGAAAACACGATCCGAGACATCACGTACCCTTGCACCTGGGAGGCAACATACCAAACCTGAGTCTCTCACGCACCCACAAAATCTCCTATCTGTGCCCCTGACTATCGAGTCCCCAATTACTAATGCTCTGCTCCTCTCCCCCCTTCCCTTCTGAGCAACAGGGACAGACTCCGTGCCAGAGGCCCGTACCCCATGGCTTACCCCTGGTAAGTCATCCCCCCCACAAGTATCCAAAGCGGTATACTTGTTTCTCAGGGGAACGACCGCAGGGGAGCCCTGCACTGACTGCTTCTTCCCAGTCCCTCTTACAGTTACCCATCTATCTCCAATCTTTGGTGTAACTAATTCCCTGAAACTGCTATCTATGACCCCCTCAGCCTCCGAATGATCCGAAGTTCTTCCAACTCCAGCTCCAGTTCCCTAACTCGGTCTTGGAGGAGATGGAGATGGCAGCACTTCCTGCAGGTAAAATCAGCAGGGACACTAACGGCATCCCTCACCTCAAACATCCTGCAGGAGGAACATTGCACTCCCTTCCCTGCCATCCCTCTAACTTTCAACCAAGATCTGGCTAACAACTAAATTAAAAAAAAAAAATAATAATAATACAATATGATACTTACCTCACACCAATGGGTTTTATTATTAGGTTTGAGGAGGAGGGCGGGTGGGAGACACTACACGTGTAGTGTCTCAGGTTTCCTCGCCACCAGAATTTATTGGTGAGGGACTTCCCAGAAGTCCGCGGGTTGAACTTCCTGTTCCCGCCTTAAAAAAAAATACAACAGCAAAGGGGAACAGAAACGGGACCAGGTAAGTGTTTACTTAAATACTCACCCACCAGCAGCCCCCGCACTCCGCTCCCGCTGAAACTCCCAGTGATTGCCCCTGCAAGGTAAGTTATTTTAAACTTCAATACTCACCCACCAGCAGCCTCTGCACTCCGCTCCCGCTGAAACGCCAAGAGATGCTCCTGCAAGGTAAGTTATTTTAAACTTCAATACTCACCCACCAGCAGCCCCCGCACTCCGCTCCTGCTGAAACTCCCAGTGATTGCCCCTGCAAGGTAAGTTATTTTAAACTTCAATACTCACCCACCAGCAGCCTCTGCACTCCGCTCCCGCTGAAACTCCAAGAGATGCTCCTGCAAGGTAAGTTATTTTAAACTTCAATACTCACCGACCAGCAGCCTCTGCACTCCGCTCCCGCTGAAACTCCAAGTTATCTACCTTAATATTTTTTAAGACACCCAACACCTCGTCTTTTTGGATCTCAATGTGACCCAGGCTATATACACACCCTTCTCCAGACTCAACATCAACCAATTCCTTCTCTTTGGTGAATACTGATGCAAAGTATTCATTTAGTACCTCGCCCATTTCCTCTGGCTCCACACATAGATTCCCTTGCCTACCCTTCAGTGGGCCAACCCTTCCCCTGGCTACCCTCTTGCTTTTTATGTATGTGTAAAAAGCCTTGGGATTTTCCTTAACCCGATTTGTCAATGACTTTTCGTGACCCCCTCTAGCCCTCCTGACTCCTTGCTTAAGTTCCTTCCTACTTTCCTTATATTCCACACAGGCTTCGTCTGTTCCCAGCCTTTTAGCCCTGACAAATGCCTCCTTTTTCTTTTTGACGAGGCCTACAACATCTCTCGTTATCCAAGGTTCCCGAAAATTGCCGTATTTATCCTTCTTCCTCACAGGAACATGCCGGTCCTGAATTCCTTTCAACTGACACTTGAAAGCCTCCCACATGTCAGATGTTGATTTGCCCTCAAACATCCGCCCCCAATCTATGTTCTTCAGATCCCGCCAAATATTGTTATAATTAGCCTTCCCCCAATTTAGCACATTCATCCTAGGACCACTCTTATCCTTGTCCACCAGCACTTTAAAACTTACTAAATTGTGGTCACTGTTCCCGAAATGCTCCCCTACTGAAACATCTACCACCTGGCCGGGCTCATTCCCCAATACCAGGTCCAGTTTCCCTCGTTGGACTGACTACATATTGTTTTAAGAAGCCCTCCTTACAAACTCTGCCCCGTCTAAGACCCTGGCACTAAGTGAGCCCCAGTCAATATTGGGGAAGTTGAAATCTCCCATCACCACAACCCTGTTGTTTTTACTCTTTTCCAAAATCTGTCTACCTATCTGCTCCTCTATCTCCTGCTGGCTGTTGGGAGGCCTGTAGTAAACCCCCAACATTGTGACTGCACCCTTCTTATTCCTGATCTCTATCCATATAGCCTCACTGCCCTCTGAGGTGTCCTCCCGTAGTACAGCTGTGATATTCTCCCTAACCAGTAGCGCAACTCCGCCACCCCTTTTACATCCCCCTCTATCCCGCCTGAAACATCTAAATCCTGGAACGTTGAGCTGCCAATCCTGCCCTTCCCTCAACCAGGTCTCTGTAATGGCAACAACATCATAGTTCCAAGTACTAATCCAAGCTCTAAGTTCATCTGCCTTACCCGTAATACTTCTTGCATTAAAACATATGCACTTCAGGCCACCATACCCGCTGTGTCCAGCAACTTCTCCCTGTCTGCTCTGCCTCAGAGCCACACTGTCCCTATTCCCTAGTTCTCCCTCAATGCTCTCACCTTTTGACCTATTGCTCCCGTGCCCACCCCCCGCCATACTAGTTTAAACCCTCCCGTGTGACACTAGCCTTACCTGTAAGATTCCTTGCAGTAAAATAAATGTCATCCAACCTTGCCTTATTTCCTTATGCCTTAACATGTCTATCTTTGCTCTGCTTTCCATGCTGACTTGGTTTTTTTTCTATACTTGACTGTGAATCACCCCACACTGTACAACCACACTGTATCCCATCCCCCTGCCAGATTAGTTAACATCCCCTCCCCCCCTCAGCATTAGAAAATCTATTTGCAAGGATGTTGGTCCCATTCCGGTTCAGGTGCAACCGATCTGACTTGTACAGGTCCCATCTTCCCCAGAAACCCACACGATCCAGGATTCTAAAGCCTTCCCTCCTGCGACATCTCTTCAGCCACACGTTTGTCTACTCTATTCTTCTATTTCTCTACTCACTGGCAATTGGCACCATGAGTAATCCAGAGGTTACACCTTTAAGGTCCAGTTTTTCAATCTGCTACCTAGCTCGCTAAATTCCTGCTGCAAGATCTCATCCCTCTGTCGTCCTCTGTCATTGGTACCTATGTGAACCGTGACCTCAGAATGGATCATTCACTCGGCACTTCTGGCTGAAGGTAGTTGCAAATGCCTCAGCCTTGTCTTTTGCACTGATGTGCTGTGCACCCCGATCATTAAGGATGAGGATATTTGTGGAGCTTCCTCCTCAATGAGTTGATTAATTGTCCACCACCATTCTCCACTGTATGGGGCAGGACTACAGAGCTTAATTCTGATCCGATGGTTGTGCAATCGCTTAGTTGCAATCTATTACTTGCTGCTTATGCTGTTTGGCATACAGTATTCCTGTGCTGTAGCTTCACCAGGTCGACACCTCATTTTTCAGTATGCCTGATGTTGCTCCTGGCATACTCTCCTGCACTCTTCATTGAACCGGGGTTGATCCCCTGGCTTGGTGGTAATGGTAGAGTGGGATATGGGGTTGCGGATTGTGGTTGAGGATAATTCTGCTGCTGCTGATGGCCCACAGCGTCTCTTGAATTATTAGATCTGTTCGAAGTCCATCCCATTTAGCACGGTGGTAATGCCACACTCCACAAGGGATGGGATCCTCAATGTGAGGCCATGAATTTGACTCCACAAAGAGTGTGTGGTCGTCACTCCTACCAATACTGTCATGGACAGATGCATCTGCAGCAGGCAAATTGGTGAAGATGTGGTCAAGTATGTTTTTTTCTCTTGTTGGTTCCCTCACCACCTGCCACAGACTGATTGGTCCTTCCAGTTTCATTCCATTGAGATATTTTAGCCATTTGATGCAGCTGAGTGGCTTGCTAGGACATTTAAGAGTCAATCACATTGTTGTGTCTGGACTCACATGCAGGCCAGACCAGGGAAGGACGTCAGATGATGGGTGAGATTCTCAGCTTTCTGTCCCCTGTAGCGGAGTTCCTGTTGAGGCGGAGAATACAGCCTCAGTGAGAAAACGAGATTAGTGTCTTTCCGATGCTCCGGACCCCCGCTGGTACCGGGATTGAGGTTAACGCCCACGCGCCAGCAGGAGGATGTCATTAAACAGGCCCACTTAGCGTGCTGGGCACCATATTCTCCAGGCCTGGATTTTTCTCCGGACCTCTGGGTCGGGAATCATTTGGACGAGATATGGACAGATAAGGCCCTGACGTGGTGCACCTTGTGGTGGCCCAAGGGGGTAACTGCCTAAGAGCTGCTCCCTAGTCCATACATGGGCAACCCTCCCCCACACAATGAAAGACCTGCCCAACCCCCACACCCCTAGATGTCCTCACAATAAAAAGACTCTCCCTAGAGACCTCCTCAATAAAGAGACCCCCCTCAGATACCCCCTAAATAAAGAGAACCGACGGAAACACACTAAATAAGAAGATCCGCCCCAAACCCTCCTAAATAAAGGGACCCCCCAAGACACCCCCTAAATAAGGATATCCCCCAGAGACTCCGAAATGAAGAACCTCCCTGAGACGTCCTAAATAAAGAGACCCCCACAGAGACCACCTAAATTAAGAGACCCCCCCCCCCACAAAACCCCACGACAAAAGAGACCCCAGTCAGGAAGCAACCCAGAAGAGAGACCCTTGTCTGGAATCGAGAGACAGAGGCAGTGAAAAAAATACTGTTGTAACACTCACCTGGACAATACACCTGCTGGCTCAGACACAGGAAGCAGCAGGTGTCAATTTCTGGAATGAGAAACCAGTCAGCTGTGTTTAAACCCCCTCAGATCCTTGAGCTCCAAACCATTCATTCTTTTCCCTTACTAGGCTTTGACTGCCAGCTTCCACACACCACAGCTGTCAGCTTTGCTCCATTCATCTTCCTTCACGGTTGAGTAACTCTGAAGTGCTCTAACTGCAATGTTTATAAACATCACTCTTTGATTGACAGGTCTTCAAACAGAGAAACAGAGTTAAGTGCTTTCCAATCACCTCCATTTATGCTTGAGTGATTTTGATGTGGTCAGCTGGAAATTGCCAGCACTCAATTGATAGCCTAAATTGACAGCCCCGTACTTGGGGAAAGGGGGAGTACTGAGACCTCGTAGCGGGAACGCAAAGCATGTACAATTCAACTCAGTCGGAGAATTTTACCCGTCATTCCTTGAAAGATGTCTGTTGTGGGTGTAACACTGAGAGTGAGGGCACAGTAAGATCAGTGAGGGTTATAGAGTTGTGGCTGTAACACTGAGAGGGAGGGCACAGTGAGATCAGTGAGGATTATAGAGTTGTGGCTGTAACACTGAGAGTGAGAGCACAGTGAGATCAGAGAGGATTATAGAGTTGTGGCTGTAACACTGAGAGTGAGAGCACAGTGAGATCAGTGAGGATTATAGAGTTGTGGCAGTAACACTGAGAGTGAGGGCACAGTGAGATCAGTGAGGATTATAGAGTTGTGGCTGTAACACTGAGAGTGAGGGCACAGTGAGATCAGTGAGGATTATATAGTTGTGAGTGTAACACTGAGAGGGAGAGCACAGTGAGATCAGTGAGGATTATAGAGTTGTGGGTGTGACACTGAGAGTGAGAGCACAGTGAGATCAGTGAGGATTATAGAGTTGTGAGTGTAACACCGAGAGTGAGGGCACAGTGAGATCAGAGAGGATTATAGAGTTGTGAGTGTAACACTGAGAGTGAGAGCACAGTGAGAATTATAGAGTTGTGGGCTTAACACTGAGAGTGAGGGCACAGTGAGATCAGTGAGGATTATAGAGTTCTGGTTGTAACACTGAGAGTGAGGGCACAGTGAGATCAGTGAGGACTATACAGTTGTGGCGGAAAAACGGAGAGTGAGAGCACAGTGAGATCAGTCTAGATTATAGAGTTGTGGCTGTAACACTGAGAGTGAGGGCACAGTGAGATCAGTGAGGATTATAGAGTTGTAGGTGTAACACTGAGAGTGAGGGCACAGTGAGATCAATGAGGATTATAGAGATGTGGGTGTAACACTGAGAGAGAGGGCACAGTGAGATCAGTGAGGATTATACAGTTGTGGGTGTAACACTGAGAGTGAGGGCACAGTGAGATCAATGAGGATTATAGAGCTGTGGCTGTAACACTGAGAGTGAGGGCACAGTGAGATCAGTGAGGATTATAGAGTTGTAGGTGTAACACTGAGAGTGAGGGCACAGTGAGATCAGTGAGGATTATAGAGTTGTGGCTGTAACACTGAGAGTGAGGGCACAGTGAGATCAGTGAGGATTATAGAGTTGTGGCTGTAAAACTGAGAGTGAGGGCACAGTGAGATCAGTGAGGATTATAGAGTTGTGAGTGTAACACTGAGAGGGATAGCACAGTGAGATCAGAGAGGATTATAGAGTTGTGAGTGTAACACTGAGAGTGAGAGCACAGTGAGATCAGTGAGGATTATAGAGTTGTGGGTGTAACACTGAGAGTGAGAGCACTGTGAGATCAGTCTGGATTATCGAGTTGTGGCTGTAACACTGAGAGTGAGGGCACAGTGAGATAAGTGAGGATTATAGAGTTGTGGGTGTAACACTGAGAGTGAGGGCACAGTGAGATCAGTGAGGATTATAGAGTTGTAGGTGTAACACTGAGAGTGAGGGCACAGTGAGATCAGTGAGGATTATAGAGTTCTGGGTGTAACACCGAGAGTGAGGGCACAGAGAGAGAAGTGAGGATTATCGAGTTGTGGTTGTAACACTGAGAGTGAGAGCACAGTGAGATCAGTGAAGATTATAGAGTTGCGGCTGTAACACTGAGAGTGAGAGCACAGTGAGATCAGTGAGGATTACAGAGTTGTAGGTGTAACACTGAGAGTGAGGGCACAGTGAGGTCAGTGAGAATTACAGAGTTGTCGGTGTAACACTGAGAGTGAGGGCACAATGAGATCAGTGAGGGTTATAGAGTTGTGGGTGTAACACTGAGAGTGAGAGCACAGTGATAACAGTGAGAATTATAGAGTTCTGGCTGTAACACTGAGAGTGAGAGCACAGTGAGGAATCTAGAGTCGTGGCTGTAACAATGAGAGAGAGGGCACAGTGAGATCAGTGAGGATTATACAGTGGTGGGTGTAACACTGAGAGTCAGGGCACAGTGAGATCAATGAGGATTATAGAGCTGTGGCTGTAACACTGAGAGTGAGAGCACAGTGAGATCAGTCTGGATTATAGAGTTGTGGCTGTAACACTGAGAGTGAGGGCACAGTGAGATAAATGAGGATTATAGAGTTGTGGGTGTAACACTGAGAGTGAGGGCACAGTGAGATCAGTGAGGATTATAGAGTTGTAGGTGTAACACTGAGAGTGAGGGCACAGTGAGATCAGTGAGGATTATAGAGTTCTGGGTGTAACACTGAGAGTGAGGGCACAGAGAGAGAAGTGAGGATTATCGAGTTGTGGTTGTAACCCTGAGAGTGAGAGCACAGTGAGATCAGTGAGGATTATAGAGTTGTGGCTGTAACACTGAGAGTGAGAGCACAGTGAGAGCAGTGTGGATTATAGAGTTCTGGGTATAACAGTAAGAGTGAGGGCACAGTGAGGACTATATAGTTGCGGCAGTAACACTGAGAGGGAGGGCACAGTGAGATCAGTGAGGATTACAGAGTTGTAGGTGTAACACTGAGAGTGAGGGCACAGTGAAGTCAGTGAGAATTACAGAGTTGTCGGTGTAACACTGAGAGTGAGGGCACAATGAGATCAGTGAGGGTTATAGAGTTGTGGGTGTAACACTGAGAGTGAGAGCACAGTGATAACAGTGAGAATTATAGAGTTGTGGCTGTAAGACTGAGAGTGAGGGCACAGTGAGATCTGTGAGGATTACAGAGTTGTGGCTGTTACACTGAGAGTGAGAGCACAGTGAGATCAGTGAGGATTATAGCGCTGTGGGTCTAATACTGAGAGTGAAGACACAGTGAGATCAGTGAGGATTATAGAGTTGTGGCTGTAACACTGAGAGTGAGAGCACAGTGAGATCAGTGAGGATTATAGAGCTGTGGCAGTAACACTGAGAGTGAGGGCACAGTGAGATCAGTGAGGATTATAGAGTTGTGGCTGTAACACTGAGAGTGAGGGCACAGTGAGATCAGTGAGGATTATATAGTTGTGAGTGTAACACTGAGAGGGAGAGCACAGTGAGATCAGTGAGGATTATAGAGTTGTGGGTGTGACACTGAGAGTGAGAGCACAGTGAGATCAGTGAGGATTATAGAGTTGTGAGTGTAACACCGAGAGTGAGGGCACAGTGAGATCAGAGAGGATTATAGAGTTGTGAGTGTAACACTGAGAGTGAGAGCACAGTGAGAATTATAGAGTTGTGGGCTTAACACTGAGAGTGAGGGCACAGTGAGATCAGTGAGGATTATAGAGTTCTGGTTGTAACACTGAGAGTGAGGGCACAGTGAGATCAGTGAGGACTATACAGTTGTGGCGGAAAAACGGAGAGTGAGAGCACAGTGAGATCAGTCTAGATTATAGAGTTGTGGCTGTAACACTGAGAGTGAGGGCACAGTGAGATCAGTGAGGATTATAGAGTTGTAGGTGTAACAGTGAGAGTGAGGGCACAGTGAGATCAGTGAGGATTATAGAGTTCTGCGTGTAACACTGAGAGTGAGGGCACAGAGAGAGAAGTGAGGATTATCGAGTTGTGGTTGTAACACTGAGAGTGAGAGCACAGTGAGATCAGTGAGGATTATAGAGTTGTGGCTGTAACACTGAGAGTGAGAGCACAGTGAGAGCAGTGTGGATTATAGAGTTCTGGGTATAACAGTGAGAGTGAGGGCACAGTGAGGACGATATAGTTGCGGCTGTAACACTGAGAGGGAGGGCACAGTGAGATCAGTGAGGATTACAGAGTTGTAGGTGTAACACTGAGAGTGAGGGCACAGTGAGGTCAGTGAGAATTACAGAGTTGTCGGTGTAACACTGAGAGTGAGGGCACAATGAGATCAGTGAGGGTTATAGAGTTGTGGGTGTAACACTGAGAGTGAGAGCACAGTGATAACAGTGAGAATTATAGAGTTCTGGCTGTAACACTGAGAGTGAGAGCACAGTGAGGGCACAGTGAGGAATCTAGAGTCGTGGCTGTAACACTGAGAGAGAGGGCACAGTGACATCAGTGAGGATTATACAGTTGTGGGTGTAACACTGAGAGTGAGGGCACAGTGAGATCAAGGAGGATTATAGAGCTGTGGCTGTAACACTGAGAGTGAGGGCACAGTGAGATCAGTGAGGATTATAGAGTTGTAGGTGTAACACTGAGAGTGAGGGCACAGTGAGATCAGTGAGGATTATAGAGTTGTGGCTGTAACACTGAGAGTGAGGGCACAGTGAGATCAGTGAGGATTATAGAGTTGTGGCTGTAAAACTGAGAGTGAGGGCACAGTGAGATCAGTGAGGATTATAGAGTTGTGAGTGTAACACTGAGAGGGAGAGCACAGTGAGATCAGAGAGGATTATAGAGTTGTGAGTGTAACACTGAGAGTGAGAGCACAGTGAGATCAGTGAGGATTATAGAGTTGTGGGTGTAACACTGAGAGTGAGAGCACTGTGAGATCAGTCTGGATTATAGAGTTGTGGCTGTAACACTGAGAGTGAGGGCACAGTGAGATAAGTGAGGATTATAGAGTTGTGGGTGTAACACTGAGAGTGAGGGCACAGTGAGATCAGTGAGGATTATAGAGTTGTAGGTGTAACACTGAGAGTGAGGGCACAGTGAGATCAGTGAGGATTATAGAGTTCTGGGTGTAACACTGAGAGTGAGGGCACAGAGAGAGAAGTGAGGATTATCGAGTTGTGGTTGTAACACTGAGAGTGAGAGCACAGTGAGATCAGTGAGGATTATAGAGTTGTGGCTGTAACACTGAGAGTGAGAGCACAGTGAGAGCAGTGTGGATGATAGAGTTCTGGGTATAACACTGAGAGTGAGAGCACAGTGAGATCAGTGAGGATTACAGAGTTGTAGGTGTAACACTGAGAGTGAGGGCACAGTGAGGTCAGTGAGAATTACAGAGTTGTCGGTGTAACACTGAGAGTGAGGGCACGGTGATAACAGTGAGAATTATAGAGTTCTGGCTGTAACACTGAGAGTGAGAGCACAGTGAGGAATCTAGAGTCGTGGCTGTAACACTGAGAGAGAGGGCACAGTGAGATCAGTGAGGATTATACAGTTGTGGGTGTAACACTGAGAGTGAGGGCACAGTGAGATCAGTGAGGATTATAGAGTTGTGGCTGTAACACTGAGAGTGAGGGCACAGTGAGATCAGTGAGGATTATAGAGTTGTGGCTGTAAAACTGAGAGTGAGGGCACAGTGAGATCAGTGAGGATTATAGAGTTGTGAGTGGAACACTGAGAGGGAGAGCACAGTGAGATCAGTGAGGATTATAGAGTTGTGAGTGTAACACCGAGAGTGAGGGCACAGTGAGATCAGAGAGGATTATAGAGTTGTGAGTGTAACACTGAGAGTGAGAGCACAGTGAGATCAGTGAGGATTATAGAGTTGTGGGTGTAACACTGAGAGTGAGAGCACAGTGAGATCAGTCTGGATTATAGAGTTGTGGCTGTAACACTGAGAGTGAGGGCACAGTGAGATAAATGAGGATTATAGAGTTGTGAGTGTAACACTGAGAGGGAGAGCACAGTGAGATCAGTGAGGATTATAGAGTTGTGAGTGTAACACAGAGAGTGAGGGCACAGTGAGATCAGAGAGGATTATAGAGTTGTGAGTGTAACACTGAGAGTGAGAGCACAGTGAGATCAGTGAGGATTATAGAGTTGTGGGTGTAACACTGAGAGTGAGAGCACAGTGAGATCAGTCTGGATTATAGAGTTGTGGCTGTAACACTGAGAGTGAGGGCACAGTGAGATAAATGAGGATTATAGAGTTGTGGGTGTAACACTGAGAGTGAGGGCACAGTGAGATCAGTGAGGATTATAGAGTTCTGGGTGTAACACTGAGAGTGAGGGCACAGAGAGAGAAGTGAGGATTATCGAGTTGTGGTTGTAACACTGAGAGTGAGAGCACAGTGAGATCAGTGAGGATTATAGAGTTGTGGCTGTAACACTGAGAGTGAGAGCACAGTGAGAGCAGTGTGGATTATAGAGTTCTGGGTATAACAGTGAGAGTGAGGGCACAGTGAGGACTATATAGTTGCGGCAGTAACTCTGAGAGGGAGGGCACAGTGAGATCAGTGAGGATTACAGAGTTGTAGGTGTAACACTGAGAGTGAGGGCACAGTGAAGTCAGTGAGAATTACAGAGTTGTCGGTGTAACACTGAGAGTGAGGGCACAATGAGATCAGTGAGGGTTATAGAGTTGTGGGTGTAACAGTGAGAGTGAGAGCACAGTGATAACAGTGAGAATTATAGAGTTGTGGCTGTAAGACTGAGAGTGAGGGCACAGTGAGAATAGTGAGGATTATAGACTTGTGGGTGTAACACTGAGAGTGAGGGCACAGTGAGATCTGTGAGGATTATAGAGTTGTGGCTGTTACACTGAGAGTGAGAGCACAGTGAGATCAGTGAGGATTATAGCGCTGTGGGTCTAATACTGAGAGTGAGGGCACTGTGAGATCAGTGAGGATTATAGAGTTGTGGGCGTAACACTGAGAGTGAGAGCACGGTGAGATCAGTGAGGATTATAGAGTTGTGGCTGTAACACTGAGAGTGAGGGCACAGTGAGATCAGTGAGGAGGAGAGTTGTGAGTTTAACTCTGAGAGTGAGGGCACAGTGAGATCAGTGAGGATTATAGAGTTGTGGGCGTAACACTGAGAGTGAGAGCACGGTGAGATCCGTGAGGATTATAGAGTTGTGGCTGTAACACTGAAAGTGAGGGCACAGTGAGATCAGTGAGGAGGAGAGTTGTGAGTGTAACTCTGAGAGTGAGGGCACATGAGATCAGTGAGGATTATAGAGTTCTGGGTGTAACACTGAGAGTGAGGGCACAGTGAGATAAGTGAGGATTATAGAGTTGTGGCTGTAACAGTGAGAGTGAGAGCACAGTGAGATCAGTGAGGATTATAGAGTTGTGGCTGTAACACTGAGAGAGAGGGCACAGTGAGATCAGTGAGGATTATACAGTTGTGGCTGTAACACTGAGAGTGAGAGCACAGTAAGATCAGTCAGGATTATAGAGTTGTGGCTGTAACACTGAGAGTGAGGGCACAGTGAGATCAGTGAGGATTATAGAGTTGTGGCTGTAAAACTGAGAGTGAGGGCACAGTGAGATCAGTGAGGATTATAGAGTTGTGAGTGTAACACTGAGAGGGAGAGCACAGTGAGATCAGTGAGGATTATAGAGTTGTGAGTGTAACACCGAGAGTGAGGGCACAGTGAGATCAGAGAGGATTATGGAGTTGTGAGTGTAACACTGAGAGTGAGAGCACAGTGAGATCAGTGAGGATTATAGAGTTGTGGGTGTAACACTGAGAGTGAGAGCACAGTGAGATCAGTCTGGATTATAGAGTTGTGGCTGTAACACTGAGAGTGAGGGCACAGTGAGATAAATGAGGATTATAGAGTTGTGAGTGTAACACTGAGAGGGAGAGCACAGTGAGATCAGTGAGGATTATAGAGTTGTGAGTGTAACACCGAGAGTGAGGGCACAGTGAGATAAGAGAGGATTATAGAGTTGTGGGTGTAACACTGAGAGTGAGAGCACAGTGAGATCAGTCTGGATTATAGAGTTGTGGCTGTAACACTGAGAGTGAGGGCACAGTGAGATAAATGAGGATTATAGAGTTGTGAGTGTAACACTGAGAGGGAGAGCACAGTGAGATCAGTGAGGATTATAGAGTTGTGAGTGTAACACCGAGAGTGAGGGCACAGTGAGATAAGAGAGGATTATAGAGTTGTGAGTGTAACACTGAGAGTGAGAGCACAGTGAGATCAGTGAGGATTATAGAGTTGTGGGTGTAACACTGAGAGTGAGAGCACAGTGAGATCAGTCTGGATTATAGAGTTGTGGCTGTAACACTGAGAGTGAGGGCACAGTGAGATAAATGAGGATTATAGAGTTGTGGGTGTAACACTGAGAGTGAGGGCACAGTGAGATCAGTGAGGATTATAGAGTTGTAGGTGTAACACTGAGAGTGAGGGCACAGTGAGATCAGTCAGGATTATAGAGTTCTGGGTGTAACACTGAGAGTGAGGGCACAGAGAGAGAAGTGAGGATTATCGAGTTGTGGTTGTAACACTGAGAGTGAGAGCACAGTGAGATCAGTGAGGATTACAGAGTTGTAGGTGTAACACTGAGAGTGAGGGCACAGTGAAGTCAGTGAGAATTACAGAGTTGTCGGTGTAACACTGAGAGTGAGGGCACAATGAGATCAGTGAGGGTTATAGAGTTGTGGGTGTAACACTGAGAGTGAGAGCACAGTGATAACAGTGAGAATTATAGAGTTGTGGCTGTAAGACTGAGAGTGAGGGCACAGTGAGAATAGTGAGGATTATAGACTTGTGGGTGTAACACTGAGAGTGAGGGCACAGTGAGATCTGTGAGGATTATAGAGTTGTGGCTGTTACACTGAGAGTGAGAGCACAGTGAGATCAGTGAGGATTATAGCGCTGTGGGTCTAATACTGAGAATGAGGGCACAGTGAGATCAGTGAGGATTATAGAGTTGTGGGCGTAACACTGAGAGTGAGAGCACGGTGAGATCAGTGAGGATTATAGAGTTGTGGCTGTAACACTGAGAGTGAGGGCACAGTGAGATCAGTGAGGAGGAGAGTTGTGAGTTTAACTCTGAGAGTGAGGGCACAGTGAGATCAGTGAGGATTATAGAGTTGTGGGCGTAACACTGAGAGTGAGAGCACGGTGAGATCCGTGAGGATTATAGAGTTGTGGCTGTAACACTGAAAGTGAGGGCACAGTGAGATCAGTGAGGAGGAGAGTTGTGAGTGTAACTCTGAGAGTGAGGGCACATGAGATCAGTGAGGATTATAGAGTTCTGGGTGTAACACTGAGAGTGAGGGCACAGTGAGATAAGTGAGGATTATAGAGTTGTGGCTGTAATAGTGAGAGTGAGAGCACAGTGAGATAAGTGAGGATTATAGAGTTGTGGCTGTAACACTGAGAGAGAGGGCACAGTGAGATCAGTGAGGATTATACAGTTGTGGCTGTAACACTGAGAGTGAGAGCACAGTAAGATCAGTCAGGATTATAGAGTTCTGGGTGTAACACTGAGAGTGAGGGCACAGTGAGATAAGTGAGGATTATCGAGTTGTGGTTGTAACACTGAGAGTGAGAGCACAGTGAGATCAGTGAGGGTTATAGAGTTGTGGCTGTAACACTGAGAGTGAGAGCACAGTGAGAGCACTGTGGATTATAGAGTTCTGGATATAACACTGAGAGTGAGGGCACAGTGAGGATTATATAGTTGCGGCTGTAACACTGAGAGGGAGGGCACAGTGAGATCAGTGAGGATTACAGAGTTGTAGGTGTAACACTGAGAGTGAGGGCACAGTGAGGTCAGTGAGAATTACAGAGTTGTCGGTGTAACACTGAGAGTGAGAGCACAGTGATAGTGAGAATTATAGAGTTGTGGCTGTAACACTGAGAGTGAGAGCACAGTGAGATCAGTGAGGATCATAGAGCTGTGGCTGTAACACTGAGAGTGAGGGCACAGTGAGATCAGTGAGGGTCATAGAGTTGTAGGTGTAACACTGAGAGTGAGGGCACAGTGAGATCAGTGAGGATTATAGAGTTCTGGTGTAACACTGAGAGTGAGGGCACAGTGAGATAAGTGAGGAGTATAGAGTTGTGGTTGTAACGCTAAGAGTGAGAGCACAGTGAGAGCAGTGTGGATTGTAGAGTTCTGGGAATAACACTGAGAGTGAGGGCAAAGTGAGGATTATATAGTCGTGGCTGTAACACTGAGAGTGAGGGCACAGTGAGGATTATAGAGTTGTGGGTGTAACACTGAGAGTGAGGGCACAGTGAGATCAGTGAGGATTATAGAGTTGTGGGTGTAACACTGAGAGTGAGGGCACAGTGAGATCAGTGTGGATCATAGAGTTGTAGGTGTAACACTGAGAGTGAGGGCACAGTGAGATCAGTGAGGATTATTATTGTTGTGGGTGTAACACTGAGAGTGAGGGCACAATGAGATCAGTGAGGATTATGACTGTTGTGGGTGTAACACTGAGAGTGAGGGCACAGTGAGATCAGTGAGGATTATAGAGTTGTGGGTGTAACACTGAGAGTGAGGGCACAGTGAGATCAGTGAGGATTATAGCGTTCTGGGTGTAACACTAAGAGTGAGGGCACAATGAGATCAGTGAGGATTATTATTGTTGTGGGTGGAACACTGAGAGTGAGGGCACAGTGAGATCAGTGAGGGTTATAGAGTTGTGGGTGTAACACTGAGAGTGAGGGCACAGTGAGATCAGTGAGGGTTATAGAGTTGTGGCTGTGACACTGAGAGTGAGAGCACAGTGAGATCAGTGAGGATAAAAGAGTTGTGGGGGTAACACTGAGAGTGAGGGTGCAGTGAGATCAGTGAGGATTATATAGTTGTGGGTGTAATACAGAGAGTGAGGGCACAGTGAGATAAGTGAGGATTATAGAGTTGTGGGTGTAACACTGAGAGTGAGGGCACAGTGAGATCAGTGAGGATTATAGAGTTGTGGGTGTAACACTGAGAGTGAGGGCACAATGAGATCAGTGAGGGTTATAGAGTTGTGGGTGTAACACTGAGAGTGAGAGCACAGTGATAACAGTGAGAATTATAGAGTTGTGGCTGTAAGACTGAGAGTGAGGGCACAGTGAGAATAGTGAGGATTATAGACTTGTGGGTGTAACACTGAGAGTGAGAGCACAGTGAGATCAGTGAGGATTATAGCGCTGTGGGTCTAATACTGAGAGTGAGGGCACAGTGAGATCAGTGAGGATTATAGAGTTGTGGGCGTAACACTGAGAGTGAGAGAACGGTGAGATCAGTGAGGAATATAGAGTTGTGGCTGTAACACTGAGAGTGAGGGCACAGTGAGATCAGTGAGGAGGAGAGTTGTGAGTTTAACTCTGAGAGTGAGGGCACAGTGAGATCAGTGAGGATTATAGAGTTGTGGGCGTAACACTGAGAGTGAGAGCACGGTGAGATCCGTGAGGATTATAGAGTTGTGGCTGTAACACTGAAAGTGAGGGCACAGTGAGATCAGTGAGGAGGAGAGTTGTGAGTGTAACTCTGAGAGTGAGGGCACATGAGATCAGTGAGGATTATAGAGTTCTGGGTGTAACACTGAGAGTGAGGGCACAGTGAGATAAGTGAGGATTATAGAGTTGTGGCTGTAACAGTGAGAGTGAGAGCACAGTGAGATCAGTGAGGATTATAGAGTTGTGGCTGTAACACTGAGAGTGAGGGCACAGTGAGATAAGTGAGGATTATAGAGTTGTGGCTGTAACAGTGAGAGAGAGGGCACAGTGAGATCAGTGAGGATTATACAGTTGTGGCTGTAACACTGAGAGTTAGAGCACAGTAAGATCAGTCAGGATTATAGAGTTGTGGCTGTAACACTGAGAGTGAGGGCACAGTGAGATCAGTGAGGATTATAGAGTTGTGGCTGTAAAACTGAGAGTGAGGGCACAGTGAGATCAGTGAGGATTATAGAGTTGTGAGTGTAACACTGAGAGGGAGAGCACAGTGAGATCAGTGAGGATTATAGAGTTGTGAGTGTAACACCGAGAGTGAGGGCACAGTGAGATCAGAGAGGATTATAGAGTTGTGAGTGTAACACTGAGAGTGAGAGCACAGTGAGATCAGTGAGGATTATAGAGTTGTGGGTGTAACACTGAGAGTGAGAGCACAGTGAGATCAGTCTGGATTATAGAGTTGTGGCTGTAACACTGAGAGTGAGGGCACAGTGAGATAAATGAGGATTATAGAGTTGTGAGTGTAACACTGAGAGGGAGAGCACAGTGAGATCAGTGAGGATTATAGAGTTGTGAGTGTAACACCGAGAGTGAGGGCACAGTGAGATCAGAGAGGATTATAGAGTTGTGAGTGTAACACTGAGAGTGAGAGCACAGTGAGATCAGTGAGGATTATAGAGTTGTGGGTGTAACACTGAGAGTGAGGGCACAGTGAGATCAGTGAGGATTATAGAGTTGTGGGTGTAACACTGAGAGTGAGGGCACAGTGAGATCAGTGAGGATTATAGAGTTGTAGGTGTAACACTGAGAGTGAGGGCACAGTGAGATCAGTGAGGATTATAGAGTTCTTGGTGTAACACTGAGAGTGAGGGCACAGAGAGAGAAGTGAGGATTATCGAGTTGTGGTTGTAACACTGAGAGTGAGAGCACAGTGAGATCAGTGAGGATTATAGAGTTGTGGCTGTAACACTGAGAGTGAGAGCACAGTGAGAGCAGTGTGGATTATAGAGTTCTGGGTATAACAGTGAGAGTGAGGGCACAGTGAGGACTATAAAGTTGCGGCTGTAACACTGAGAGGGAGGGCACAGTGAGATCAGTGAGGATTACAGAGTTGTAGGTGTAACACTGAGAGTGAGGGCACAGTGAAGTCAGTGAGAATTACAGAGTTGTTGGTGTGACACTGAGAGTGAGGGCACAATGAGATCAGTGAGGGTTATAGAGTTGTGGGTGTAACACTGAGAGTGAGAGCACAGTGATAACAGTGAGAATTATAGAGTTGTGGCTGTAAGACTGAGAGTGAGGGCACAGTGAGAATAGTGAGGATTATAGACTTGTGGGTGTAACACTGAGAGTGAGGGCACAGTGAGATCTGTGAGGATTATAGAGTTGTGGCTGTTACACTGAGAGTGAGAGCACAGTGAGATCAGTGAGGATTATAGCGCTGTGGGTCTAATACTGAGAGTGAGGGCACAGTGAGATCAGTGAGGATTATAGAGTTGTGGGCGTAACACTGAGAGTGAGAGCACGGTGAGATCAGTGAGGATTATAGAGTTGTGGCTGTAACACTGAGAGTGAGGGCACAGTGAGATCAGTGAGGAGGAGAGTTGTGAGTTTAACTCTGAGAGTGAGGGCACAGTGAGATCAGTGAGGATTATAGAGTTGTGGGCGTAACACTGAGAGTGAGAGCACGGTGAGATCCGTGAGGATTATAGAGTTGTGGCTGTAACACTGAAAGTGAGGGCACAGTGAGATCAGTGAGGAGGAGAGTTGTGAGTGTAACTCTGAGAGTGAGGGCACATGAGATCAGTGAGGATTATAGAGTTCTGGGTGTAACACTGAGAGTGAGGGCACAGTGAGATAAGTGAGGATTATAGAGTTGTGGCTGTAACAGTGAGAGTGAGAGCACAGTGAGATAAGTGAGGATTATAGAGTTGTGGCTGTAACACTGAGAGAGAGGGCACAGTGAGATCAGTGAGGATTATACAGTTGTGGCTGTAACACTGAGAGTGAGAGCACAGTAAGATCAGTCAGGATTATAGAGTTCTGGGTGTAACACTGAGAGTGAGGGCACAGTGAGATAAGTGAGGATTATCGAGTTGTGGTTGTAACACTGAGAGTGAGAGCACAGTGAGATCAGTGAGGGTTATAGAGTTGTGGCTGTAACACTGAGAGTGAGAGCACAGTGAGAGCACTGTGGATTATAGAGTTCTGGATATAACACTGAGAGTGAGGGCACAGTGAGGATTATATAGTTGCGGCTGTAACACTGAGAGGGAGGGCACAGTGTGATCAGTGAGGATTACAGAGTTGTAGGTGTAACACTGAGAGTGAGGGCACAGTGAGGTCAGTGAGAATTACAGAGTTGTCGGTGTAACACTGAGAGTGAGGGCACAATGAGATCAGTGAGGGTTATAGAGTTGTGGGTGTAACACTGAGAGTGAGAGCACAGTGATGGTGAGAATTATAGAGTTGTGGCTGTAACACTGAGAGTGAGAGCACAGTGAGATCAGTGAGGATCATAGAGCTGTGGCTGTAACACTGAGAGTGAGGGCACAGTGAGATCAGTGAGGGTCATAGAGTTGTAGGTGTAACACTGAGAGTGAGGGCACAGTGAGATCCGTGAGGATTATAGAGTTCTGGTGTAACACTGAGGCTGAGGGCACAGTGAGATAAGTGAGGAGTATAGAGTTGTGGTTGTAACGCTAAGAGTGAGAGCACAGTGAGAGCAGTGTGGATTGTAGAGTTCTGGGAATAACACTGAGAGTGAGGGCAAAGTGAGGATTATATAGTCGTGGCTGTAACACTGAGAGTGAGGGCACAGTGAGGATTATAGAGTTGTGGGTGTAACACTGAGAGTGAGGGCACAGTGAGATCAGTGAGGATTATAGAGTTGTGGGTGTAACACTGAGAGTGAGGGCACAGTGAGATCAGTGTGGATCATAGAGTTGTAGGTGTAACACTGAGAGTGAGGGCACAGTGAGATCAGTGAGGATTATTATTGTTGTGGGTGTAACACTGAGAGTGAGGGCACAATGAGATCAGTGAGGATTATTATTGTTGTGGGTGTAACACTGAGAGTGAGGGCACAGTGAGATCAGTGAGGATTATAGAGTTGTGGGTGTAACACTGAGAGTGAGGGCACAGTGAGATCAGTGAGGATTATAGAGTTCTGGGTGTAACACTAAGAGTGAGGGCACAATGAGATCAGTGAGGATTATTATTGTTGTGGGTGTAACACTGAGAGTGAGGGCACAGTGAGATCAGTGAGGGTTATAGAGTTGTGGGTGTAACACTGAGAGTTAGGGCACAGTGAGATCAGTGAGGGTTATAGAGTTGTGGCTGTGACACTGAGAGTGAGAGCACAGTGAGATCAGTGAGGATAAAAGAGTTGTGGGGGTAACACTGAGAGTGAGGGTGCAGTGAGATCAGTGAGGATTATATAGTTGTGGGTGTAACACTGAGAGTGAGGGCACAGTGAGGATTATATACTTGCGGCTGTAACACTGAGAGTGTGGGCACAGTGAGATCAGTGAGAATTACAGAGTTGTGGGTGTAACACTGAGAGTGAGAGCACAGTGAGATCAGTGAGAATTACAGAGTTGTGGGTGTAACATTGAGAGTGAGAGCACAGTGATATCAGTGAGAATTATAGAGTTGTGGCTGTAACACTGAGAGTGAGAGCACAGTGAGATCAGTGAGGATTATAGAGTTGTGGCTGTAACACTGAGAGTGAGGGCACAGTGCGATCAGTGAGGATTATAGAGTTGTGGGTGTAACACTGTGAGTGAGGGCACAGTGAGATCAGTGATGATTATAGAGTTCTGGGTGTAACACTGAGAGTGAGGGCACAGTGAGATAAGTGAGGAGTATAGAGATGTGGTTGTAACGCTAAGAGTGAGAGCACAGTGACAGCAGTGTGGATTGTAGAGTTCTGGGTATAACACTGAGAGTGAGGGCACAGTGAGGATTATGTAGTCGTGGCTGTAACACTGAGAGTGAGGGCACAGTGAGACCAGTGTGGATTATAGAGTTGTGGCTGTGAGACTGAGAGTGAGGGCACAGTGAGAACAGTGAGGATTATAGAGTTGTGGGTGTAACACTGAGAGTGAGGGCACAGTGAGAGCTGTGAGGGTTATAGAGTTGTGGCTGTTACACTGAGAGTGAGAGCACAGTGAGATCAGTGAGGATTATAGCGTTGTGGGTCTAACACTGAGAGTGAGGGCACAGTGAGATCAGTGAGGATTATAGAGTTGTGGCTGTTACACTGAGAGTGAGAGCACAGTGAGATCAGTGAGGATTATAGCGTTGTGGGTCTAACACTGAGAGTGAGGGCACAGTGAGATCAGTGAGGATTATAGAGTTGTGGGCGTAACACTGAGAGTGAGAGCACAGTGAGATCAGTGAGGATTATAGAGTTGTGGCTGTAACACTGAAAGTGAGGGCACAGTGAGATCTGTGAGGATTATATAGTTGTGGGTGTAACACAGAGAGTGAGGGCACAGTGAGATAAGTGAGGATTATAGAGTAGTGGGTGTAACACTGAGAGTGAGGGCACAGTGAGGATTATATAGTTGCGGCTGTAACACTGAGAGTGTGGGCACAGTGAGATCAGTGAGAATTACAGAGTTGTGGGTGTAACACTGAGAGTGAGGGCACAGTGATATCAGTGAGAATTATAGAGTTGTGGCTGTAACACTGAGAGTGAGAGCACAGTGAGATCAGTGAGGATTATAGAGTTGTGGCTGTAACACTGAGAGTGAGGGCACAGTGAGATCAGTGAGGATTATAGAGTTCTGGGTGTAACACTGAGAGTGAGAGCACAGTGACATCAGTGAGGATTACAGACTTGTCGGTGTAACACTGAGAGTGAGGGCACAGTGAGATAAGTGAGGAGTATAGAGTTGTGGTTGTAACGCTAAGAGTGAGGGCACAGTGAGATAAGTGAGGATTATAGAGTTGTGGGTGTAACACTGAGAGTGAGGGCACAGTGCGATCAGTGATGATTACAGAGTTCAGGGTGTAACACTGAGAGTGAGGGCACAGTGAGATTAGTGAGGTGTATAGAGTTGTGGTTGTAACGCTAAGAGTGAGAGCACAGTGAGAGCAGTGTGGATTGTAGAGTTCTGGGTATAACACTGAGAGTGAGGGCACAGTGAGGATTATATAGTCGTGGCTGTAACACTGAGAGTGAGGGCACAGTGAGACCAGTGTGGATTATAGAGTTGTGGCTGTAACACTGAGAGTGAGGGCACAGTGAGAACAGTGAGGATTATAGAGTTGTGGGTGTAACACTGAGAGTGAGGGCACAGTGAGAGCTGTGAGGGTTATAGAGTTGTGGCTGTTACACTGAGAGTGAGAGCACAGTGAGATCAGTGAGGATTATAGCTTTGTGGGTCTAACACTGAGAGTGAGGGCACAGTGAGATCCGTGAGGATTATAGAGTTGTGGCTGTAACACTGAAAGTGAGGGCACAGTGAGATCAGTGAGGAGGAGAGTTGTGAGTGTAACTCTGAGAGTGAGGGCACATGAGATCAGTGAGGATTATAGAGTTCTGGGTGTAACACTGAGAGAGAGGGCACAGTGAGATAAGTGAGGATTATAGAGTTGTGGCTGTAACACTGAAAGTGAGGGCACAGTGAGATCAGTGAGGATGAGAGTTGTGAGTGTAACACTGAGAGTGAGGGCACAGTGAGATCAGTGAGGATTATATAGTTGTGGGTGTAACACAGAGAGTGGGGGCACAGTGAGATAAGTGAGGATTATAGAGTAGTGGGTGTAACACTGAGAGTGAGGGCACAGTGAGGATTATATAGTTGCGGCTGTAACACTGAGAGTGAGGGCACAGTGCGATCAGTGAGGATTATAGAGTTCTGGGTGTAACACTGAGAGTGAGAGCACAGTGAGATCAGTGAGGATTACAGAGTTGTCGGTGTAACACTGAGAGTGAGGGCACAGTGAGATAAGTGAGGAGTATAGAGTTGTGGTTGTAACGCTAAGAGTGAGAGCACAGTGAGATCAGTGAGGATCAGAGAGTTGTAGGTGTAACACTGAGAGTGAGGGCACAGTGAGATCAGTGAGGATTATAGAGTTCTGGGTGTAACACTGAGAGTGAGGGCACAGTGAGATAAGTGAGAATTATAGAGTTGTGGCTGTAACACTGAGAGTGAGAGCACAGTGAGATCAGTGAGGATTATAGAGTTGTCGGTGTAACACTGAGAGTGAGGGCACAATGAGATCAGTGAGGGTTATAGAGTTGTGGGTGTAACACTGAGAGTGAGAGCACAGTGATAACAGTGAGAATTATAGAGTTGTGGCTGTAAGACTGAGAGTGAGGGCACAGTGAGAATAGTGAGGATTATAGACTTGTGGGTGTAACACTGAGAGTGAGGGCACAGTGAGATCTGTGAGGATTATAGAGTTGTGGCTGTTACACTGAGAGTGAGAGCACAGTGAGATCAGTGAGGATTATAGCGCTGTGGGTCTAATACTGAGAGTGAGGGCACAGTGAGATCAGTGAGGATTATAGAGTTGTGGGCGTAACACTGAGAGTGAGAGCACGGTGAGATCAGTGAGGATTATAGAGTTGTGGCTGTAACACTGAGAGTGAGGGCACAGTGAGATCAGTGAGGAGGAGAGTTGTGAGTTTAACTCTGAGAGTGAGGGCACAGTGAGATCAGTGAGGATTATAGAGTTGTGGGCGTAACACTGAGAGTGAGAGCACGGTGAGATCCGTGAGGATTATAGAGTTGTGGCTGTAACACTGAAAGTGAGGGCACAGTGAGATCAGTGAGGAGGAGAGTTGTGAGTGTAACTCTGAGAGTGAGGGCACATGAGATCAGTGAGGATTATAGAGTTCTGGGTGTAACACTGAGAGTGAGGGCACAGTGAGATAAGTGAGGATTATAGAGTTGTGGCTGTAACAGTGAGAGTGAGAGCACAGTGAGATAAGTGAGGATTATAGAGTTGTGGCTGTAACACTGAGAGAGAGGGCACAGTGAGATCAGTGAGGATTATACAGTTGTGGCTGTAACACTGAGAGTGAGAGCACAGTAAGATCAGTCAGGATTATAGAGTTCTGGGTGTAACACTGAGAGTGAGGGCACAGTGAGATAAGTGAGGATTATCGAGTTGTGGTTGTAACACTGAGAGTGAGAGCACAGTGAGATCAGTGAGGGTTATAGAGTTGTGGCTGTAACACTGAGAGTGAGAGCACAGTGAGAGCACTGTGGATTATAGAGTTCTGGATATAACACTGAGAGTGAGGGCACAGTGAGGATTATATAGTTGCGGCTGTAACACTGAGAGGGAGGGCACAGTGAGATCAGTGAGGATTACAGAGTTGTAGGTGTAACACTGAGAGTGAGGGCACAGTGAGGTCAGTGAGAATTACAGAGTTGTCGGTGTAACACTGAGAGTGAGGGCACAATGAGATCAGTGAGGGTTATAGAGTTGTGGGTGTAACACTGAGAGTGAGAGCACAGTGATGGTGAGAATTATAGAGTTGTGGCTGTAACACTGAGAGTGAGAGCACAGTGAGATCAGTGAGGATCATAGAGCTGTGGCTGTAACACTGAGAGTGAGGGCACAGTGAGATCAGTGAGGGTCATAGAGTTGTAGGTGTAACACTGAGAGTGAGGGCACAGTGAGATCCGTGAGGATTATAGAGTTCTGGTGTAACACTGAGAGTGAGGGCACAGTGAGATAAGTGAGGAGTATAGAGTTGTGGTTGTAACGCTAAGAGTGAGAGCACAGTGAGAGCAGTGTGGATTGTAGAGTTCTGGGAATAACACTGAGAGTGAGGGCAAAGTGAGGATTATATAGTCGTGGCTGTAACACTGAGAGTGAGGGCACAGTGAGGATTATAGAGTTGTGGGTGTAACACTGAGAGTGAGGGCACAGTGAGATCAGTGAGGATTATAGAGTTGTGGGTGTAACACTGAGAGTGAGGGCACAGTGAGATCAGTGTGGATCATAGAGTTGTAGGTGTAACACTGAGAGTGAGGGCACAGTGAGATCAGTGAGGATTATTATTGTTGTGGGTGTAACACTGAGAGTGAGGGCACAATGAGATCAGTGAGGATTATTATTGTTGTGGGTGTAACACTGAGAGTGAGGGCACAGTGAGATCAGTGAGGATTATAGAGTTGTGGGTGTAACACTGAGAGTGAGGGCACAGTGAGATCAGTGAGGATTATAGAGTTCTGGGTGTAACACTAAGAGTGAGGGCACAATGAGATCAGTGAGGATTATTATTGTTGTGGGTGTAACACTGAGAGTGAGGGCACAGTGAGATCAGTGAGGGTTATAGAGTTGTGGGTGTAACACTGAGAGTTAGGGCACAGTGAGATCAGTGAGGGTTATAGAGTTGTGGCTGTGACACTGAGAGTGAGAGCACAGTGAGATCAGTGAGGATAAAAGAGTTGTGGGGGTAACACTGAGAGTGAGGGTGCAGTGAGATCAGTGAGGATTATATAGTTGTGGGTGTAACACTGAGAGTGAGGGCACAGTGAGGATTATATACTTGCGGCTGTAACACTGAGAGTGTGGGCACAGTGAGATCAGTGAGAATTACAGAGTTGTGGGTGTAACACTGAGAGTGAGAGCACAGTGAGATCAGTGAGAATTACAGAGTTGTGGGTGTAACATTGAGAGTGAGAGCACAGTGATATCAGTGAGAATTATAGAGTTGTGGCTGTAACACTGAGAGTGAGAGCACAGTGAGATCAGTGAGGATTATAGAGTTGTGGCTGTAACACTGAGAGTGAGGGCACAGTGCGATCAGTGAGGATTATAGAGTTGTGGGTGTAACACTGTGAGTGAGGGCACAGTGAGATCAGTGATGATTATAGAGTTCTGGGTGTAACACTGAGAGTGAGGGCACAGTGAGATAAGTGAGGAGTATAGAGATGTGGTTGTAACGCTAAGAGTGAGAGCACAGTGACAGCAGTGTGGATTGTAGAGTTCTGGGTATAACACTGAGAGTGAGGGCACAGTGAGGATTATGTAGTCGTGGCTGTAACACTGAGAGTGAGGGCACAGTGAGACCAGTGTGGATTATAGAGTTGTGGCTGTGAGACTGAGAGTGAGGGCACAGTGAGAACAGTGAGGATTATAGAGTTGTGGGTGTAACACTGAGAGTGAGGGCACAGTGAGAGCTGTGAGGGTTATAGAGTTGTGGCTGTTACACTGAGAGTGAGAGCACAGTGAGATCAGTGAGGATTATAGCGTTGTGGGTCTAACACTGAGAGTGAGGGCACAGTGAGATCAGTGAGGATTATAGAGTTGTGGCTGTTACACTGAGAGTGAGAGCACAGTGAGATCAGTGAGGATTATAGCGTTGTGGGTCTAACACTGAGAGTGAGGGCACAGTGAGATCAGTGAGGATTATAGAGTTGTGGGCGTAACACTGAGAGTGAGAGCACAGTGAGATCAGTGAGGATTATAGAGTTGTGGCTGTAACACTGAAAGTGAGGGCACAGTGAGATCTGTGAGGATTATATAGTTGTGGGTGTAACACAGAGAGTGAGGGCACAGTGAGATAAGTGAGGATTATAGAGTAGTGGGTGTAACACTGAGAGTGAGGGCACAGTGAGGATTATATAGTTGCGGCTGTAACACTGAGAGTGTGGGCACAGTGAGATCAGTGAGAATTACAGAGTTGTGGGTGTAACACTGAGAGTGAGGGCACAGTGATATCAGTGAGAATTATAGAGTTGTGGCTGTAACACTGAGAGTGAGAGCACAGTGAGATCAGTGAGGATTATAGAGTTGTGGCTGTAACACTGAGAGTGAGGGCACAGTGAGATCAGTGAGGATTATAGAGTTCTGGGTGTAACACTGAGAGTGAGAGCACAGTGACATCAGTGAGGATTACAGACTTGTCGGTGTAACACTGAGAGTGAGGGCACAGTGAGATAAGTGAGGAGTATAGAGTTGTGGTTGTAACGCTAAGAGTGAGGGCACAGTGAGATAAGTGAGGATTATAGAGTTGTGGGTGTAACACTGAGAGTGAGGGCACAGTGCGATCAGTGATGATTACAGAGTTCAGGGTGTAACACTGAGAGTGAGGGCACAGTGAGATTAGTGAGGTGTATAGAGTTGTGGTTGTAACGCTAAGAGTGAGAGCACAGTGAGAGCAGTGTGGATTGTAGAGTTCTGGGTATAACACTGAGAGTGAGGGCACAGTGAGGATTATATAGTCGTGGCTGTAACACTGAGAGTGAGGGCACAGTGAGACCAGTGTGGATTATAGAGTTGTGGCTGTAACACTGAGAGTGAGGGCACAGTGAGAACAGTGAGGATTATAGAGTTGTGGGTGTAACACTGAGAGTGAGGGCACAGTGAGAGCTGTGAGGGTTATAGAGTTGTGGCTGTTACACTGAGAGTGAGAGCACAGTGAGATCAGTGAGGATTATAGCTTTGTGGGTCTAACACTGAGAGTGAGGGCACAGTGAGATCCGTGAGGATTATAGAGTTGTGGCTGTAACACTGAAAGTGAGGGCACAGTGAGATCAGTGAGGAGGAGAGTTGTGAGTGTAACTCTGAGAGTGAGGGCACATGAGATCAGTGAGGATTATAGAGTTCTGGGTGTAACACTGAGAGAGAGGGCACAGTGAGATAAGTGAGGATTATAGAGTTGTGGCTGTAACACTGAAAGTGAGGGCACAGTGAGATCAGTGAGGATGAGAGTTGTGAGTGTAACACTGAGAGTGAGGGCACAGTGAGATCAGTGAGGATTATATAGTTGTGGGTGTAACACAGAGAGTGGGGGCACAGTGAGATAAGTGAGGATTATAGAGTAGTGGGTGTAACACTGAGAGTGAGGGCACAGTGAGGATTATATAGTTGCGGCTGTAACACTGAGAGTGAGGGCACAGTGCGATCAGTGAGGATTATAGAGTTCTGGGTGTAACACTGAGAGTGAGAGCACAGTGAGATCAGTGAGGATTACAGAGTTGTCGGTGTAACACTGAGAGTGAGGGCACAGTGAGATAAGTGAGGAGTATAGAGTTGTGGTTGTAACGCTAAGAGTGAGAGCACAGTGAGATCAGTGAGGATCAGAGAGTTGTAGGTGTAACACTGAGAGTGAGGGCACAGTGAGATCAGTGAGGATTATAGAGTTCTGGGTGTAACACTGAGAGTGAGGGCACAGTGAGATAAGTGAGAATTATAGAGTTGTGGCTGTAACACTGAGAGTGAGAGCACAGTGAGATCAGTGAGGATTATAGAGTTGTCGGTGTAACACTGAGAGTGAGGGCACAATGAGATCAGTGAGGGTTATAGAGTTGTGGGTGTAACACTGAGAGTGAGAGCACAGTGATAACAGTGAGAATTATAGAGTTGTGGCTGTAAGACTGAGAGTGAGGGCACAGTGAGAATAGTGAGGATTATAGACTTGTGGGTGTAACACTGAGAGTGAGGGCACAGTGAGATCTGTGAGGATTATAGAGTTGTGGCTGTTACACTGAGAGTGAGAGCACAGTGAGATCAGTGAGGATTATAGCGCTGTGGGTCTAATACTGAGAGTGAGGGCACAGTGAGATCAGTGAGGATTATAGAGTTGTGGGCGTAACACTGAGAGTGAGAGCACGGTGAGATCAGTGAGGATTACAGAGTTGTGGCTGTAACACTGAGAGTGAGGGCACAGTGAGATCAGTGAGGAGGAGAGTTGTGAGTTTAACTCTGAGAGTGAGGGCACAGTGAGATCAGTGAGGATTATAGAGTTGTGGGCGTAACACTGAGAGTGAGAGCACGGTGAGATCCGTGAGGATTATAGAGTTGTGGCTGTAACACTGAAAGTGAGGGCACAGTGAGATCAGTGAGGAGGAGAGTTGTGAGTGTAACTCTGAGAGTGAGGGCACATGAGATCAGTGAGGATTATAGAGTTCTGGGTGTAACACTGAGAGTGAGGGCACAGTGAGATAAGTGAGGATTATAGAGTTGTGGCTGTAACAGTGAGAGTGAGAGCACAGTGAGATAAGTGAGGATTATAGAGTTGTGGCTGTAACACTGAGAGAGAGGGCACAGTGAGATCAGTGAGGATTATACAGTTGTGGCTGTAACACTGAGAGTGAGAGCACAGTAAGATCAGTCAGGATTATAGAGTTCTGGGTGTAACACTGAGAGTGAGGGCACAGTGAGATAAGTGAGGATTATCGAGTTGTGGTTGTAACACTGAGAGTGAGAGCACAGTGAGATCAGTGAGGGTTATAGAGTTGTGGCTGTAACACTGAGAGTGAGAGCACAGTGAGAGCACTGTGGATTATAGAGTTCTGGATATAACACTGAGAGTGAGGGCACAGTGAGGATTATATAGTTGCGGCTGTAACACTGAGAGGGAGGGCACAGTGAGATCAGTGAGGATTACAGAGTTGTAGGTGTAACACTGAGAGTGAGGGCACAGTGAGGTCAGTGAGAATTACAGAGTTGTCGGTGTAACACTGAGAGTGAGGGCACAATGAGATCAGTGAGGGTTATAGAGTTGTGGGTGTAACACTGAGAGTGAGAGCACAGTGATGGTGAGAATTATAGAGTTGTGGCTGTAACACTGAGAGTGAGAGCACAGTGAGATCAGTGAGGATCATAGAGCTGTGGCTGTAACACTGAGAGTGAGGGCACAGTGAGATCAGTGAGGGTCATAGAGTTGTAGGTGTAACACTGAGAGTGAGGGCACAGTGAGATCCGTGAGGATTATAGAGTTCTGGTGTAACACTGAGAGTGAGGGCACAGTGAGATAAGTGAGGAGTATAGAGTTGTGGTTGTAACGCTAAGAGTGAGAGCACAGTGAGAGCAGTGTGGATTGTAGAGTTCTGGGAATAACACTGAGAGTGAGGGCAAAGTGAGGATTATATAGTCGTGGCTGTAACACTGAGAGTGAGGGCACAGTGAGGATTATAGAGTTGTGGGTGTAACACTGAGAGTGAGGGCACAGTGAGATCAGTGAGGATTATAGAGTTGTGGGTGTAACACTGAGAGTGAGGGCACAGTGAGATCAGTGTGGATCATAGAGTTGTAGGTGTAACACTGAGAGTGAGGGCACAGTGAGATCAGTGAGGATTATTATTGTTGTGGGTGTAACACTGAGAGTGAGGGCACAATGAGATCAGTGAGGATTATTATTGTTGTGGGTGTAACACTGAGAGTGAGGGCACAGTGAGATCAGTGAGGATTATAGAGTTGTGGGTGTAACACTGAGAGTGAGGGCACAGTGAGATCAGTGAGGATTATAGAGTTCTGGGTGTAACACTAAGAGTGAGGGCACAATGAGATCAGTGAGGATTATTATTGTTGTGGGTGTAACACTGAGAGTGAGGGCACAGTGAGATCAGTGAGGGTTATAGAGTTGTGGGTGTAACACTGAGAGTTAGGGCACAGTGAGATCAGTGAGGGTTATAGAGTTGTGGCTGTGACACTGAGAGTGAGAGCACAGTGAGATCAGTGAGGATAAAAGAGTTGTGGGGGTAACACTGAGAGTGAGGGTGCAGTGAGATCAGTGAGGATTATATAGTTGTGGGTGTAATACAGAGAGTGAGGGCACAGTGAGATAAGTGAGGATTATAGAGTTGTGGGTGTAACACTGAGAGTGAGGGCACAGTGAGGATTATATACTTGCGGCTGTAACACTGAGAGTGTGGGCACAGTGAGATCAGTGAGAATTACAGAGTTGTGGGTGTAACACTGAGAGTGAGAGCACAGTGAGATCAGTGAGAATTACAGAGTTGTGGGTGTAACATTGAGAGTGAGAGCACAGTGATATCAGTGAGAATTATAGAGTTGTGGCTGTAACACTGAGAGTGAGAGCACAGTGAGATCAGTGAGGATTATAGAGTTGTGGCTGTAACACTGAGAGTGAGGGCACAGTGCGATCAGTGAGGATTATAGAGTTGTGGGTGTAACACTGTGAGTGAGGGCACAGTGAGATCAGTGATGATTATAGAGTTCTGGGTGTAACACTGAGAGTGAGGGCACAGTGAGATAAGTGAGGAGTATAGAGATGTGGTTGTAACGCTAAGAGTGAGAGCACAGTGACAGCAGTGTGGATTGTAGAGTTCTGGGTATAACACTGAGAGTGAGGGCACAGTGAGGATTATGTAGTCGTGGCTGTAACACTGAGAGTGAGGGCACAGTGAGACCAGTGTGGATTATAGAGTTGTGGCTGTGAGACTGAGAGTGAGGGCACAGTGAGAACAGTGAGGATTATAGAGTTGTGGGTGTAACACTGAGAGTGAGGGCACAGTGAGAGCTGTGAGGGTTATAGAGTTGTGGCTGTTACACTGAGAGTGAGAGCACAGTGAGATCAGTGAGGATTATAGCGTTGTGGGTCTAACACTGAGAGTGAGGGCACAGTGAGATCAGTGAGGATTATAGAGTTGTGGCTGTTACACTGAGAGTGAGAGCACAGTGAGATCAGTGAGGATTATAGCGTTGTGGGTCTAACACTGAGAGTGAGGGCACAGTGAGATCAGTGAGGATTATAGAGTTGTGGGCGTAACACTGAGAGTGAGAGCACAGTGAGATCAGTGAGGATTATAGAGTTGTGGCTGTAACACTGAAAGTGAGGGCACAGTGAGATCTGTGAGGATTATATAGTTGTGGGTGTAACACAGAGAGTGAGGGCACAGTGAGATAAGTGAGGATTATAGAGTAGTGGGTGTAACACTGAGAGTGAGGGCACAGTGAGGATTATATAGTTGCGGCTGTAACACTGAGAGTGTGGGCACAGTGAGATCAGTGAGAATTACAGAGTTGTGGGTGTAACACTGAGAGTGAGGGCACAGTGATATCAGTGAGAATTATAGAGTTGTGGCTGTAACACTGAGAGTGAGAGCACAGTGAGATCAGTGAGGATTATAGAGTTGTGGCTGTAACACTGAGAGTGAGGGCACAGTGAGATCAGTGAGGATTATAGAGTTCTGGGTGTAACACTGAGAGTGAGAGCACAGTGACATCAGTGAGGATTACAGACTTGTCGGTGTAACACTGAGAGTGAGGGCACAGTGAGATAAGTGAGGAGTATAGAGTTGTGGTTGTAACGCTAAGAGTGAGGGCACAGTGAGATAAGTGAGGATTATAGAGTTGTGGGTGTAACACTGAGAGTGAGGGCACAGTGCGATCAGTGATGATTACAGAGTTCAGGGTGTAACACTGAGAGTGAGGGCACAGTGAGATTAGTGAGGTGTATAGAGTTGTGGTTGTAACGCTAAGAGTGAGAGCACAGTGAGAGCAGTGTGGATTGTAGAGTTCTGGGTATAACACTGAGAGTGAGGGCACAGTGAGGATTATATAGTCGTGGCTGTAACACTGAGAGTGAGGGCACAGTGAGACCAGTGTGGATTATAGAGTTGTGGCTGTAACACTGAGAGTGAGGGCACAGTGAGAACAGTGAGGATTATAGAGTTGTGGGTGTAACACTGAGAGTGAGGGCACAGTGAGAGCTGTGAGGGTTATAGAGTTGTGGCTGTTACACTGAGAGTGAGAGCACAGTGAGATCAGTGAGGATTATAGCTTTGTGGGTCTAACACTGAGAGTGAGGGCACAGTGAGATCCGTGAGGATTATAGAGTTGTGGCTGTAACACTGAAAGTGAGGGCACAGTGAGATCAGTGAGGAGGAGAGTTGTGAGTGTAACTCTGAGAGTGAGGGCACATGAGATCAGTGAGGATTATAGAGTTCTGGGTGTAACACTGAGAGAGAGGGCACAGTGAGATAAGTGAGGATTATAGAGTTGTGGCTGTAACACTGAAAGTGAGGGCACAGTGAGATCAGTGAGGATGAGAGTTGTGAGTGTAACACTGAGAGTGAGGGCACAGTGAGATCAGTGAGGATTATATAGTTGTGGGTGTAACACAGAGAGTGGGGGCACAGTGAGATAAGTGAGGATTATAGAGTAGTGGGTGTAACACTGAGAGTGAGGGCACAGTGAGGATTATATAGTTGCGGCTGTAACACTGAGAGTGAGGGCACAGTGCGATCAGTGAGGATTATAGAGTTCTGGGTGTAACACTGAGAGTGAGAGCACAGTGAGATCAGTGAGGATTACAGAGTTGTCGGTGTAACACTGAGAGTGAGGGCACAGTGAGATAAGTGAGGAGTATAGAGTTGTGGTTGTAACGCTAAGAGTGAGAGCACAGTGAGATCAGTGAGGATCAGAGAGTTGTAGGTGTAACACTGAGAGTGAGGGCACAGTGAGATCAGTGAGGATTATAGAGTTCTGGGTGTAACACTGAGAGTGAGGGCACAGTGAGATAAGTGAGAATTATAGAGTTGTGGCTGTAACACTGAGAGTGAGAGCACAGTGAGATCAGTGAGGATTATAGAGTTGTCGGTGTAACACTGAGAGTGAGGGCACAATGAGATCAGTGAGGGTTATAGAGTTGTGGGTGTAACACTGAGAGTGAGAGCACAGTGAGATCAGTGAGGATCAGAGAGTTGTAGGTGTAACACTGAGAGTGAGGGCACAGTGAGATCAGTGAGGATTATAGAGTTCTGGGTGTAACACTGAGAGTGAGGGCACAGTGAGATAAGTGAGAATTATAGAGTTGTGGCTGTAACACTGAGAGTGAGAGCACAGTGAGATCAGTGAGGATTATAGAGTTGTCGGTGTAACACTGAGAGTGAGGGCACAATGAGATCAGTGAGGGTTATAGAGTTGTGGGTGTAACACTGAGAGTGAGAGCACAGTGATAACAGTGAGAATTATAGAGTTGTGGCTGTAAGGCTGAGAGTGAGGGCACAGTGAGAATAGTGAGGATTATAGACTTGTGGGTGTAACACTGAGAGTGAGGGCACAGTGAGATCTGTGAGGATTATAGAGTTGTGGCTGTTACACTGAGAGTGAGAGCACAGTGAGATCAGTGAGGATTATAGCGCTGTGGGTCTAATACTGAGAGTGAGGGCACAGTGAGATCAGTGAGGATTATAGAGTTGTGGGCGTAACACTGAGAGTGAGAGCACGGTGAGATCAGTGAGGATTATAGAGTTGTGGCTGTAACACTGAGAGTGAGGGCACAGTGAGATCAGTGAGGAGGAGAGTTGTGAGTTTAACTCTGAGAGTGAGGGCACAGTGAGATCAGTGAGGATTATAGAGTTGTGGGCGTAACACTGAGAGTGAGAGCACGGTGAGATCCGTGAGGATTATAGAGTTGTGGCTGTAACACTGAAAGTGAGGGCACAGTGAGATCAGTGAGGAGGAGAGTTGTGAGTGTAACTCTGAGAGTGAGGGCACATGAGATCAGTGAGGATTATAGAGTTCTGGGTGTAACACTGAGAGTGAGGGCACAGTGAGATAAGTGAGGATTATAGAGTTGTGGCTGTAACAGTGAGAGTGAGAGCACAGTGAGATCAGTGAGGATTATAGAGTTGTGGCTGTAACACTGAGAGAGAGGGCACAGTGAGATCAGTGAGGATTATACAGTTGTGGCTGTAACACTGAGAGTGAGAGCACAGTAAGATCAGTCAGGATTATAGAGTTCTGGGTGTAACACTGAGAGTGAGCGCACAGTGAGATAAGTGAGGATTATCGAGTTGTGGTTGTAACACTGAGAGTGAGAGCACAGTGAGATCAGTGAGGGTTATAGAGTTGTGGCTGTAACACTGAGAGTGAGAGCACAGTGAGAGCACTGTGGATTATAGAGTTCTGGATATAACACTGAGAGTGAGGGCACAGTGAGGATTATATAGTTGCGGCTGTAACACTGAGAGGGAGGGCACAGTGAGATCAGTGAGGATTACAGAGTTGTAGGTGTAACACTGAGAGTGAGGGCACAGTGAGGTCAGTGAGAATTACAGAGTTGTCGGTGTAACACTGAGAGTGAGGGCACAATGAGATCAGTGAGGGTTATAGAGTTGTGGGTGTAACACTGAGAGTGAGAGCACAGTGATAGTGAGAATTATAGAGTTCTGGGTGTAACACTGAGAGTGAGAGCACAGTGAGATCAGTGAGGATCATAGAGCTGTGGCTGTAACACTGAGAGTGAGGGCACAGTGAGATCAGTGAGGATTATAGAGTTCTGGTGTAACACTGAGAGTGAGGGCACAGTGAGATAAGTGAGGAGTATAGAGTTGTGGTTGTAACGCTAAGAGTGAGAGCACAGTGAGAGCAGTGTGGATTGTAGAGTTCTGGGAATAACACTGAGAGTGAGGGCACAGTGAGGATTATAGAGTTGTGGGTGTAACACTGAGAGTGAGGGCACAGTGAGATCAGTGAGGATTATAGAGTTGTGGGTGTAACACTGAGAGTGAGGGCACAGTGAGATCAGTGTGGATCATAGAGTTGTAGGTGTAACACTGAGAGTGAGGGCACAGTGAGATCAGTGAGGATTATTATTGTTGTGGGTGTAACACTGAGAGTGAGGGCACAATGAGATCAGTGAGGATTATGACTGTTGTGGGTGTAACACTGAGAGTGAGGGCACAGTGAGATCAGTGAGGATTATAGAGTTGTGGGTGTAACACTGAGAGTGAGGGCACAGTGAGATCAGTGAGGATTATAGAGTTCTGGGTGTAACACTAAGAGTGAGGGCACAATGAGATCAGTGAGGATTATTATTGTTGTGGGTGTAACACTGAGAGTGAGGGCACAGTGAGATCAGTGAGGGTTATAGAGTTGTGGGTGTAACACTGAGAGTGAGGGCACAGTGAGATCAGTGAGGGTTATAGAGTTGTGGCTGTGATACTGAGAGTGAGAGCACAGTGAGATCAGTGAGGATAAAAGAGTTGTGGGTGTAACACTGAGAGTGAGGGTGCAGTGAGATCAGTGAGGATTATATAGTTGTGGGTGTAATACAGAGAGTGAGGGCACAGTGAGATAAGTGAGGATTATAGAGTTGTGGGTGTAACACTGAGAGTGAGGGCACAGTGAGGATTATATACTTGCGGCTGTAACACTGAGAGTGAGAGCACAGTGATATCAGTGAGAATTAGAGAGTTGTGGCTGTAACACTGAGAGTGAGAGCACAGTGAGATCAGTGAGAATTACAGAGTTGTGGGTGTAACATTGAGAGTGAGAGCACAGTGATATCAGTGAGAATTATAGAGTTGTGGCTGTAACACTGAGAGTGAGAGCACAGTGAGATCAGTGAGGATTATAGAGTTGTGGCTGTAACACTGAGAGCGAGGGCACAGTGCGATCAGTGAGGATTATAGAGTTGTGGGTGTAACACTGAGAGTGAGGGCACAGTGAGATCAGTGATGATTATAGAGTTCTGGGTGTAACACTGAGAGTGAGGGCACAGTGAGATAAGTGAGGAGTATAGAGATGTGGTTGTAACGCTAAGAGTGAGAGCACAGTGACAGCAGTGTGGATTGTAGAGTTCTGGGTATAACACTGAGAGTGAGGGCACAGTGAGGATTATGTAGTCGTGGCTGTAACACTGAGAGTGAGGGCACAGTGAGACCAGTGTGGATTATAGAGTTGTGGCTGTGAGACTGAGAGTGAGGGCACAGTGAGAACAGTGAGGATTATAGAGTTGTGGGTGTAACACTGAGAGTGAGGGCACAGTGAGAGCTGTGAGGGTTATAGAGTTGTGGCTGTTACACTGAGAGTGAGAGCACAGTGAGATCAGTGAGGATTATAGCGTTGTGGGTCTAACACTGAGAGTGAGGGCACAGTGAGATCAGTGAGGATTATAGAGTTGTGGCTGTTACACTGAGAGTGAGAGCACAGTGAGATCAGTGAGGATTATAGCGTTGTGGGTCTAACACTGAGAGTGAGGGCACAGTGAGATCAGTGAGGATTATAGAGTTGTGGGCGTAACACTGAGAGTGAGAGCACAGTGAGATCAGTGAGGATTATAGAGTTGTGGCTGTAACACTGAAAGTGAGGGCACAGTGAGATCAGTGAGGATGAGAGTTGTGAGTGTAACACTGAGAGTGAGGGCACAGTGAGATCAGTGAGGATTATATAGTTGTGGGTGTAACACAGAGAGTGAGGGCACAGTGAGATAAGTGAGGATTATAGAGTAGTGGGTGTAACACTGAGAGTGAGGGCACAGTGAGGATTATATAGTTGCAGCTGTAACACTGAGAGTGTGGGCACAGTGAGATCAGTGAGAATTACAGAGTTGTGGGTGTAACACTGAGAGTGAGAGCACAGTGATATCAGTGAGAATTATAGAGTTGTGGCTGTAACACTGAGAGTGAGAGCACAGTGAGATCAGTGAGGATTATAGAGTTGTGGCTGTAACACTGAGAGTGAGGGCACAGTGCGATCAGTGAGGATTATAGAGTTCTGGGTGTAACACTGAGAGTGAGAGCACAGTGACATCAGTGAGGATTACAGACTTGTCGGTGTAACACTGAGAGTGAGGGCACAGTGAGATAAGTGAGGAGTATAGAGTTGTGGTTGTAACGCTAAGAGTGAGAGCACAGTGAGATCAGTGAGGATCGTAGAGTTGTAGGTGTAACACTGAGAGTGAGGGCACAGTGAGATCAGTGAGGATTATAGAGTTCTGGGTGTAACACTGAGAGTGAGGGCACAGTGAGATAAGTGAGGATTATAGAGTTGTAGGTGTAACACTGAGAGTGAGGGCACAGTGAGATCAGTGATGATTACAGAGTTCTGGGTGTAACACTGAGAGTGAGGGCACAGTGAGATAAGTGAGGTGTATAGAGTTGTGGTTGTAACGCTAAGAGTGAGAGCACAGTGAGAGCAGTGTGGATTGTAGAGTTCTGGGTATAACACTGAGAGTGAGGGCACAGTGAGGATTATATAGTCGTGGCTGTAACACTGAGAGTGAGGGCACAGTGAGACCAGTGTGGATTATAGAGTTGTGGCTGTAAGACTGAGAGTGAGGGCACAGTGAGAACAGTGAGGATTATAGAGTTGTGGGTGTAACACTGAGAGTGAGGGCACAGTGAGAGCTGTGAGGGTTATAGAGTTGTGGCTGTTACACTGAGAGTGAGAGCACAGTGAGATCAGTGAGGATTATAGCGTTGTGGGTCTAACACTGAGAGTGAGGGCACAGTGAGATCAGTGAGGATTATAGAGTTGTGGCTGTTACACTGAGAGTGAGAGCACAGTGAGATCAGTGAGGATTATAGCATTGTGGGTCTAACACTGAGAGTGAGGGCACAGTGAGATCAGTGAGGATTATAGAGTTGTGGGCGTAACACTGAGAGTGAGAGCACAGTGAGATCAGTGAGGATTATAGAGTTGTGGCTGTAACACTGAAAGTGAGGGCACAGTGAGATCAGTGAGGATGAGAGTTGTGAGTGTAACACTGAGAGTGAGGGCACAGTGAGATCAGTGAGGATTATATAGTTGTGGGTGTAACACAGAGAGTGAGGGCACAGTGAGATAAGTGAGGATTATAGAGTAGTGGGTGTAACACTGAGAGTGAGAGCACAGTGAGATCAGTGAGGATTATAGCGTTGTGGGTCTAACACTGAGAGTGAGGGCACAGTGAGATCAGTGAGGATTATAGAGTTGTGGGCGTAACACAGAGAGTGAGAGCACAGTGAGATCAGTGAGGATTATAGAGTTGTGGCTGTAACACTGAAAGTGAGGGCACAGTGAGATCAGTGAGGATGAGAGTTGTGAGTGTAACACTGAGAGTGAGGGCACAGTGAGATCAGTGAGGATTATATAGTTGTGGGTGTAACACAGAGAGTGAGGGCACAGTGAGATAAGTGAGGATTATAGAGTAGTGGGTGTAACACTGAGAGTGAGGGCACAGTGAGGATTATATAGTTGCAGCTGTAACACTGAGAGTGTGGGCACAGTGAGATCAGTGAGAATTACAGAGTTGTGGGTGTAACACTGAGAGTGAGAGCACAGTGATATCAGTGAGAATTATAGAGTTGTGGCTGTAACACTGAGAGTGAGAGCACAGTGAGATCAGTGAGGATTATAGAGTTGTGGCTGTAACACTGAGAGTGAGGGCACAGTGCGATCAGTGAGGATTATAGAGTTCTGGGTGTAACACTGAGAGTGAGAGCACAGTGACATCAGTGAGGATTACAGACTTGTCGGTGTAACACTGAGAGTGAGGGCACAGTGAGATAAGTGAGGAGTATAGAGTTGTGGTTGTAACGCTAAGAGTGAGAGCACAGTGAGATCAGTGAGGATCGTAGAGTTGTAGGTGTAACACTGAGAGTGAGGGCACAGTGAGATCAGTGAGGATTATAGAGTTCTGGGTGTAACACTGAGAGTGAGGGCACAGTGAGATAAGTGAGGATTATAGAGTTGTAGGTGTAACACTGAGAGTGAGGGCACAGTGAGATCAGTGATGATTACAGAGTTCTGGGTGTAACACTGAGAGTGAGGGCACAGTGAGATAAGTGAGGTGTATAGAGTTGTGGTTGTAACGCTAAGAGTGAGAGCACAGTGAGAGCAGTGTGGATTGTAGAGTTCTGGGTATAACACTGAGAGTGAGGGCACAGTGAGGATTATATAGTCGTGGCTGTAACACTGAGAGTGAGGGCACAGTGAGACCAGTGTGGATTATAGAGTTGTGGCTGTAAGACTGAGAGTGAGGGCACAGTGAGAACAGTGAGGATTATAGAGTTGTGGGTGTAACACTGAGAGTGAGGGCACAGTGAGAGCTGTGAGGGTTATAGAGTTGTGGCTGTTACACTGAGAGTGAGAGCACAGTGAGATCAGTGAGGATTATAGCGTTGTGGGTCTAACACTGAGAGTGAGGGCACAGTGAGATCAGTGAGGATTATAGAGTTGTGGCTGTTACACTGAGAGTGAGAGCACAGTGAGATCAGTGAGGATTATAGCGTTGCGGGTCTAACACTGAGAGTGAGGGCACAGTGAGATCAGTGAGGATTATAGAGTTGTGGGCGTAACACTGAGAGTGAGAGCACAGTGAGATCAGTGAGGATTATAGAGTTGTGGCTGTAACACTGAAAGTGAGGGCACAGTGAGATCAGTGAGGATGAGAGTTGTGAGTGTAACACTGAGAGTGAGGGCACAGTGAGATCAGTGAGGATTATATAGTTGTGGGTGTAACACAGAGAGTGAGGGCACAGTGAGATAAGTGAGGATTATAGAGTAGTGGGTGTAACACTGAGAGTGAGGGCACAGTGAGGATTATATAGTTGCGGCTGTAACACTGAGAGTGAGGGCACAGTGCGATCAGTGAGGATTATAGAGTTCTGGGTGTAACACTGAGAGTGAGAGCACAGTGAGATCAGTGAGGATTACAGAGTTGTCGGTGTAACACTGAGAGTGAGGGCACAGTGAGATAAGTGAGGAGTATAGAGTTGTGGTTGTAACGCTAAGAGTGAGAGCACAGTGAGATCAGTGAGGATTATAGAGTTCTGGGTGTAACACTGAGAGTGAGAGCACAGTGAGATCAGTGAGGATTACAGAGTTGTCGGTGTAACACTGAGAGTGAGGGCACAGTGAGATAAGTGAGGAGTATAGAGTTGTGGTTGTAACGCTAAGAGTGAGAGCACAGTGAGATCAGTGAGGATCATAGAGTTGTAGGTGTAACACTGAGAGTGAGGGCACAGTGAGATCAGTGAGGATTATAGAGTTCTGGGTGTAACACTGAGAGTGAGGGCACAGTGAGATAAGTGAGAATTATAGAGTTGCGGCTGTAACACTGAGAGTGAGAGCACAGTGAGATCAGTGCGGATTATAGAGTTGTGGCTGTAACACTGAGAGTGAGGGCACAGTGCGATCAGTGAGGATTATAGAGTTCTGGGTGTAACACTGAGAGTGAGAGCACAGTGAGATCAGTGAGGATTACAGAGTTGTCGGTGTAACACTGAGAGTGAGGGCACAGTGAGATAAGTGAGGAGTATAGAGTTGTGGTTGTAACGCTAAGAGTGAGAGCACAGTGAGAGCAGTGTGGATTGTAGAGTTCTGGGAATAACACTGAGAGTGAGGGCACAGTGAGGATTATATAGTCGTGGCTGTAACACTGAGAGTGAGGGCACAGTGAGGATTATAGAGATGTGGGTGTAACACTGAGAGTGAGGGCACAGTGAGATCAGTGAGGATTATAGAGTTGTGGGTGTAACACTGAGAGTGAGGGCACAGTGAGATCAGTGTGGATCATAGAGTTGTAGGTGTAACACTGAGAGTGAGGGCACAGTGAGATCAGTGAGGATTATTATTGTTGTGGGTGTAACAGTGAGAGTGAGGGCACAATGAGATCAGTGAGGATTATGACTGTTGTGGGTGTAACACTGAGAGTGAGGGCACAGTGAGATCAGTGAGGATTATAGAGTTGTGGGTGTAACACTGAGAGTGAGGGCACAGTGAGATCAGTGAGGATTATAGAGTTCTGGGTGTAACACTAAGAGTGAGGGCACAATGAGATCAGTGAGGATTATTATTGTTGTGGGTGTAACACTGAGAGTGAGGGCACAGTGAGATCAGTGAGGGTTATAGAGTTGTGGGTGTAACACTGAGAGTGAGGGCACAGTGAGATCAGTGAGGGTAATAGAGTTGTGGCTGTGACACTGAGAGTGAGAGCACAGTGATATCAGTGAGAATTATAGAGTTGTGGCTGTAACACTGAGAGTGAGAGCACAGTGAGATCAGTGAGGATTATATAGTTGTGGGTGTAATACAGAGAGTGAGGGCACAGTGAGATAAGTGAGGATTATAGAGTTGTGGGTGTAACACTGAGAGTGAGGGCACAGTGATATCAGTGAGAATTAGAGAGTTGTGGCTGTAACACTGAGAGTGAGAGCACAGTGAGATCAGTGAGAATTACAGAGTTGTGGGTGTAACACTGAGAGTGAGAGCACAGTGATATCAGTGAGAATTAGAGAGTTGTGGCTGTAACACTGAGAGTGAGAGCACAGTGAGATCAGTGAGAATTACAGAGTTGGACTATGTAGACAGTCCAACTAGGGAAGGGGCGGTACTGGACCTGGTATTGGGGAATGAGCCCGGCCAGGTGGTAGATGTTTCAGTAGGGGAGCATGTCGGTAACAGTGACCACAATTCAGTAAGTTTTAAAGTACTGGTGGACAAGGATAAGAGTGGTCCGAGGATGAATGTGCTAAATTGGGGGAAGGCTAATTATGACAATATTAGGCTGGAACTGAAGAACATAGATTGGGGGCGGATGTTTGAGGGCAAATCAACATCTGACATGTGGGAGGCTTTCAAGTGTCAGTTGAAGGGAATACAGGACAGGCATGTTCCTGTGAGGAAGAAAGATAAATACGGCAATTTTCGGGAACCTTGGATGACGAGTGATATTGTAGGCCTCGTCAAAAAGAAAAAGGAGGCATTTGTCAGGGCTAAAAGGCTGGGAACAGACGAAGCCTGTGTGGCATATAAGGAAAGTAGGAAGGAACTTAAGCAAGGAGTCAGGAGGGCTAGAAGGGGTCATGAAAAGTCATTGGCAAATAGGGTTAAGGAAAATCCCAAGGCTTTTTACACGTACATAAAAAGCAAGAGGGTAGCCAGGGAAAGGGTTGGCCCACTGAAGGATAGGCAAGGGAATCTATGTGTGGAGCCAGAGGAAATGGGCGAGGTACTAAATGAATACTTTGCATCAGTATTCACCAAAGAGAAGGAATTGGTAGATGTTGAGTCTGGAGAAGGGGGTGTAGATAGCCTGGGTCACATTGTGATCCAAAAAGACGAGGTGTTGGGTGTCTTAAAAAATATTAAGGTAGATAAGTCCCCAGGGCCTGATGGGATCTACCCCAGAATACTGAAGGAGGCTGGAGAGGAAATTGCTGAGGCCTTGACAGAAATCTTTGGATCCTCGCTGTCTTCAGGGGATGTCCCGGAGGACTGGAGAATAGCCAATGTTGTTCCTCTGTTTAAGAAGGGTAGCAAGGATAATCCCGGGAACTACAGGCCGGTGAGCCTTACTTCAGTGGTAGGGAAATTACTGGAGAGAATTCTTCGAGACAGGATCTACTCCCATTTGGAAGCAAATGGACGTATTAGTGAGAGGCAGCACGGTTTTGTGAAGGGGAGGTCGTGTCTCACTAACTTGATAGAGTTTTTCGAGGAGGTCACTAAGATGATTGATGCAGGTAGGGCAGTGGATGTTGTCTACATGGACTTCAGTAAGGCCTTTGACAAGGTCCCTCATGGTAGACTAGTACAAAAGGTGAAGTCACACGGGATCAGGGGTGAGCTGGCAAGGTGGATTCAGAACTGGCTAGGCCATAGAAGGCAGAGGGTAGCAATGGAGGGATGCTTTTCTAATTGGAGGGCTGTGACCAGTGGTGTTCCACAGGGATCAGTGCTGGGACCTTTGCTGTTTGTAGTATATATAAATGATTTGGAGGAAAATGTAACTGGTCTGATTAGTAAGTTTGCAGACGACACAAAGGTTGGTGGAATTGCGGATAGCGATGAGGACTGTCTGAGGATACAGCAGGATTTAGATTGTCTGGAGACTTGGGCGGAGAGATGGCAGATGGAGTTTAATCCGGACAAATGTGAGGTAATGCATTTTGGAAGGGCTAATGCAGGTAGGGAATATACAGTAAATGGTAGAACCCTCAAGAGTATTGAAAGTCAAAGAGATCTAGGAGTACAGGTCCACAGGTCATTGAAAGGGGCAACACAGGTGGAGAAGGTAGTCAAGAAGGCATACGGCATGCTTGCCTTCATTGGACGGGGCATTGAGTATAAGAATTGGCAAGTCATGTTGCAGCTGTATAGAACCTTAGTTAGGCCACACTTGGAGTATAGTGTTCAATTCTGGTCGCCACACTACCAGAAGGATGTGGAGGCTTTAGAGAGGGTGCAGAAGAGATTTACCAGAATGTTGCCTGGTATGGAGGGCATAAGCTATGAGGAGCGATTGAATAAACTCGGTTTGTTCTCTCTGGAACGAAGGAGGTTGAGGGGCGACCTGATAGAGGTCTACAAAATTATGAGGGGCATAGACAGAGTGGATAGTCAGAGGCTTTTCCCCAGGGTAGAGGGGTCAATTACTAGGGGGCATAGGTTTAAGGTGAGAGGGGCAAGGTTTAGAGTAGATGTACGAGGCAAGTTTTTTACGCAGAGGGTAGTGGGTGCCTGGAACTCGCTACCGGAGGAGGTAGTGGAAGCAGGGACGATAGGGACATTTAAGGGGCATCTTGACAAATATATGAATAGGATGGGAATAGAAGGATACGGACCCAGGAAGTGTAGAAGATTGTAGTTTAGTCGGGCAGTATGGTCGGCGCGGGCTTGGAGGGCCGAAGGGCCTGTTCCTGTGCTGTACATTTCTTTGTTCTTTGTTCTTTGTAGTTGTGGGTGTAACATTGAGAGTGAGAGCACAGTGATATCAGTGAGAATTATAGAGTTGTGGCTGTAACACTGAGAGTGAGAGCACAGTGAGATCAGTGAGGATTATAGAGTTGTGGCTGTAACACTGAGAGCGAGGGCACAGTGACAGCAGTGTGGGTTATAGAGTTCTGGGTATAACACTGAGAGTGAGGGCACAGTGAGGATTATAAAGTTGCGGCTGTAACACTGAGAGGGAGGGCACAGTGAGATCAGTGAGTATTACAGAGTTGTCGGTGTAACACTGAGAGTGAGGGCACAATGAGATCAGTGAGGGTTATAGAGTTGTGGGTGTAACACTGAGAGTGAGGGCACAGTGCGATCAGTGAGGATTATAGAGTTGTGGGTGTAGCACTGAGAGTGAGGGCACAGTGAGATCAGTGAGGATTATAGAGCTGTGGCTGTAACACTGAGAGTGAGGGCACAGTGAGATCAGTGAGGATCATAGAGTTGTAGGTGTAACACTGAGAGTGAGGGCACAGTGAGATCAGTGAGGATTAGAGAGTTCTGGCTGTAACACTGAGAGTGAGAGCACAGTGAGATCAGTGAGGATTACAGAGTTGTCGGAGTAACACTGAGAGTGAGGGCACAGTGAGATAAGTGAGCAGTATAGAGTTGTGGTTGTAACGCTAAGAGTGAGAGCAGTGTGGATTGTAGAGTTCTGGGTATAACACTGAGAGTGAGGGCAGTGAGGATTATATAGTCGTGGCTGTAACACTGAGAGCGAGGGCACAGTGAGAGCAGTGTGGATTACAGAGTTGTGGCTGTAACACTGAGAGCGAGGGCACAGTGCGATCAGTGAGGATTATAGAGTTGTGGCTGTAACACTGAGAGCGAGGGCACAGTGCGATCAGTGAGGATTATAGAGTTGTGGGTGTAACACTGAGAGTGAGGGCACAGTGAGATCAGTGATGATTATAGAGTTCTGGGTGTAACACTGAGAGTGAGGGCACAGTGAGATAAGTGAGGAGTATAGAGATGTGGTTGTAACGCTAAGAGTGAGAGCACAGTGACAGCAGTGTGGATTGTAGAGTTCTGGGTATAACACTGAGAGTGAGGGCACAGTGAGGATTATGTAGTCGTGGCTGTAACACTGAGAGTGAGGGCACAGTGAGACCAGTGTGGATTATAGAGTTGTGGCTGTGAGACTGAGAGTGAGGGCACAGTGAGAACAGTGAGGATTATAGAGTTGTGGGTGTAACACTGAGAGTGAGGGCACAGTGAGAGCTGTGAGGGTTATAGAGTTGTGGCTGTTACACTGAGAGTGAGAGCACAGTGAGATCAGTGAGGATTATAGCGTTGTGGGTCTAACACTGAGAGTGAGGGCACAGTGAGATCAGTGAGGATTATAGAGTTGTGGCTGTTACACTGAGAGTGAGAGCACAGTGAGATCAGTGAGGATTATAGCGTTGTGGGTCTAACACTGAGAGTGAGGGCACAGTGAGATCAGTGAGGATTATAGAGTTGTGGGCGTAACACTGAGAGTGAGAGCACAGTGAGATCAGTGAGGATTATAGAGTTGTGGCTGTAACACTGAAAGTGAGGGCACAGTGAGATCAGTGAGGATGAGAGTTGTGAGTGTAACACTGAGAGTGAGGGCACAGTGAGATCAGTGAGGATTATATAGTTGTGGGTGTAACACAGAGAGTGAGGGCACAGTGAGATAAGTGAGGATTATAGAGTAGTGGGTGTAACACTGAGAGTGAGGGCACAGTGAGGATTATATAGTTGCGGCTGTAACACTGAGAGTGAGGGCACAGTGAGATCAGTGAGAATTACAGAGTTGTGGGTGTAACACTGAGAGTGAGAGCACAGTGATATCAGTGAGAATTATAGAGTTGTGGCTGTAACACTGAGAGTGAGAGCACAGTGAGATCAGTGAGGATTATAGAGTTGTGGCTGTAACACTGAGAGTGAGGGCACAGTGCGATCAGTGAGGATTATAGAGTTCTGGGTGTAACACTGAGAGTGAGAGCACAGTGACATCAGTGAGGATTACAGACTTGTCGGTGTAACACTGAGAGTGAGGGCACAGTGAGATAAGTGAGGAGTATAGAGTTGTGGTTGTAACGCTAAGAGTGAGAGCACAGTGAGATCAGTGAGGATCGTAGAGTTGTAGGTGTAACACTGAGAGTGAGGGCACAGTGAGATCAGTGAGGATTATAGAGTTCTGGGTGTAACACTGAGAGTGAGGGCACAGTGAGATAAGTGAGGATTATAGAGTTGTGGGTGTAACACTGAGAGTGAGGGCACAGTGAGATCAGTGATGATTACAGAGTTCTGGGTGTAACACTGAGAGTGAGGGCACAGTGAGATAAGTGAGGTGTATAGAGTTGTGGTTGTAACGCTAAGAGTGAGAGCACAGTGAGAGCAGTGTGGATTGTAGAGTTCTGGGTATAACACTGAGAGTGAGGGCACAGTGAGGATTATATAGTCGTGGCTGTAACACTGAGAGTGAGGGCACAGTGAGACCAGTGTGGATTATAGAGTTGTGGCTGTAAGACTGAGAGTGAGGGCACAGTGAGAACAGTGAGGATTATAGAGTTGTGGGTGTAACACTGAGAGTGAGGGCACAGTGAGAGCTGTGAGGGTTATAGAGTTGTGGCTGTTACACTGAGAGTGAGAGCACAGTGAGATCAGTGAGGATTATAGCGTTGTGGGTCTAACACTGAGAGTGAGGGCACAGTGAGATCAGTGAGGATTATAGAGTTGTGGCTGTTACACTCAGAGTGAGAGCACAGTGAGATCAGTGAGGATTATAGCGTTGTGGGTCTAACACTGAGAGTGAGGGCACAGTGAGATCTGTGAGGATTATAGAGTTGTGGGCGTAACACTGAGAGTGAGAGCACAGTGAGATCAGTGAGGATTATAGAGTTGTGGCTGTAACACTGAAAGTGAGGGCACAGTGAGATCAGTGAGGATGAGAGTTGTGAGTGTAACACTGAGAGTGAGGGCACAGTGAGATAAGTGAGGATTATATAGTTGTGGGTGTAACACAGAGAGTGAGGGCACAGTGAGATAAGTGAGGATTATAGAGTAGTGGGTGTAACACTGAGAGTGAGGGCACAGTGAGGATTATATAGTTGCGGCTGTAACACTGAGAGTGAGGGCACAGTGCGATCAGTGAGGATTATAGAGTTCTGGGTGTAACACTGAGAGTGAGAGCACAGTGAGATCAGTGAGGATTACAGAGTTGTCGGTGTAACACTGAGAGTGAGGGCACAGTGAGATAAGTGAGGAGTATAGAGTTGTGGTTGTAACGCTAAGAGTGAGAGCACAGTGAGATCAGTGAGGATTATAGAGTTCTGGGTGTAACACTGAGAGTGAGAGCACAGTGAGATCAGTGAGGATTACAGAGTTGTCGGTGTAACACTGAGAGTGAGGGCACAGTGAGATAAGTGAGGAGTATAGAGTTGTGGTTGTAACGCTAAGAGTGAGAGCACAGTGAGATCAGTGAGGATCATAGAGTTGTAGGTGTAACACTGAGAGTGAGGGCACAGTGAGATCAGTGAGGATTATAGAGTTCTGGGTGTAACACTGAGAGTGAGGGCACAGTGAGATAAGTGAGAATTATAGAGTTGTGGCTGTAACACTGAGAGTGAGAGCACAGTGAGATCAGTGAGGATTATAGAGTTGTGGCTGTAACACTGAGAGTGAGGGCACAGTGCGATCAGTGAGGATTATAGAGTTCTGGGTGTAACACTGAGAGTGAGAGCACAGTGAGATCAGTGAGGATTACAGAGTTGTCGGTGTAACACTGAGAGTGAGGGCACAGTGAGATAAGTGAGGAGTATAGAGTTGTGGTTGTAACGCTAAGAGTGAGAGCACAGTGAGATCAGTGAGGATCATAGAGTTGTAGGTGTAACACTGAGAGTGAGGGCACAGTGAGATCAGTGAGGATTATAGAGTTCTGGGTGTAACACTGAGAGTGAGGGCACAGTGAGATAATTGAGGATTATAGAGTTGTGGGTGTAACACTGAGAGTGAGGGCACAGTGAGATCAGTGATGATTATAGAGTTCTGGGTGTAACACAGAGAGTGAGGGCACAGTGAGATAAGTGAGGAGTATAGAGTTGTGGTTGTAACGCTAAGAATGAGAGCACAGTGAGAGCAGTGTGGATTGTAGAGTTCTGGGTATAACACTGAGAGTGAGGGCACAGTGAGAGCTGTGAGGGTTATAGAGTTGTGGCTGTTACACTGAGAGTGAGAGCACAGTGAGACCAGTGTGGATTATAGAGTTGTGGCTGTAAGACTGAGAGTGAGGGCACAGTGAGAACAGTGAGGATTATAGAGTTGTGGGTGTAACACTGAGAGTGAGGGCACAGTGAGAGCTGTGAGGGTTATAGAGTTGTGGCTGTTACACTGAGAGTGAGAGCACAGTGAGATCAGTGAGGATTATAGCGTTGTGGGTCTAACACTGAGAGTGAGGGCACAGTGAGATCAGTGAGGATTATATAGTTGTGGGTGTAACACTGAGAGTGAGGGCACAGTGAGGATTATAGAGCTGTGGCTGTAACACTGAGAGTGAGGGCACAGTGAGATCAGTGAGGATCATAGAGTTGTAGGTGTAACACTGAGAGTGAGGGCACAGTGAGATCAGTGAGGATTATAGAGTTCTGGGTGTAACACTGAGAGTGAGGGCACAGTGAGATAAGTGAGGATTATCGAGTTGTGGTTGTAACACTGAGAGTGAGAGCACAGTGAGAGCAGTGTGGATTATAGAGTTCTGGGTTTAACATTGAGAGTGAGGGCACAGTGAGGATTATATAGTTGCGGCTGTAACACTGAGAGTGAGAGCACAGTGAGATCAGTGAGGATTATAGAGTTGTGGCTGTAACACTGAAAGTGAGGGCACAGTGCGATCAGTGAGGGTTATAGAGTTGTGGGTGTAGCACTGAGAGTGAGGGCACAGTGAGATCAGTGAGGATTATAGAATTTTGGCTGTAACACTGAGAGTGAGAGCACAGTGACAGCAGTGTGGGTTATAGAGTTCTGGGTATAACACTGAGAGTGAGGGGACAGTGAGGATTATAAAGTTGCGGCTGTAACACTGAGAGGGAGGGCACAGTGAGATCAGTGAGTATTACAGAGTTGTAGGTGTAACACTGAGAGTGAGGGCACAGTGAGGTCAGTGAGAATTACTGAGTTATTGGTGTAACACTGAGAGTGAGGGCACAATGAGATCAGTGAGGGTTATAGAGTTGTGGGTGTAACACTGAGAGTGAGGGCACAGTGCGATCAGTGAGGATTATAGAGTTGTGGGTGTAGCACTGAGAGTGAGGGCACAGTGAGATCAGTGAGGATTATAGAGCTGTGGCTGTAACACTGAGAGTGAGGGCACAATGAGATCAGTGAGGATTATAGAGTTCTGGCTGTAACACTGAGAGTGAGAGCACAGTGAGATCAGTGAGGATTACAGAGTTGTCGGAGTAACACTGAGAGTGAGAGCACAGTGAGATCAGTGAGGATTATAGAGTTCTGGGTGTAACACTGAGAGTGAGGGCACAGTGAGATCAGTGAGGATTATAGAGTTCTGGGTGTAACACTGAGAGTGAGGGCACAGTGAGATAAGTGAGGATTATAGAGTTGTGGGTGTAACACTGAGAGTGATGGCACAGTGGGATCAGTGAGGGTTATAGAGTTGTGGGTGTAACACTGAGAGTGAGAGCACAGTGATATCAGTGAGGTTTATAGAGTTGTGGCTGTAATACTTGAGAGTGAGAGCACAGTGAGATCAGTGAGGATTATAGAGTTGTGGCTGTAACACTGAGAGGGAGGGCACAGTGCGATCAGTGAGGGTTATAGTGTTGTGGGTGTAGCACTGAGAGTGAGGGCACAGTGAGATCAGTGAGGATTATAGAGTTGTGGCTGTAACACTGAGAGTGAGAGCACAGTGACAGCAGTGTGGGTTATAGAGTTCTGGGTATAACACTGAGAGTGAGGGCACAGTGAGGATTATAAAGTTGCGGCTGTAACACTGAGAGGGAGGGCACAGTGAGATCAGTGAGTATTACAGAGTTGTCGGTGTAACACTGAGAGTGAGGGCACAATGAGATCAGTGAGGGTTATAGAGTTGTGGGTGTAACACTGAGAGTGAGGGCACAGTGCGATCAGTGAGGATTATAGAGTTGTGGGTGTAGCACTGAGAGTGAGGGCACAGTGAGATCAGTGAGGATTATAGAGCTGTGGCTGTAACACTGAGAGTGAGGGCACAGTGAGATCAGTGAGGATCATAGAGTTGTAGGTGTAACACTGAGAGTGAGGGCACAGTGAGATCAGTGAGGATTAGAGAGTTCTGGCTGTAACACTGAGAGTGAGAGCACAGTGAGATCAGTGAGGATTACAGAGTTGTCGGAGTAACACTGAGAGTGAGGGCACAGTGAGATAAGTGAGCAGTATAGAGTTGTGGTTGTAACGCTAAGAGTGAGAGCAGTGTGGATTGTAGAGTTCTGGGTATAACACTGAGAGTGAGGGCAGTGAGGATTATATAGTCGTGGCTGTAACACTGAGAGCGAGGGCACAGTGAGAGCAGTGTGGATTACAGAGTTGTGGCTGTAAGACTGAGAGTGAGGGCACAGTGAGAACAGTGAGGATTATAGAGTTGTGGGTGTAACACTGAGAGTGAGGGCACAGTGAGATCTGTGAGGATGATAGAGTTGTGGCTGTTACACTGAGACTGAGAGCACAGTGAGATCAGTGAGGATTCTAGCATTGTGAGTCTAACACTGAGAGTGAGGGCACAGTGAGAACAGTGAGGATTATAGAGTTGTGGCTGTAACACTGAGCGTGAGGGCACAGTGAGATCTGTGAGGATGATAGAGTTGTGGGCGTAACGCTGAGAGTGAGAGCACAGTGAGATCAGTGAGGATTATAGAGTTGTGGCTGTAACACTGAAAGTGAGGGCACAGTGAGATCAGTGAGGATGAGAGTTGTGAGTGTAACACTGAGAGTGAGGGCACAGTGAGATCAGTGAGGATCATAGAGTTGTAGGTGTAACACTGAGAGTGAGGGCACAGTGAGATCAGTGAGGATTATAGAGTTCTGGGTGTAACACTGAGAGTGAGAGCACAGTGAGATCAGTGAGGATTACAGAGTTGTCGGTGTAACACTGAGAGTGAGGGCACAGTGAGATAAGTGAGGAGTATAGAGTTGTGGTTGTAACGCTAAGAGTGAGAGCACAGTGACAGCAGTGTGGATTGTAGAGTTCTGGGTATAACACTGAGAGTGAGGGCACAGTGAGGATTATATAGTCGTGGCTGTAACACTGAGAGTGAGGGCACAGTGAGACCAGTGTGGATAATAGAGTTGTGGCTGTAAGACTGAGAGTGAGGGCACAGTGAGATAAGTGAGGATTATCGAGTTGTGGTTGTAACACTGAGAGTGAGAGCACAGTGAGAGCAGTGTGGATTATAGAGTTCTGGGTTTAACATTGAGAGTGAGGGCACAGTGAGGATGATATAGTTGTGGCTGTAACACTGAGAGGGAGGGCACAGTGAGATCAGTGAGGATTACAGAGTTGTAGGTGTAACACTGAGAGTGAGGGCACAGTGAGGTCAGTGAGGATTACAGAGTTGTCGGTGTAACACTGAGAGTGAGGGCACAGTGCGACCAGTGAGGATTATAGAGTTGTGGGTGTAGCACTGAGAGTGAGGGCACAGTGAGATCAGTGAGGATTATAGAGCTGTGGCTGTAACACTGAGAGTGAGGGCACAGTGAGATCAGTGAGGATCATAGAGTTGCAGGTGTAACACTGAGAGTGAGGGCACAGTGAGATCAGTGAGGATTATAGAGTTCTGGCTGTAACACTGAGAGTGAGAGCACAGTGAGATCAGTGAGGATTACAGAGTTGTCGGAGTAACACTGAGAGTGAGGGCACAGTGAGATAAGTGAGGAGTATAGAGTTGTGGTTGTAACGCTAAGAGTGAGAGCACAGTGAGAGCAGTATGGATTGTAGAGTTCTGGGTATAACACTGAGAGTGAGGGCACAGTGAGGATTATATAGTCGTGGCTGTAACACTGAGAGTGAGGGCACAGTGAGAACAGTGAGGATTATAGAGTTGTGGGTGTAACACTGAGCGTGAGGGCACAGTGAGATCAGTGAGGGTTATAGAGTTGTGGGTGTAACACTGAGAGTTAGGGCACAGTGAGATCTGTGAGGATCATAGAGTTGTGGCTGTTACACTGAGACTGAGAGCACAGTGAGATCAGTGAGGATTTTAGCATTGTGAGTCTAACACTGAGAGTGAGGGCACAGTGAGATCAGTGAGGATGAGAGTTGTGAGTGTAACACTGAGAGTGAGGGCACAGTGAGATCAGTGAGGATTATAGTGTTGTGGCTGTAACACTGAGCGTGAGGGCACAGTGAGATCTGTGAGGATGATAGAGTTGTGGGCGTAACGCTGAGAGTGAGAGCACAGTGAGATCAGTGAGGATTATAGAGTTGTGGCTGTAACACTGAAAGTGAGGGCACAGTGAGATCACTGAGGATGAGAGTTGTGAGTGTAACACTGAGAGTGAGGGCACAGTGAGATCAGTGAGGTTCATAGAGTTGTAGGTGTAACACTGACAGTGAGGGCACAGTGAGATCAGTGAGGATAATAGCATTGTGGGTCTAACACTGAGAGTGAGGGCACAGTGAGATCAGTGAGGATGAGTTGTGAGTATAACACTGAGAGTGAGGGCACAGTGAGATCTGTGAGGATGGTAGAGTTGTGGGCGTAACGCTGAGAGTTAGAGCACAGTGAGATCAGTGAGGATTATAGAGTTGTGGCTGTAACACTGAAAGTGAGGGCACAGTGAGATCAGTGAGGATGAGAGTTGCGAGTGTAACACTGAGAGTGAGGGCACAGTGAGATCAGTGAGGATTATAGAGTTCTGGGTGTAACACTGAGAGTGAGAGCAGAGTGAGATCAGTGAGGATTACAGAGTTCTCGGTGTAACACTGAGAGTGAGGGCACAGTGAGATCAGTGAGGAGTATGGAGTTGTGGTTGTAACGCTAAGAGTGAGAGCACAGTGAGAGCAGTGTGGATTGTAGAGTTCTGGGTATAACACTGAGAGTGAGGGCACAGTGAGGATTATATAGTTGCGGCTGTAACACTGAGAGTGAGAGCACAGTGAGATCAGTGAGGATTATAGAGTTGTGGCTGTAACACTGAAAGTGAGGGCACAGTGCGATCAGTGAGGGTTATAGAGTTGTGGGTGTAGCACTGAGAGTGAGGGCACAGTGAGATCAGTGAGGATTATAGAATTTTGGCTGTAACACTGAGAGTGAGAGCACAGTGACAGCAGTGTGGGTTATAGAGTTCTGGGTATAACACTGAGAGTGAGGGGACAGTGAGGATTATAAAGTTGCGGCTGTAACACTGAGAGGGAGGGCACAGTGAGATCAGTGAGTATTACAGAGTTGTAGGTGTAACACTGAGAGTGAGGGCACAGTGAGGTCAGTGAGAATTACTGAGTTATTGGTGTAACACTGAGAGTGAGGGCACAATGAGATCAGTGAGGGTTATAGAGTTGTGGGTGTAACACTGAGAGTGAGGGCACAGTGCGATCAGTGAGGATTATAGAGTTGTGGGTGTAGCACTGAGAGTGAGGGCACAGTGAGATCAGTGAGGATTATAGAGCTGTGGCTGTAACACTGAGAGTGAGGGCACAGTGAGATCAGTGAGGATTATAGAGTTCTGGCTGTAACACTGAGAGTGAGAGCACAGTGACATCAGTGAGGATTACAGAGTTGTCGGAGTAACACTGAGAGTGAGAGCACAGTGAGATCAGTGAGGATTATAGAGTTCTGGGTGTAACACTGAGAGTGAGGGCACAGTGAGATCAGTGAGGATTATAGAGTTCTGGGTGTAACACTGAGAGTGAGGGCACAGTGAGATAAGTGAGGATTATAGAGTTGTGGGTGTAACACTGAGAGTGATGGCACAGTGGGATCAGTGAGGGTTATAGAGTTGTGGGTGTAACACTGAGAGTGAGAGCACAGTGATATCAGTGAGGTTTATAGAGTTGTGGCTGTAATACTTGAGAGTGAGAGCACAGTGAGATCAGTGAGGATTATAGAGTTGTGGCTGTAACACTGAGAGGGAGGGCACAGTGCGATCAGTGAGGGTTATAGTGTTGTGGGTGTAGCACTGAGAGTGAGGGCACAGTGAGATCAGTGAGGATTATAGAGTTGTGGCTGTAACACTGAGAGTGAGAGCACAGTGACAGCAGTGTGGGTTATAGAGTTCTGGGTATAACACTGAGAGTGAGGGCACAGTGAGGATTATAAAGTTGCGGCTGTAACACTGAGAGGGAGGGCACAGTGAGATCAGTGAGTATTACAGAGTTGTCGGTGTAACACTGAGAGTGAGGGCACAATGAGATCAGTGAGGGTTATAGAGTTGTGGGTGTAACACTGAGAGTGAGGGCACAGTGCGATCAGTGAGGATTATAGAGTTGTGGGTGTAGCACTGAGAGTGAGGGCACAGTGAGATCAGTGAGGATTATAGAGCTGTGGCTGTAACACTGAGAGTGAGGGCACAGTGAGATCAGTGAGGATCATAGAGTTGTAGGTGTAACACTGAGAGTGAGGGCACAGTGAGATCAGTGAGGATTAGAGAGTTCTGGCTGTAACACTGAGAGTGAGAGCACAGTGAGATCAGTGAGGATTACAGAGTTGTCGGAGTAACACTGAGAGTGAGGGCACAGTGAGATAAGTGAGCAGTATAGAGTTGTGGTTGTAACGCTAAGAGTGAGAGCAGTGTGGATTGTAGAGTTCTGGGTATAACACTGAGAGTGAGGGCAGTGAGGATTATATAGTCGTGGCTGTAACACTGAGAGCGAGGGCACAGTGAGAGCAGTGTGGATTACAGAGTTGTGGCTGTAAGACTGAGAGTGAGGGCACAGTGAGAACAGTGAGGATTATAGAGTTGTGGGTGTAACACTGAGAGTGAGGGCACAGTGAGATCTGTGAGGATGATAGAGTTGTGGCTGTTACACTGAGACTGAGAGCACAGTGAGATCAGTGAGGATTCTAGCATTGTGAGTCTAACACTGAGAGTGAGGGCACAGTGAGAACAGTGAGGATTATAGAGTTGTGGCTGTAACACTGAGCGTGAGGGCACAGTGAGATCTGTGAGGATGATAGAGTTGTGGGCGTAACGCTGAGAGTGAGAGCACAGTGAGATCAGTGAGGATTATAGAGTTGTGGCTGTAACACTGAAAGTGAGGGCACAGTGAGATCAGTGAGGATGAGAGTTGTGAGTGTAACACTGAGAGTGAGGGCACAGTGAGATCAGTGAGGATCATAGAGTTGTAGGTGTAACACTGAGAGTGAGGGCACAGTGAGATCAGTGAGGATTATAGAGTTCTGGGTGTAACACTGAGAGTGAGAGCACAGTGAGATCAGTGAGGATTACAGAGTTGTCGGTGTAACACTGAGAGTGAGGGCACAGTGAGATAAGTGAGGAGTATAGAGTTGTGGTTGTAACGCTAAGAGTGAGAGCACAGTGACAGCAGTGTGGATTGTAGAGTTCTGGGTATAACACTGAGAGTGAGGGCACAGTGAGGATTATATAGTCGTGGCTGTAACACTGAGAGTGAGGGCACAGTGAGACCAGTGTGGATAATAGAGTTGTGGCTGTAAGACTGAGAGTGAGGGCACAGTGAGATAAGTGAGGATTATCGAGTTGTGGTTGTAACACTGAGAGTGAGAGCACAGTGAGAGCAGTGTGGATTATAGAGTTCTGGGTTTAACATTGAGAGTGAGGGCACAGTGAGGATGATATAGTTGTGGCTGTAACACTGAGAGGGAGGGCACAGTGAGATCAGTGAGGATTACAGAGTTGTAGGTGTAACACTGAGAGTGAGGGCACAGTGAGGTCAGTGAGGATTACAGAGTTGTCGGTGTAACACTGAGAGTGAGGGCACAGTGCGACCAGTGAGGATTATAGAGTTGTGGGTGTAGCACTGAGAGTGAGGGCACAGTGAGATCAGTGAGGATTATAGAGCTGTGGCTGTAACACTGAGAGTGAGGGCACAGTGAGATCAGTGAGGATCATAGAGTTGCAAGTGTAACACTGAGAGTGAGGGCACAGTGAGATCAGTGAGGATTATAGAGTTCTGGCTGTAACACTGAGAGTGAGAGCACAGTGAGATCAGTGAGGATTACAGAGTTGTCGGAGTAACACTGAGAGTGAGGGCACAGTGAGATAAGTGAGGAGTATAGAGTTGTGGTTGAAACGCTAAGAGTGAGAGCACAGTGAGAGCAGTGTGGATTGTAGAGTTCTGGGTATAACACTGAGAGTGAGGGCACAGTGAGGATTATATAGTCGTGGCTGTAACACTGAGAGTGAGGGCACAGTGAGAACAGTGAGGATTATAGAGTTGTGGGTGTAACACTGAGCGTGAGGGCACAGTGAGATCAGTGAGGGTTATAGAGTTGTGGGTGTAACACTGAGAGTTGGGGCACAGTGAGATCTGTGAGGATCATAGAGTTGTGGCTGTTACACTGAGACTGAGAGCACAGTGAGATCAGTGAGGATTTTAGCATTGTGAGTCTAACACTGAGAGTGAGGGCACAGTGAGATCAGTGAGGATGAGAGTTGTGAGTGTAACACTGAGAGTGAGGGCACAGTGAGATCAGTGAGGATTATAGTGTTGTGGCTGTAACACTGAGCGTGAGGGCACAGTGAGATCTGTGAGGATGATAGAGTTGTGGGCGTAACGCTGAGAGTGAGAGCACAGTGAGATCAGTGAGGATTATAGAGTTGTGGCTGTAACACTGAAAGTGAGGGCACAGTGAGATCACTGAGGATGAGAGTTGTGAGTGTAACACTGAGAGTGAGGGCACAGTGAGATCAGTGAGGTTCATAGAGTTGTAGGTGTAACACTGACAGTGAGGGCACAGTGAGATCAGTGAGGATAATAGCATTGTGGGTCTAACACTGAGAGTGAGGGCACAGTGAGATCAGTGAGGATGAGTTGTGAGTATAACACTGAGAGTGAGGGCACAGTGAGATCTGTGAGGATGGTAGAGTTGTGGGCGTAACGCTGAGAGTTAGAGCACAGTGAGATCAGTGAGGATTATAGAGTTGTGGCTGTAACACTGAAAGTGAGGGCACAGTGAGATCAGTGAGGATGAGAGTTGCGAGTGTAACACTGAGAGTGAGGGCACAGTGAGATCAGTGAGGATTATAGAGTTCTGGGTGTACCACTGAGAGTGAGAGCAGAGTGAGATCAGTGAGGATTACAGAGTTCTCGGTGTAACACTGAGAGTGAGGGCACAGTGAGATCAGTGAGGAGTATGGAGTTGTGGTTGTAACGCTAAGAGTGAGAGCACAGTGAGAGCAGTGTGGATTGTAGAGTTCTGGGTATAACACTGAGAGTGAGGGCACAGTGAGGATTATATAGTCGTGGCTGTAACACTGAGAGTGAGGGCACAGTGAGAACAGTGAGGATTATAGAGTTGTGGGTGTAACACTGAGCGTGAGGGCACAGTGAGATCTGTGAGGATGATAGAGTTGCGGCTGTTACACTGAGAGTGAGAGCACAGTGAGATCAGTGAGGATTATAGCATTGTGGGTCTAACACTGAGAGTGAGGGCACAGTGAGATCAGTGAGGATGAGAGTTGTGAGTGTAACACTGAGAGTGAGGGCACAGTGAGATCAGTGAGGATTATAGTGTTGTGGCTGTAACACTGAGCGTGAGTGCACAGTGAGATCTGTGAGGATGATAGAGTTGTGGGCGTAACGCTGAGAGTGAGAGCACAGTGAGATCAGTGAGGATTATAGAGTTGTGGCTGTAACACTGAAAGTGAGGGCACAGTGAGATCAGTGAGGATGAGAGTTGTGAGTGTAACACTGAGAGTGAGGGCACAGTGAGATCAGTGAGGATTATAGTGTTGTGGCTGTAACACTGAGAGGGAGAGCACAGTGAGATCAGTGAGGATTATAGAGATGTGGGTGTAACACTGAGAGTGAGGGCACAGCGAGATCAGTGAGGATTATAGAGTTGTGGCTGTAACACTGAGAGTGAGAGCACAGTGAGATCAGTGTGGATTATAGAGTTGTGGCTGTAACACTGAGAGTGAGAGCACAGTGAGATCAGTGAGGATTATAGAGCTGTGGCTGTAACACTGAGAATGAGGGCACAGTGAGATCAGAGTGGATTATAGAGTTGTGGCTGTAACACTGAGAGGGAGGGCACATGAGATCAGTGAGGGTTATAGAGTTGTGGGTGTAATACTGAGAGTGAGGGCACAGTGAGATCAGTGAGGATTATAGAGTTGTGGCTGTAACACTGAGAGTGAGAGCACAGTGACAGCAGTGTGGGTTATAGAGTTCTGGGTACAACACTGAGAGTGAGGGCACAGTGAGGATTATAAAGTTGCGGCTGTAACACTGAGAGGGAGGGCACAGTGAGATCAGTGAGTATTACAGAGTTGTCGGTGTAACACTGAGAGTGAGGGCACAATGAGATCAGTGAGGGTTATAGAGTTGTGGGTGTAACACTGAGAGTGAGGGCACAGTGCGATCAGTGAGGATTATAGAGTTGTGGGTGTAGCACTGAGAGTGAGGGCACAGTGAGATCAGTGAGGATTATAGAGCTGTGGCTGTAACACTGAGAGTGAGGGCACAGTGAGATCAGTGAGGATCATAGAGTTGTAGGTGTAACACTGAGAGTGAGGGCACAGTGAGATCAGTGAGGATTAGAGAGTTCTGGCTGTAACACTGAGAGTGAGAGCACAGTGAGATCAGTGAGGATTACAGAGTTGTCGGAGTAACACTGAGAGTGAGGGCACAGTGAGATAAGTGAGCAGTATAGAGTTGTGGTTGTAACGCTAAGAGTGAGAGCAGTGTGGATTGTAGAGTTCTGGGTATAACACTGAGAGTGAGGGCAGTGAGGATTATATAGTCGTGGCTGTAACACTGAGAGCGAGGGCACAGTGAGAGCAGTGTGGATTACAGAGTTGTGGCTGTAAGACTGAGAGTGAGGGCACAGTGAGAACAGTGAGGATTATAGAGTTGTGGGTGTAACACTGAGAGTGAGGGCACAGTGAGATCTGTGAGGATGATAGAGTTGTGGCTGTTACACTGAGACTGAGAGCACAGTGAGATCAGTGAGGATTCTAGCATTGTGAGTCTAACACTGAGAGTGAGGGCACAGTGAGAACAGTGAGGATTATAGAGTTGTGGCTGTAACACTGAGCGTGAGGGCACAGTGAGATCTGTGAGGATGATAGAGTTGTGGGCGTAACGCTGAGAGTGAGAGCACAGTGAGATCAGTGAGGATTATAGAGTTGTGGCTGTAACACTGAAAGTGAGGGCACAGTGAGATCAGTGAGGATGAGAGTTGTGAGTGTAACACTGAGAGTGAGGGCACAGTGAGATCAGTGAGGATCATAGAGTTGTAGGTGTAACACTGAGAGTGAGGGCACAGTGAGATCAGTGAGGATTATAGAGTTCTGGGTGTAACACTGAGAGTGAGAGCACAGTGAGATCAGTGAGGATTACAGAGTTGTCGGTGTAACACTGAGAGTGAGGGCACAGTGAGATAAGTGAGGAGTATAGAGTTGTGGTTGTAACGCTAAGAGTGAGAGCACAGTGACAGCAGTGTGGATTATAGAGTTCTGGGTTTAACATTGAGAGTGAGGGCACAGTGAGGATGATATAGTTGTGGCTGTAACACTGAGAGGGAGGGCACAGTGAGATCAGTGAGGATTACAGAGTTGTAGGTGTAACACTGAGAGTGAGGGCACAGTGAGGTCAGTGAGGATTACAGAGTTGTCGGTGTAACACTGAGAGTGAGGGCACAGTGCGACCAGTGAGGATTATAGAGTTGTGGGTGTAGCACTGAGAGTGAGGGCACAGTGAGATCAGTGAGGATTATAGAGCTGTGGCTGTAACACTGAGAGTGAGGGCACAGTGAGATCAGTGAGGATCATAGAGTTGCAGGTGTAACACTGAGAGTGAGGGCACAGTGAGATCAGTGAGGATTATAGAGTTCTGGCTGTAACACTGAGAGTGAGAGCACAGTGAGATCAGTGAGGATTACAGAGTTGTCGGAGTAACACTGAGAGTGAGGGCACAGTGAGATAAGTGAGGAGTATAGAGTTGTGGTTGAAACGCTAAGAGTGAGAGCACAGTGAGAGCAGTGTGGATTGTAGAGTTCTGGGTATAACACTGAGAGTGAGGGCACAGTGAGGATTATATAGTCGTGGCTGTAACACTGAGAGTGAGGGCACAGTGAGAACAGTGAGGATTATAGAGTTGTGGGTGTAACACTGAGCGTGAGGGCACAGTGAGATCAGTGAGGGTTATAGAGTTGTGGGTGTAACACTGAGAGTTAGGGCACAGTGAGATCTGTGAGGATTTTAGCATTGTGAGTCTAACACTGAGAGTGAGGGCACAGTGAGATCAGTGAGGATGAGAGTTGTGAGTGTAACACTGAGAGTGAGGGCACAGTGAGATCAGTGAGGATTATAGTGTTGTGGCTGTAACACTGAGCGTGAGGGCACAGTGAGATCTGTGAGGATGATAGAGTTGTGGGCGTAACGCTGAGAGTGAGAGCACAGTGAGATCAGTGAGGATTATAGAGTTGTGGCTGTAACACTGAAAGTGAGGGCACAGTGAGATCACTGAGGATGAGAGTTGTGAGTGTAACACTGAGAGTGAGGGCACAGTGAGATCAGTGAGGTTCATAGAGTTGTAGGTGTAACACTGACAGTGAGGGCACAGTGAGATCAGTGAGGATAATAGCATTGTGGGTCTAACACTGAGAGTGAGGGCACAGTGAGATCAGTGAGGATGAGTTGTGAGTATAACACTGAGAGTGAGGGCACAGTGAGATCTGTGAGGATGGTAGAGTTGTGGGCGTAACGCTGAGAGTTAGAGCACAGTGAGATCAGTGAGGATTATAGAGTTGTGGCTGTAACACTGAAAGTGAGGGCACAGTGAGATCAGTGAGGATGAGAGTTGCGAGTGTAACACTGAGAGTGAGGGCACAGTGAGATCAGTGAGGATTATAGAGTTCTGGGTGTAACACTGAGAGTGAGAGCAGAGTGAGATCAGTGAGGATTACAGAGTTCTCGGTGTAACACTGAGAGTGAGGGCACAGTGAGATCAGTGAGGAGTATGGAGTTGTGGTTGTAACGCTAAGAGTGAGAGCACAGTGAGAGCAGTGTGGATTGTAGAGTTCTGGGTATAACACTGAGAGTGAGGGCACAGTGAGGATTATATAGTCGTGGCTGTAACACTGAGAGTGAGGGCACAGTGAGAACAGTGAGGATTATAGAGTTGTGGGTGTAACACTGAGCGTGAGGGCACAGTGAGATCTGTGAGGATGATAGAGTTGCGGCTGTTACACTGAGAGTGAGAGCACAGTGAGATCAGTGAGGATTATAGCATTGTGGGTCTAACACTGAGAGTGAGGGCACAGTGAGATCAGTGAGGATGAGAGTTGTGAGTGTAACACTGAGAGTGAGGGCACAGTGAGATCAGTGAGGATTATAGTGTTGTGGCTGTAACACTGAGCGTGAGTGCACAGTGAGATCTGTGAGGATGATAGAGTTGTGGGCGTAACGCTGAGAGTGAGAGCACAGTGAGATCAGTGAGGATTATAGAGTTGTGGCTGTAACACTGAAAGTGAGGGCACAGTGAGATCAGTGAGGATGAGAGTTGTGAGTGTAACACTGAGAGTGAGGGCACAGTGAGATCAGTGAGGATTATAGTGTTGTGGCTGTAACACTGAGAGGGAGAGCACAGTGAGATCAGTGAGGATTATAGAGATGTGGGTGTAACACTGAGAGTGAGGGCACAGCGAGATCAGTGAGGATTATAGAGTTGTGGCTGTAACACTGAGAGTGAGAGCACAGTGAGATCAGTGTGGATTATAGAGTTGTGGCTGTAACACTGAGAGTGAGAGCACAGTGAGATCAGTGAGGATTATAGAGCTGTGGCTGTAACACTGAGAATGAGGGCACAGTGAGATCAGAGTGGATTATAGAGTTGTGGCTGTAACACTGAGAGTGAGGGCACATGAGATCAGTGAGGGTTATAGAGTTGTGGGTGTAATACTGAGAGTGAGGGCACAGTGCGATCAGTGAGGATTATAGAGTTGTGGGTGTAGCACTGAGAGTGAGGGCACAGTGAGATCAGTGAGGATTATAGAGCTGTGGTTGTAACACTGAGAGTGAGGGCACAGTGAGATCAGTGAGGATCATAGAGTTGTAGGTGTAACACTGAGAGTGAGGGCACAGTGAGATCAGTGAGGATTATAGAGTTCTGGCTGTAACACTGAGAGTGAGAGCACAGTGAGATCCGTGAGGATTACAGAGTTGTCGGTGTAACACTGAGAGTGAGGGCACAGTGAGATAAGTGAGGAGTATAGAGTTGTGGTTGTAACGCTAAGAGTGAGAGCACAGTGAGAGCAGTGTGGATTGTAGAGTTCTGGGTATAACACTGAGAGTGAGGGCACAGTGAGGATTATATAGTCGTGGCTGTAACACTGAGAGTGAGGGCACAGTGAGAACAGTGAGGATTAGAGAGTTGCGGGTGTAACACTGAGCGTGAGGGCACAGGGAGATCTGTGAGGATGATAGAGTTGTGGCTGTTACACTGAGACTGAGAGCACAGTGAGATCAGTGAGGATTATAGCATTGTGGGTCTAACACTGAGAGTGAGGGCACAGTGAGATCAGTGAGGATGAGTTGTGAGTGTAACACTGAGAGTGAGGGCACAGTGAGATCAGTGAGGATGAGAGTTGTGAGTGTAACACTGAGAGTGAGGGCACAGTGAGATCAGTGAGGATCATAGAGTTGTAGGTGTAACACTGAGAGTGAGGGCACAGTGAGATCAGTGAGGATTATAGAGTTCTGGGTGTAACACTGAGAGTGAGAGCACAGTGAGATCAGTGAGGATTACAGAGTTGTCGGTGTAACACTGAGAGTGAGGGCACAGTGAGATAAGTGAGGAGTATGTAGTTGTGGTTGTAACGCTAAGAGTGAGAGCACAGTGAGAGCAGTGTGGATTGTAGACTTCTGGGTATAACACTGAGAGTGAGGGCACAGTGAGGATTATATAGTCGTGGCTGTAACACTGAGTGTGAGAGCACAGTGAGATCAGTCAGGATTATAGAGCTGTGGCTGTAACACTGAGAATGAGGGCACAGTGAGATCTGAGTGGATTATAGAGTTGTGGCTGTAACTCTGAGAGTGAGGGCACATGAGATCTGTGAGGATTATAGAGCTGTGGCTGTAACACTGAGAGTGAGGGCACAGTGAGATCAGTGAGGATTATAGAGTTGTGGGTGTAACACTGAGAGTGAGGGCAAAGTGAGGATTATACAGCTGTGGCTGTAACACTGAGAGTGAGGGCACAGTGAGATCAGTGAGGATCATAGAGTTGTAGGTGTAACACTGAGAGTGAGGGCACAGTGAGATCAGTGAGGATTATAGAGTTCTGGGTGTAACACTGAGAGGGAGGGCACAGTGAGATACGTGAGGATTATCGAGTTGTGGTTGTAACACTGAGAGTGAGAGCAGAGTGAGGTCAGTGAGGATTATAGAGTTGTGGCTGTAACACTGAAAGTGAGAGCACAGTGAGAGCAGTGTGGATTATAGAGTTCTGGGTATAACAGTGAGAGTCAGGGCACAGTGAGGATTATGTAGTTGCGGCTGTAACACTGAGAGTGAGGGCACAGTGAGATCAGTGAGGATTATAGTGTTGTGGCTGTAACACTGAGAGGGAGAGCACAGTGAGATCAGTGAGGATTATAGATATGTGGGTGTAACACTGAGAGTGAGGGCACAGCGAGATCAGTGAGGATTATAGACTTGTGGGTGTAACACTGAGAGTGCGGTCACAATGAGATCAGTGAGGATTATTATTGTTGTGGGTGTAACACTAAGAGTGAGAGCACAGTGATATCAGTGAGGATTATAGAGTTGTGGCTGTAACACTGAGAGTGAGAGCACAGTGAGATCAGTGTGGATTATAGAGTTGTGGCTGTAACACTGAGAGTGAGAGCACAGTGAGATCAGTGAGGATTATAGAGTTGTGGCTGTAACACTGAGAGTGAGAGCACAGTGAGATCAGTGAGGATTATAGAGCTGTGGCTGTAACACTGAGAATGAGGGCACAGTGAGATCAGAGTGGATTATAGAGTTGTGGCTGTAACACTGAGAGTGAGGGCACATGAGATCAGTGAGGGTTATAGAGTTGTGAGTGTAACACTGAGAGTGAGGGCACAGTGCGATCAGTGAGGATTATAGAGTTGTGGGTGTAGCACTGAGAGTGAGGGCACAGTGAGATCAGTGAGGATTATAGAGCTGTGGCTGTAACACTGAGAGTGAGGGCACAGTGAGATCAGTGAGGATCATAGAGTTGTAGGTGTAACACTGAGAGTGAGGGCACAGTGAGATCAGTGAGGATTATAGAGTTCTGGCTGTAATACTGAGAGTGAGAGCACAGTGAGATCAGTGAGGATTACAGAGTTGTCGGTGTAACACTGAGAGTGAGGGCACAGTGAGATAAGTGAGGAGTATAGAGTTGTGGTTGTAACGCTAAGAGTGAGAGCACAGTGAGAGCAGTGTGGATTGTAGAGTTCTGGGTATAACACTGAGAGTGAGGGCACAGTGAGGATTATATAGTCGTGGCTGTAACACTGAGAGTGAGGGCACAGTGAGAGCAGTGTGGATTATAGAGTTGTTGCTGTAAGACTGAGAGTGAGGGCACAGTGAGAACAGTGAGGATTAGAGAGTTGTGGGTGTAACACTGAGCGTGAGGGCACAGGGAGATCTGTGAGGATGATAGAGTTGTGGCTGTTACACTGAGACTGAGAGCACAGTGAGATCAGTGAGGATTATAGCATTGTGGGTCTAACACTGAGAGTGAGGGCACAGTGAGATCAGTGAGGATGAGTTGTGAGTATAACACTGAGAGTGAGGGCACAGTGAGATCAGTGAGGATTATAGTGTTGTGGGCGTAACGCTGAGAGTGAGAGCACAGTGAGATCAGTGAGGATTATAGAGTTGTGGCTGTAACACTGAAAGTGAGGGCACAGTGAGATCAGTGAGGATGAGAGTTGTGAGTGTAACACTGAGAGTGAGGGCACAGTGAGATCAGTGAGGATCATAGAGTTGTAGGTGTAACACTGAGAGTGAGGGCACAGTGAGATCAGTGAGGATTATAGAGTTCTGGGTGTAACACTGAGAGTGAGAGCACAGTGAGATCAGTGAGGATTACAGAGTTGTCGGTGTAACACTGAGAGTGAGGGCACAGTGAGATAAGTGAGGAGTATGGAGTTGTGGTTGTAACGCTAAGAGTGAGAGCACAGTGAGAGCAGTGTGGATTGTAGACTTCTGGGTATAACACTGAGTGTGAGAGCACAGTGAGATCAGTCAGGATTATAGAGCTGTGGCTGTAACACTGAGAATGAGGGCACAGTGAGATCTGAGTGGATTATAGAGTTGTGGCTGTAACACTGAGAGTGAGGGCACATGAGATCAGTGAGGATTATAGAGTTCTGGGTGTAACACTGAGAGTGAGGGCAAAGTGAGGATTATAGAGCTGTGGCTGTAACACTGAGAGTGAGGGCACAGTGAGGTCAGTGAGGATTATAGAGTTGTGGGTGTAACACTGAGAGTGAGGGCACAGTGAGATCAGTGAGGATCATAGAGTTGTAGGTGTAACACTGAGAGTGAGGGCACAGTGAGATCAGTGAGGATTATAGAGTTCTGGGTGTAACACTGAGAGGGAGGGCACAGTGAGATACGTGAGGGTTATCGAGTTGTGGTTGTAACACTGAGAGTGAGAGCAGAGTGAGATCAGTGAGGATTATAGAGTTGTGGCTGTAACACTGAGAGTGAGAGCACAGTGAGAGCAGTGTGGATTATAGAGTTCTGGGTATAACACTGAGAGTCAGGGCACAGTGAGGATTATATAGTCGTGGCTGTAACACTGAGTGTGAGAGCACAGTGAGATCAGTCAGGATTATAGAGCTGTGGCTGTAACACTGAGAATGAGGGCACAGTGAGATCTGAGTGGATTATAGAGTTGTGGCTGTAACTCTGAGAGTGAGGGCACATGAGATCAGTGAGGATTATAGAGCTGTGGCTGTAACACTGAGAGTGAGGGCACAGTGAGATCAGTGAGGATTATAGAGTTGTGGGTGTAACACTGAGAGTGAGGGCAAAGTGAGGATTATACAGCTGTGGCTGTAACACTGAGAGTGAGGGCACAGTGAGATCAGTGAGGATCATAGAGTTGTAGGTGTAACACTGAGAGTGAGGGCACAGTGAGATCAGTGAGGATTATAGAGTTCTGGGTGTAACACTGAGAGGGAGGGCACAGTGAGATACGTGAGGATTATCGAGTTGTGGTTGTAACACTGAGAGTGAGAGCAGAGTGAGGTCAGTGAGGATTATAGAGTTGTGGCTGTAACACTGAGAGTGAGAGCACAGTGAGAGCAGTGTGGATTATAGAGTTCTGGGTATAACAGTGAGAGTCAGGGCACAGTGAGGATTATGTAGTTGCGGCTGTAACACTGAGAGTGAGGGCACAGTGAGATCAGTGAGGATTATAGTGTTGTGGCTGTAACACTGAGAGGGAGAGCACAGTGAGATCAGTGAGGATTATAGATATGTGGGTGTAACACTGAGAGTGAGGGCACAGCGAGATCAGTGAGGATTATAGAGTTGTGGGTGTAACACTGAGAGTGCGGTCACAATGAGATCAGTGAGGATTATTATTGTTGTGGGTGTAACACTAAGAGTGAGAGCACAGTGATATCAGTGAGGATTATAGAGTTGTGGCTGTAACACTGAGAGTGAGAGCACAGTGAGATCAGTGTGGATTATAGAGTTGTGGCTGTAACACTGAGAGTGAGAGCACAGTGAGATCAGTGAGGATTATAGAGTTGTGGCTGTAACACTGAGAGTGAGAGCACAGTGATATCAGTGAGGATTATAGAGTTGTGGCTGTAACACTGAGAATGAGGGCACAGTGAGATCAGAGTGGATTATAGAGTTGTGGCTGTAACACTGAGAGTGAGGGCACATGAGATCAGTGAGGGTTATAGAGTTGTGAGTGTAACACTGAGAGTGAGGGCACAGTGCGATCAGTGAGGATTATAGGGTTGTGGGTGTAGCACTGAGAGTGAGGGCACAGTGAGATCAGTGAGGATTATAGAGCTGTGGCTGTAACACTGAGAGTGAGGGCACAGTGAGATCAGTGAGGATCATAGAGTTGTAGGTGTAACACTGAGAGTGAGGGCACAGTGAGATCAGTGAGGATTATAGAGTTCTGGCTGTAATACTGAGAGTGAGAGCACAGTGAGATCAGTGAGGATTACAGAGTTGTCGGTGTAACACTGAGAGTGAGGGCACAGTGAGATAAGTGAGGAGTATAGAGTTGTGGTTGTAACGCTAAGAGTGAGAGCACAGTGAGAGCAGTGTGGATTGTAGAGTTCTGGGTATAACACTGAGAGTGAGGGCACAGTGAGGATTATATAGTCGTGGCTGTAACACTGAGAGTGAGGGCACAGTGAGACCAGTGTGGATTATAGAGTTGTTGCTGTAAGACTGAGAGTGAGGGCACAGTGAGAACAGTGAGGATTAGAGAGTTGTGGGTGTAACACTGAGCGTGAGGGCACAGGGAGATCTGTGAGGATGATAGAGTTGTGGCTGTTACACTGAGACTGAGAGCACAGTGAGATCAGTGAGGATTATAGCATTGTGGGTCTAACACTGAGAGTGAGGGCACAGTGAGATCAGTGAGGATGAGTTGTGAGTATAACACTGAGAGTGAGGGCACAGTGAGATCAGTGAGGATTATAGTGTTGTGGCTGTAACACTGAGCGTGACGGCACAGTGAGATCTGTGAGGATGATAGAGTTGTGGGCGTAACGCTGAGAGTGAGAGCACAGTGAGATCAGTGAGGATTATAGAGTTGTGGCTGTAACACTGAAAGTGAGGGCACGTGAGATCAGTGAGGATGAGAGTTGTGAGTGTAACACTGAGAGTGAGGGCACAGTGAGATCAGTGAGGATCATAGAGTTGTAGGTGTAACACTGAGAGTGAGGGCACAGTGAGATCAGTGAGGATTATAGAGTTCTGGGTGTAACACTGAGAGTGAGAGCACAGTGAGATCAGTGAGGATTACAGAGTTGTCGGTGTAACACTGAGAGTGAGGGCACAGTGAGATAAGTGAGGAGTATGGAGTTGTGGTTGTAACGCTAAGAGTGAGAGCACAGTGAGAGCAGTGTGGATTGTAGACTTCTGGGTATAACACTGAGTGTGAGAGCACAGTGAGATCAGTCAGGATTATAGAGCTGTGGCTGTAACACTGAGAATGAGGGCACAGTGAGATCTGAGTGGATTATAGAGTTGTGGCTGTAACACTGAGAGTGAGGGCACATGAGATCAGTGAGGATTATAGAGTTCTGGGTGTAACACTGAGAGTGAGGGCAAAGTGAGGATTATAGAGCTGTGGCTGTAACACTGAGAGTGAGGGCACATTGAGTTCAGTGAGGATTATAGAGTTGTGGGTGTAACACTGAGAGTGAGGGCACAGTGAGATCAGTGAGGATCATAGAGTTGTAGGTGTAACACTGAGAGTGAGGGCACAGTGAGATCAGTGAGGATTATAGAGTTCTGGGTGTAACACTGAGAGGGAGGGCACAGTGAGATACGTGAGGGTTATCGAGTTGTGGTTGTAACACTGAGAGTGAGAGCAGAGTGAGATCAGTGAGGATTATAGAGTTGTGGCTGTAACACTGAGAGTGAGAGCACAGTGAGAGCAGTGTGGATTATAGAGTTCTGGGTATAACAGTGAGAGTCAGGGCACAGTGAGGATTATGTAGTTGCGGCTGTAACACTGAGAGGGAGGGCACAGTGAGATCAGTGAGGATTACAGAGTTGTAGGTTTAACACTGAGAGTGAGGGCACAGTGAGGTCAGTGAGGATTACAGAGTTGTCGGTGTAACACTGAGAGTGAGGGCACAGTGAGATAAGTGAGGATTATCGAGTTGTGGGTGTAACACTGAGAGTGAGGGCACAGTGACAGCAGTGAGGATTATAGAGTTCTGGGTGTAACACTGAGAGTGAGAGCACAGTGATATCAGTGAGGATTATAGAGTTGTGGCTGTAACACTGAGAGTGAGAGCACAGTGAGATCAGTGAGGATTATAGAGTTGTGGCTGTAACACTGAGAGTGAGGGCACAGTGCGATCAGTGAGAATTATAGGGTTGAGAGTGTAGCACTGAGAGTGAGGGCACAGTGAGATCAGTGAGGATTATAGAGCTGTGGCTGTAACGCTGATAGTGAGGGCACAGGGAGATCAGTGAGGATTATAGAGTTGTGGGTGTAACACTGATAGTGAGGGCACAGTGAGATCAGTGAGGATTATAGAGTTGTGGCTGTAACACTGAGAGTGAGGGCACATGAGATCAGTGAGGGTGAGAGATTTGTGGGTGTAACACTGAGAGTGAGGGCACAGTGAGGATTATAGAGCTGTGGCTGTAACACTGAGAGTGAGGGCACAGTGAGATCAGTGAGGATTATAGAGTTCTGGGTGTAACACTGAGAGTGAGAGCACTGTGATATCACTGAGGATTATAGAGTTGTGGCTGTAATACTGAGAGTGAGGGCACATGAGATCAGTGAGGATTATAGAGTTGTGGGTGTAACACTGCGAGTGAGAGCTCAGTGAGAGCAGTGTGGATTATAGAGTTCTGGGTTTAACATTGAGAGTGAGGGCACAGTGAGGATTATATAGTTGCGGCTGTAACACTGAGAGGGAGGGCACAGTGAGATCAGTGAGGATTACAGAGTTGTCGGTGTAACACTGAGAGTGAGGGCACAGTGAGGTCAGTGAGGATTACAGAGTTGTCGGTGTAACAATGAGAGTGAGGGCACAGTGAGATAAGTGAGGATTATAGAGTTCTGGGTGTAACACTGTGAGTGAGGGCACAGTGAGATCAGTGAGGATTATAGAGTTCTGGGTGTAACACTGAGAGTGAGGGCACAGTGAGATAAGTGAGGATTATAGAGTTGTGGGTGTAACACTGAGAGTGATGGCACAGTGAGATCAGTGAGGGTTATAGAGTTGTGGGTGTAACACTGAGAGTGAGAGCACAGTGATATCAGTGAGGAATATAGAGTTGTGGCTGTAACACTTGAGAGTGAGAGCACAGTGAGATCAGTGAGGATTATAGAGTTGTGGCTGTAACACTGAGAGTGAGGGCACAGTGCGATCAGTGAGGGTTATAGAGTTGTGGGTGTAGCACTGAGAGTGAGGGCACAGTGAGATCAGTGAGGATTATAGAGTTGTGGCTGTAACACTGAGAGTGAGAGCACAGTGACAGCAGTGTTGCTTATAGAGTTCTGGGTATAACACTGAGAGTGAGGGCACAGTGAGGATTATAAAGTTGCGGCTGTAACACTGAGAGGGAGGGCACAGTGAGATCAGTGAGTATTACAGAGTTGTAGGTGTAATACTGAGAGTGAGGGCAAAGTGAGGTCAGTGAGAATTACAGAGTTGTCGGTGTAACACTGAGAGTGAGGGCACAATGAGATCAGTGAGGGTTATAGAGTTGTGGGTGTAACACTGAGAGTGAGGGCACAGTGCGATCAGTGAGGATTATAGAGTTGTGGGTGTAGCACTGAGAGTGAGGGCACAGTGAGATCAGTGAGGATTATAGAGCTGTGGCTGTAACACTGAGAGTGAGGGCACAGTGAGATCAGTGAGGATCATAGAGTTGTAGGTGTAACACTGAGAGTGAGGGCACAGTGAGATCAGTGAGGATTATAGAGTTCTGGCTGTAACACTGAGAGTGAGAGCACAGTGAGATCAGTGAGGATTACAGAGTTGTCGGAGTAACACTGAGAGTGAGGGCACAGTGAGATAAGTGAGGAGTATAGAGTTGTGGTTGTAACGCTAAGAGTGAGAGCACAGTGAGAGCAGTGTGGATTGTAGAGTTCTGGGTATAACACTGAGAGTGAGGGCACAGTGAGGATTATATAGTCGTGGCTGTAACACTGAGAGTGAGGGCACAGTGAGAGCAGTGTGGATTATAGAGTTGTGGCTGTAAGACTGAGAGTGAGGGCACAGTGAGAACAGTGAGGATTATAGAGTTGTGGGTGTAACACTGAGCGTGAGGGCACAGTGAGATCTGTGAGGATGATAGAGTTGTGGCTGTTCCACTGAGACTGAGAGCACAGTGAGATCAGTGAGGATTATAGCATTGTGAGTCTAACACTGAGAGTGAGGGCACAGTGAGATCAGTGAGGATGAGAGTTGTGAGTGTAACACTGAGAGTGAGGGCACAGTGAGATCAGTGAGGATTATAGTGTTATGGCTGTAACACTGAGCGTGAGGGCACAGTGAGATCTGTGAGGATGATAGAGTTGTGGGCGTAACGCTGAGAGTGAGAGCACAGTGAGATCAGTGAGGATTATAGAGTTGTGGCTGTAACACTGAAAGTGTGGGCACAGTGAGATCAGTGAGGATGAGAGTTGTGAGTGTAACACTGAGAGTGAGGGCACAGTGAGATCAGTGAGGATCATAGAGTTGTAGGTGTAACACTGAGAGTGAGGGCACAGAGAGATCAGTGAGAATTATAGAGTTCTGGGTGTAACACTGAGAGTGAGAGCACAGTGAGATCAGTGAGGATTACAGAGTTGTCGGTGTAACACTGAGAGTGAGGGCACAGTGAGATAAGTGAGGAGTATAGAGTTGTGGTTGTAACGCTAAGAGTGAGAGCACAGTGACAGCAGTGTGGATTGTAGAGTTCTGGGTATAACACTGAGAGTGAGGGCACAGTGAGGATTATATAGTCGTGGCTGTAACACTGAGAGTGAGGGCACAGTGAGACCAGTGTGGATTATAGAGTTGTGGCTGTAAGACTGAGAGTGAGGGCACAGTGAGAACAGTGAGGATTATAGAGAAGTGGGTGTAACACTAAGCGTGAGGGCACAGTGAGATCTGTGAGGATGATAGAGTTGTGGCTGTTACACTGAGAGTGAGAGCACAGTGAGATCAGTGAGGATTATAGCATTGTGGGTCTAACACTCAGAGTGAGGGCACAGTGAGATCAGTGAGGATTATAGTGTTGTGGCTGGAGCACTGAGCGTGAGGGCACAGTGAGATCTGTGAGGATGATAGAGTTGTGGGCGTAACGCTGAGAGTGAGAGTACAGTGAGATCAGTGAGGATTATAGAGTTGTGCCTGTAACACTGAAAGTGAGGGCACAGTGAGATCAGTGAGGATGAGAGTCGTGAGTGTAACACTGAGAGTGAGGGCACAGTGAGATCAGTGAGGATTATAGTGTTGTGGCTGTAACACTAATAGTGAGGGCACAGTGAGATCAGTGAGGATTATAGAGTTGTGGGTGTAACACTGAGAGTGAGGGCACAGTGAGATCAGTGAGGATTATAGAGTTCTGGGTGTAACACTGAGAGTGAGAGCACTGTGATATCAGTGAGGATTATAGAGTTGTGGCTGTAACACTGAGAGTGAGGGCACATGAGATCAGTGAGGGTTATAGAGTTGTGGGTGTAACACTGAGAGTGAGGGCACAGTGAGGATTATAGAGCTGTGGCTGTAACACTGAGAGTGAGGGCACAGTGAGATCAGTGAGGATTATAGAGTTCTGGGTGTATCACTGAGAGTGAGAGCACTGTGATATCACTGAGGATTATAGGCTTGTGGCTGTAATACTGAGAGTGAGGGCACATGAGATCAGTGAGGATTCTCGAGTTCTGGGTATAACACTGAGAGTGGGGGCACAGCGAGGATTATATAGTCGTGGTTGTAACGCTAAGAGTGAGAGCACAGTGAGAGCAGTGTGGATTGTAGACTTCTGGGTATAACACTGAGTGTGAGAGCACAGTGAGATCAGTCAGGATTATAGAGCTGTGGCTGTAACACTGAGAATGAGGGCACAGTGAGATCTGAGTGGATTATAGAGTTGTGGCTGTAACACTGAGAGTGAGGGCACATGAGATCAGTGAGGATTATAGAGTTCTGGGTGTAACACTGAGAGTGAGGGCAAAGTGAGGATTATAGAGCTGTGGCTGTAACACTGAGAGTGAGGGCACATTGAGTTCAGTGAGGATTATAGAGTTGTGGGTGTAACACTGAGAGTGAGGGCACAGTGAGATCAGTGAGGATCATAGAGTTGTAGGTGTAACACTGAGAGTGAGGGCACAGTGAGATCAGTGAGGATTATAGAGTTCTGGGTGTAACACTGAGAGGGAGGGCACAGTGAGATACGTGAGGGTTATCGAGTTGTGGTTGTAACACTGAGAGTGAGAGCAGAGTGAGATCAGTGAGGATTATAGAGTTGTGGCTGTAACACTGAGAGTGAGAGCACAGTGAGAGCAGTGTGGATTATAGAGTTCTGGGTATAACAGTGAGAGTCAGGGCACAGTGAGGATTATGTAGTTGCGGCTGTAACACTGAGAGGGAGGGCACAGTGAGATCAGTGAGGATTACAGAGTTGTAGGTTTAACACTGAGAGTGAGGGCACAGTGAGGTCAGTGAGGATTACAGAGTTGTCGGTGTAACACTGAGAGTGAGGGCACAGTGAGATAAGTGAGGATTATCGAGTTGTGGGTGTAACACTGAGAGTGAGGGCACAGTGACAGCAGTGAGGATTATAGAGTTCTGGGTGTAACACTGAGAGTGAGAGCACAGTGATATCAGTGAGGATTATAGAGTTGTGGCTGTAACACTGAGAGTGAGAGCACAGTGAGATCAGTGAGGATTATAGAGTTGTGGCTGTAACACTGAGAGTGAGGGCACAGTGCGATCAGTGAGAATTATAGGGTTGAGAGTGTAGCACTGAGAGTGAGGGCACAGTGAGATCAGTGAGGATTATAGAGCTGTGGCTGTAACGCTGATAGTGAGGGCACAGGGAGATCAGTGAGGATTATAGAGTTGTGGGTGTAACACTGATAGTGAGGGCACAGTGAGATCAGTGAGGATTATAGAGTTGTGGCTGTAACACTGAGAGTGAGGGCACATGAGATCAGTGAGGGTGAGAGATTTGTGGGTGTAACACTGAGAGTGAGGGCACAGTGAGGATTATAGAGCTGTGGCTGTAACACTGAGAGTGAGGGCACAGTGAGATCAGTGAGGATTATAGAGTTCTGGGTGTAACACTGAGAGTGAGAGCACTGTGATATCACTGAGGATTATAGAGTTGTGGCTGTAATACTGAGAGTGAGGGCACATGAGATCAGTGAGGATTATAGAGTTGTGGGTGTAACACTGCGAGTGAGAGCTCAGTGAGAGCAGTGTGGATTATAGAGTTCTGGGTTTAACATTGAGAGTGAGGGCACAGTGAGGATTATATAGTTGCGGCTGTAACACTGAGAGGGAGGGCACAGTGAGATCAGTGAGGATTACAGAGTTGTAGGTGTAACACTGAGAGTGAGGGCACAGTGAGGTCAGTGAGGATTACAGAGTTGTCGGTGTAACAATGAGAGTGAGGGCACAGTGAGATAAGTGAGGATTATAGAGTTCTGGGTGTAACACTGTGAGTGAGGGCACAGTGAGATCAGTGAGGATTATAGAGTTCTGGGTGTAACACTGAGAGTGAGGGCACAGTGAGATAAGTGAGGATTATAGAGTTGTGGGTGTAACACTGAGAGTGATGGCACAGTGAGATCAGTGAGGGTTATAGAGTTGTGGGTGTAACACTGAGAGTGAGAGCACAGTGATATCAGTGAGGAATATAGAGTTGTGGCTGTAACACTTGAGAGTGAGAGCACAGTGAGATCAGTGAGGATTATAGAGTTGTGGCTGTAACACTGAGAGTGAGGGCACAGTGCGATCAGTGAGGGTTATAGAGTTGTGGGTGTAGCACTGAGAGTGAGGGCACAGTGAGATCAGTGAGGATTATAGAGTTGTGGCTGTAACACTGAGAGTGAGAGCACAGTGACAGCAGTGTTGCTTATAGAGTTCTGGGTATAACACTGAGAGTGAGGGCACAGTGAGGATTATAAAGTTGCGGCTGTAACACTGAGAGGGAGGGCACAGTGAGATCAGTGAGTATTACAGAGTTGTAGGTGTAATACTGAGAGTGAGGGCAAAGTGAGGTCAGTGAGAATTACAGAGTTGTCGGTGTAACACTGAGAGTGAGGGCACAATGAGATCAGTGAGGGTTATAGAGTTGTGGGTGTAACACTGAGAGTGAGGGCACAGTGCGATCAGTGAGGATTATAGAGTTGTGGGTGTAGCACTGAGAGTGAGGGCACAGTGAGATCAGTGAGGATTATAGAGCTGTGGCTGTAACACTGAGAGTGAGGGCACAGTGAGATCAGTGAGGATCATAGAGTTGTAGGTGTAACACTGAGAGTGAGGGCACAGTGAGATCAGTGAGGATTATAGAGTTCTGGCTGTAACACTGAGAGTGAGAGCACAGTGAGATCAGTGAGGATTACAGAGTTGTCGGAGTAACACTGAGAGTGAGGGCACAGTGAGATAAGTGAGGAGTATAGAGTTGTGGTTGTAACGCTAAGAGTGAGAGCACAGTGAGAGCAGTGTGGATTGTAGAGTTCTGGGTATAACACTGAGAGTGAGGGCACAGTGAGGATTATATAGTCGTGGCTGTAACACTGAGAGTGAGGGCACAGTGAGAGCAGTGTGGATTATAGAGTTGTGGCTGTAAGACTGAGAGTGAGGGCACAGTGAGAACAGTGAGGATTATAGAGTTGTGGGTGTAACACTGAGCGTGAGGGCACAGTGAGATCTGTGAGGATGATAGAGTTGTGGCTGTTCCACTGAGACTGAGAGCACAGTGAGATCAGTGAGGATTATAGCATTGTGAGTCTAACACTGAGAGTGAGGGCACAGTGAGATCAGTGAGGATGAGAGTTGTGAGTGTAACACTGAGAGTGAGGGCACAGTGAGATCAGTGAGGATTATAGTGTTATGGCTGTAACACTGAGCGTGAGGGCACAGTGAGATCTGTGAGGATGATAGAGTTGTGGGCGTAACGCTGAGAGTGAGAGCACAGTGAGATCAGTGAGGATTATAGAGTTGTGGCTGTAACACTGAAAGTGTGGGCACAGTGAGATCAGTGAGGATGAGAGTTGTGAGTGTAACACTGAGAGTGAGGGCACAGTGAGATCAGTGAGGATCATAGAGTTGTAGGTGTAACACTGAGAGTGAGGGCACAGAGAGATCAGTGAGAATTATAGAGTTCTGGGTGTAACACTGAGAGTGAGAGCACAGTGAGATCAGTGAGGATTACAGAGTTGTCGGTGTAACACTGAGAGTGAGGGCACAGTGAGATAAGTGAGGAGTATAGAGTTGTGGTTGTAACGCTAAGAGTGAGAGCACAGTGACAGCAGTGTGGATTGTAGAGTTCTGGGTATAACACTGAGAGTGAGGGCACAGTGAGGATTATATAGTCGTGGCTGTAACACTGAGAGTGAGGGCACAGTGAGACCAGTGTGGATTATAGAGTTGTGGCTGTAAGACTGAGAGTGAGGGCACAGTGAGAACAGTGAGGATTATAGAGAAGTGGGTGTAACACTAAGCGTGAGGGCACAGTGAGATCTGTGAGGATGATAGAGTTGTGGCTGTTACACTGAGAGTGAGAGCACAGTGAGATCAGTGAGGATTATAGCATTGTGGGTCTAACACTCAGAGTGAGGGCACAGTGAGATCAGTGAGGATTATAGTGTTGTGGCTGGAGCACTGAGCGTGAGGGCACAGTGAGATCTGTGAGGATGATAGAGTTGTGGGCGTAACGCTGAGAGTGAGAGTACAGTGAGATCAGTGAGGATTATAGAGTTGTGCCTGTAACACTGAAAGTGAGGGCACAGTGAGATCAGTGAGGATGAGAGTCGTGAGTGTAACACTGAGAGTGAGGGCACAGTGAGATCAGTGAGGATTATAGTGTTGTGGCTGTAACACTAATAGTGAGGGCACAGTGAGATCAGTGAGGATTATAGAGTTGTGGGTGTAACACTGAGAGTGAGGGCACAGTGAGATCAGTGAGGATTATAGAGTTCTGGGTGTAACACTGAGAGTGAGAGCACTGTGATATCAGTGAGGATTATAGAGTTGTGGCTGTAACACTGAGAGTGAGGGCACATGAGATCAGTGAGGGTTATAGAGTTGTGGGTGTAACACTGAGAGTGAGGGCACAGTGAGGATTATAGAGCTGTGGCTGTAACACTGAGAGTGAGGGCACAGTGAGATCAGTGAGGATTATAGAGTTCTGGGTGTATCACTGAGAGTGAGAGCACTGTGATATCACTGAGGATTATAGGCTTGTGGCTGTAATACTGAGAGTGAGGGCACATGAGATCAGTGAGGATTCTCGAGTTCTGGGTATAACACTGAGAGTGGGGGCACAGTGAGGATTATATAGTCGTGGCTGTAACACTGAGAGTGAGGGCACAGTGAGAGCAGTGTGGATTATAGAGTTGTGGCTGTAAGACTGAGAGTGAGGGCACAGTGAGAACAGTGAGGATTAGAGAGTTGTGGGTGTAACACTGAGCGTGAGGGCACAGGGAGATCTGTGAGGATGATAGAGTTGTGGCTGTTACACTGAGACTGAGAGCACAGTGAGATCAGTGAGGATTATAGCATTGTGGGTCTAACACTGAGAGTGAGGGCACAGTGAGATCAGTGAGGATGAGTTGTGAGTATAACACTGAGAGTGAGGGCACAGTGAGATCAGTGAGGATTATAGTGTTGTGGCTGTAACACTGAGCGTGAGGGGACAGTGAGATCTGTGAGGATGATAGAGTTGTGGGCGTAACGCTGAGAGTGAGAGCACAGTGAGATTAGTGAGGATTATAGAGTTGTGGCTGTAACACTGAAAGTGAGGGCACGGTGAGATCAGTGAGGATGAGAGTTGTGAGTGTAACACTGAGTGTGAGGGCAAAGTGAGATCAGTGAGGATCATAGAGTTGTAGGTGTAACACTGAGAATGAGGGCACAGTGAGATCAGTGAGGATTACAGAGTTCTCGGTGTAACACTGAGAGTGAGGGCACAGTGAGATAAGTGAGGAGTATGGAGTTGTGGTTGTAACGCTAAGAGTGAGAGCACAGTGAGAGCAGTGTGGATTGTAGACTTCTGGGTATAACACTGAGAGTGAGGGCACAGTGAGGATTATATAGTCGTGGCTGTAACACTGAGAGTGAGGGCACAGTGAGACCAGTCTGGATTATAGAGTTGTGGCTGTAAGACTGAGATTGAGGGCACAGTGAGATCAGTGAGGATTATAGTGTTGTGGCTGTAACACTGAGCGTGAGGGCACAGTGAGATCTGTGAGGATGATAGAGTTGTGGGCGTAACGCTGAGAGTGAGAGCACAGTGAGATCAGTGAGGATTATAGAGATGTGGGTGTAACACTGAGAGTGAGGGCACAGCGAGATCAGTGAGGATTATAGAGTTTGTGGGTGTAACACTGAGAGTGAGGGCACAATGAGATCAGTGAGGATTCTTATTGTTGTGGGTGTAACACTAAGAGTGAGAGCACAGTGATATCAGTGAGGATTATAGAGTTGTGGCTGTAACACTGAGAGTGAGAGCACAGTGAGATCAGTGTGGATTATAGAGTTGTGGCTGTAACACTGAGAGTGAGAGCACAGTGAGATCAGTGAGGATTATGGAGTTGTGGCTGTAACACTGAGAGTGAGAGCACAGTGAGATCAGTGAGGATTATAGAGCTGTGGCTGTAACACTGAGAATGAGGGCACAGTGAGATCAGAGTGGATTATAGAGTTGTGGCTGTAACACGGAGAGTGAGGGCACATGAGATCAGTGAGGATTATAGAGTTGTGGGTGTAACACTGAGAGTGAGGGCACAGTGAGGATTATAGAGCTGTGGCTGTAACACTGAGAGTGAGGGCACAATGAGGTCAGTGAGGATTATAGAGTTGTGGGTGTAACACTGAGAGTGAGGGCACAGTGAGATCAGTGAGGATCATAGAGTTGTAGGTGTAACACTGAGAGTGAGGGCACAGTGAGATCAGTGAGGATTATAGAGTTCTGGGTGTAACACTGAGAGTGAGAGCACAGTGATATCAGTGAGGATTATAGAGTTGTGGCTGTAACACTGAGAGTGAGAGCACAGTGAGATCAGTGAAGATTATAGAGTTGTGGCTGTAACACTGAGAGTGAGAACACTGTGATATCACTGAGGATTATAGAGTTGTGGCTGTAACACTGAGAGTGAGGGCACATGAGATCAGTGAGGGTTATAGAGTTGTGGGTGTAACACTGAGAGTGAGGGCACAGTGAGGATTATAGAGCTGTGGCTGTAACACTGAGAGTGAGGGCACAGTGAGATCAGTGAGGATTATAGAGTTCTGAATGTAACACTGAGAGTGAGAGCACTGTGATATCACTGAGGATTATAGAGTTGTGGCTGTAATACTGAGAGTGAAGGCACAGTGAGATCAGTGAGGATTATAGAGCTGTGGCTGTAACACTGAGAGTGAGGGCACAGTGATATCAGTGAGGGTTATAGAGTTGTGGGTGTAACACTGAGAGTGAGGGCACAGTGAGATCAGTGAGGATTATAGAGCTGTGGCTGCACCACTGAGAGTGAGGGCACAGTGAGATCAGTGAGGATTATACAGTTGTGGGTGTAACACTGAGAGTGAGGGCACAGTGAGACCAGTGTGGATTATAGAGTTGTGGCTGTAAGACTGAGAGTGAGGGCACAGTGAGATCAGTGAGGATTATAGAGTTCTGGGTGTAACACTGAGAGTGAGAGCACAGTGAGATCAGTGAGGATTACAGAGTTGTCGGTGTAACACTGAGAGTGAGGGCACAGTGAGATAAGTGAGGAGTATAGAGTTGTGGTTGTAACGCTAAGAGTGAGAGCACAGTGAGAGCAGTGTGGATTGTAGAGTTCTGGGTATAACACTGAGAGTGAGGGCACAGTGATGATTATATAGTCGTGGCTGTAACACTGAGAGTGAGGGCACGGTGAGAACAGTGAGGATTATAGAGTTGTGGGTGTAACACTGAGCGTGAGGGCACAGTGAGATCTGTGAGGATGATAGAGTTGTGGCTGTTACACTGAGAGTGAGAGCACTGTGAGATCAGTGAGGATTATAGCATTGTGGGTCTAACACTGAGAGTGAGGGCACAGTGAGATCAGTGAGGATGCGAGTTGTGAGTGTAACACTGAGAGTGAGGGCACGGTGAGATCAGTGAGGTTTATAGCGTTGTGGCTGTAACACTGAGCGTGAGGGCACAGTGAGATCTGTGAGGATGATAGAGTTGTGGGCGTAACGCTGAGAGTGAGAGCACAGTGAGATCAGTGAGGATTATAGAGTTGTGGTTGTAACGCTAAGAGTGAGAGCACAGTGAGAGCAGTGTGGATTGTAGAGTTCTGGGTATAACACTGAGAGTGAGGGCACAGTGAGGATTATAAAGTCGTGGCTGTAACACTGAGAGTGAGGGCACAGTGAGACCAGTGTGGATTATAGAGTTGTGGCTGTAAGACTGAGAGTGAGGGCACAGTGAGAACAGTGAGGATTATAGAGTTGTGGGTGTAACACTGAGCGTGAGGGCACAGTGAGATCTGTGAGGATGATGGAGTTGTGGCTGTTACACTGAGAGTGAGAGCACAGTGAGATCAGTGAGGATTATAGCATTGTGGGTCTAACACTGAGAGTGAGGGCACAGTGAGATCAGTGAGGATGAGAGTTGTGAGTGTAACACTGAGAGTGAGGGCGCAGTGAGATCAGTGAGGATTATAGTGTTGTGGCTGTAAGACTGAGCGTGAGGGCACAGTGAGATCTGTGAGGATGATAGAGTTGAAGGGCGTAACGCTGAGAGTGAGAGCACAGTGAGATCAGTGAGGATTATAGAGTAGTGGATGTAACACTGAAAGTGAGGGCACAGTGAGATCAGTGAGGATGAGAGTTGTGAGTGTAACACTGAGAGTGAGGGCACAGTGAGATCAGTGAGGATTATAGAGTTGTGGCTGTAACACTGAGAGTGAGAGCACAGTGAGATCCGTGAGGATCATAGAGTTGTAGGTGTAACACTGAGAGTGAGGGCACAGTGAGATCAGTGAGGATTATAGAGTTCTGGGTGTAACACTGAGAGTGAGAGCACAGTGATATCAGTGAGGATTATAGAGTTGTGGCTGTAACACTGAGAGTGAGAGCACTGTGATATCACTGAGGATTATAGAGTTGTGGCTGTAACACTGAGAGTGAGGGCACATGAGATCAGTGTGGGTTATAGAGTTGTGGGTGTAACACTGAGAGTGAGGGCACAGTGAGGATTATAGAGCTGTGGCTGTAACACTGAGAGTGAGGGCACAGTGAGATCAGTGAGGATTATAGAGTTGTGGCTGTAACACTGAGAGTGAGAGCACAGTGAGATCAGTGAGGATTATAGAGATGTGGGTGTAACACTGAGAGTGAGGGCACAACGAGATCAGTGAGGATTATAGAGTTGTGGGTGTAACACTGAGAGTGAGGGCACAATGAGATCAGTGAGGATTATTATTGTTGTGGGGGTAACACTAAGAGTGAGAGCACAGTGATATCATTGAGGATTATAGAGTTGTGGCTGTAACACTGAGAGTGAGAGCACAGTGAGATCAGTGTTGATTATAAAGTTGTGGCTGTAACACTGAGAGTGAGAGCACAGTGAGATCAGTGAGGATTATAGAGTTGTGGCTGTAACACTGAGAGTGAGCGCACAGTGAGAACAGTGAGGATTATAGAGTTGTGGCTGTAAGACTGAGAGGGCACAGTGAGATCAGTGAGGATTATAGAGTTGTGGGCGTAACGCTGAGAGTGAGAGCACAGTGAGATCAGTGAGGATTATAGAGTTGCGGCTGTAACACTGAAAGTGAGATCAGTGAGGATGAGAGTTGTGAGTGTAACACTGAGAGTGAGGGCACAGTGAGATCAGTGAGGATTATAGTGTTGTGGCTGTAACACTGAGAGTGAGAGCACAGGGAGATCAGTGAGGATTATAGAGTTGTGGCTGTAACACTGAGAGTGAGAGCACAGTGAGAGCAGTGTGGATTATAGAGTTCTGGGTATAACACTGAGAGTGAGGGCACAGTGAGGATTATGTAGTTGCGGCTGTAACACTGAGAGGAAGGGCACAGTGAGATCAGTGAGGATTGCAGAGTTGTAGGTGTAACACTGAGAGTGACGGCACAGTGAGGTCAGTGAGGATTACAGAGTTGTCGGTGTAACACTGAGAGTGAGGGCACGGTGAGATAAGTGAGGATTATCGAGTTGAGGGTGTAACACTGAGAGTGAGGGCACAGTGAGATCAGTGAGGATTATAGAGTTCTGGGTGTAACACTGAGAGTGAGAACACAGTGAGATCAGTGAGGATTATAGAGTTATGGCTGTAACACTGAGAGTGAGAGCACTGTGATGTCACTGAGGATTATAGAGTTGTGGCTGTAACACTGAGAGTGAGGGCACATGAGATCAGTGAGGATTATAGAGTTGTGGGTGTAACACTGAGAGTGAGGGCACAGTGAGGATTACAGAGCTGTGGCTGTAACACTGAGAGTGAGGGCACAGTGAGATCAGTGAGGATTATAGAATTGTGGGTGTAACACTGAGAGTGAGGGCACAGTGAGATCAGTGAGGATCATAGAGTTGTAGGTGTAACACTGACAGTGAGGGCACAGTGAGATCAGTGAGGATTATCGAGTTGTGGTTGTAACACGGAGAGTGAGAGCACAGTGAGATCAGTGAGGATTATAGAGTTGTGGCTGTAACACTGAGAGTGAGAGCACAGTGAGAGCAGTGTGGATTATAGAGTTGTGTCTGTAAAACTGAGAGTGAGAGCACAGTGAGATCAGTGAGGATTATAGAGTTGTGGCTGTAACACTGAGAGTGAGGGCACAGTGCGATCAGTGAGGATTATAGAGTTGTGGGTGTAGCACTGAGAGTGAGGGCACAGTGAGATCAGTGAGAATTACAGAATTGTCGGTGTAACACTGAGAGTGAGGGCACGGTGAGGATTAAGTAGTTGCGGCTGTAACACTGAGAGGGAGGGCACAGTGAGATCAGTGAGGATTACAGAGTTGTCGGTGTAACACTGAGAGTGAGGGCACGGTGAGATAAGTGAGGATTATCGAATTCTGGGTGTAACACTGAGAGTGAGGGCACAGTGAGATCAGTGAGGGTTATAGAGTTGTGGGTGTAACACTGAGAGTGAGAGCACAGTGATATCAGTGAGGATTATAGAGTTGTGGCTGTAAAACTGAGAGTGAGAGCACAGTGAGATCAGTGAGGATTATAGAGTTGTGGCTGTAACACTGAGAGTGAGGGCACAGTGCGATCAGTGAGGATTATAGAGTTGTGGGTGTAGCACTGAGAGTGAGGGCACAGTGAGATCAGTGAGGATTATAGAGTTCTGGGTGTAACACTGACAGTGAGGGCACAGTGAGATCAGTGAGGATTATAGAGTTGTGGCTGTAACACTGAGAGTGAGGGCACATGAGATCAGTGAGGATTATAGAGTTGTGGATGTAACACGGAGAGTGAGGGCACAGTGAGGATTATAGAGCTGTGGCTGTAACACTAAGATTGAGGGCACAGTGAGATCAGTGAGGATTATAGAGTTGTGGGCGTAACACTGAGAGTGAGGGCACAGTGAGATCAGTGAGGATCATAGAGTTGTAGGTGAAACACTGAGAGTGAGGGCACAGTGAGATCAGTGAGGATTATAGAGTTCTGGGTGTAACACTGAGAGTGCGGGCACAGTGAGATAAGTGAGGATTATCGAGTTGTGGTTGTAGCACTGAGAGTGAGAGCACAGTGAGATCAGTGAGGATTATAGAGTTGTGGCTGTAACACTGAGAGTGAGCGCACAGTGAGAACAGTGAGGATTATAGAGTTGTGGCTGTAAGACTGTGAGAGAGGGCACAGTGAGATCAGTGAGGATTATAGAGTTGTGGGCGTAACGCTGAGAGTGAGAGCACAGTGAGATCAGTGAGGATTATAGAGTTGTGGCTGTAACACTGAAAGTGAGATCAGTGAGGATGAGAGTTGTGAGTGTAACACTGAGAGTGAAGGCACAGTGAGATCAGTGAGGATTATAGTGTTGTGGCTGTAACACTGAGAGTGAGAGCACAGTGAGATCAGTGAGGATCATAGAGTTGTGGCTGTAACACTGAGAGTGAGAGCACAGTGAGAGCAGTGTGGATTATAGAGTTCTGGGTATAACACTGAGAGTGAGGGCACAGTGAGGATTATATAGTTGCGGCTGTAACACTGAGAGGGAGGGCACAGTGAGATCAGTGAGGATTACAGAGTTGTAGGTGTAACATGGAGATTGAGGGCACAGTGAGGTCAGTGAGGATGACAGAGCTGTCGGTGTAACACTGAGAGTGAGGGCACAGTGAGATAAGTGAGGATTATAGAGTTCTGGGTGTAACACTGAGAGAGATAGCACAGTGAGATCAGTGAGGATTATAGAGTTGTGGGTGTAAAACTGAGAGTGAGAGCACAGTGATATCAGTGAGGATTATAGAGTTGTGGCTGTAACACTGAAAGTGAGAGCACAGTGCGATCAGTGAGGATTATAGAGTTGTGGCTGTAGCAGTGAGATTGAGGGCACAGTGAGATCAGTGAGGATTATAGAGTTGTGGCTGTAACACTGAGAGTGAGAGCACAGTGACAGCAGTGTGGGTTATAGAGTTCTGGGTATAACACTGAGAGTCAGGGCACAGTGAGGATTATATAGTTGCGGCTGTAACACTGAGAGGGAGGGCACAGTGAGATCAGTGAGTATTACAGAGTTGTAGGTGTAACACTGAGAGTGAGGGCACAGTGAGGTCAGTGAGAATCACAGTGTTGTCGGTGTAACACTGAGAGTGAGGGCACAATGAGATCAGTGAGGGTTATAGAGTTGTGGGTGTAACACTGAGAGTGAGAGCACAGTGATATCAGTGAGAATTATAGAGTTGTGGCTGTAACACTGAGAGTGAGAGCACAGTGAGATCAGTGAGGATTATAGAGCTGTGGCTGTAACACTGAGAGTGAGGGCACAGTGCGATCAGTGAGGATTATAGAGTTGTGGCTGTAACACTGAGAGTGAGAGCACAGTGAGATCAGTGAGGATCATAGAGTTGGAGGTGTAACACTGAGAGTGAGGGCACAGTGAGATCAGTGAGGATTATAGAGTTGTGGGCGTAACACTGAGAGTGAGGGCACAGTGAGATCAGTGAAGATCAGAGAGTTGTAGGTGTGACACTGAGAGTGAGGGCACAGTGAGATCAGTGAGGATTATAGAGTTCTGGGTGTAACACTGAGAGTGAGAGCACAGTGAGATCAGTGAGGATTACAGAGTTGTCGGTGTAACACTGAGAGTGAGGGCACAGTGAGATAAGTGAGGAGTATAGAGTTGTGGTTGTAACGCTAAGAGTGAGAGCACAGTGAGAGCAGTGTGGATTGTAGAGTTCTGGGTATAACACTGAGAGTGAGGGCACAGTGAGGATTATATAGTCGTGGCTGTAACACTGAGAGTGAGGGCACAGTGAGACCAGTGTCGATTATAGAGTTGTGGCTGTAAGACTGAGAGTGAGCGCACAGTGAGAACAGTGAGGATTATAGAGTTGTGGCTGTAAGACTGACAGAGAGGGCACAGTGAGATCAGTGAGGATTATAGAGTTGTGGGCGTAACGCTGAGAGTGAGAGCACAGTGAGATCAGTGAGGATTATAGAGTTGTGGCTGTAACACTGAGAGTGAGAGCACAGTGAGAGCAGTGTGGATTATAGAGTTCTGGGTATAACACTGAGAGTGAGGGCACAGTGAGGATTAAGTAGTTGCGGCTGTAACACTGAGAGGGAGGGCACAGTGAGATCAGTGAGGATTACAGAGTTGTAGGTGTAACACTGAGAGTGAGGGCACAGTGAGGTCAGTGAGAATCACAGTGTTGTCGGTGTAACACTGAGAGTGAGGGCACAATGAGATCAGTGAGGGTTATAGAGTTGTGGGTGTAACACTGAGAGTGAGAGCACAGTGATATCAGTGAGAATTATAGAGTTGTGGCTGTAACACTGAGAGTGAGAGCACAGTGAGATCAGTGAGGATTATAGAGCTGTGGCTGTAACACTGAGAGTGAGGGCACAGTGCGATCAGTGAGGATTATAGAGTTGTGGCTGTAACACTGAGAGTGAGAGCACAGTGAGATCAGTGAGGATCATAGAGTTGGAGGTGTAACACTGAGAGTGAGGGCACAGTGAGATCAGTGAGGATTATAGAGTTGTGGGCGTAACACTGAGAGTGAGGGCACAGTGAGATCAGTGAAGATCAGAGAGTTGTAGGTGTGACACTGAGAGTGAGGGCACAGTGAGATCAGTGAGGATTATAGAGTTCTGGGTGTAACACTGAGAGTGAGAGCACAGTGAGATCAGTGAGGATTACAGAGTTGTCGGTGTAACACTGAGAGTGAGGGCACAGTGAGATAAGTGAGGAGTATAGAGTTGTGGTTGTAACGCTAAGAGTGAGAGCACAGTGAGAGCAGTGTGGATTGTAGAGTTCTGGGTATAACACTGAGAGTGAGGGCACAGTGAGGATTATATAGTCGTGGCTGTAACACTGAGAGTGAGGGCACAGTGAGACCAGTGTCGATTATAGAGTTGTGGCTGTAAGACTGAGAGTGAGCGCACAGTGAGAACAGTGAGGATTATAGAGTTGTGGCTGTAAGACTGACAGAGAGGGCACAGTGAGATCAGTGAGGATTATAGAGTTGTGGGCGTAACGCTGAGAGTGAGAGCACAGTGAGATCAGTGAGGATTATAGAGTTGTGGCTGTAACACTGAGAGTGAGAGCACAGTGAGAGCAGTGTGGATTATAGAGTTCTGGGTATAACACTGAGAGTGAGGGCACAGTGAGGATTAAGTAGTTGCGGCTGTAACACTGAGAGGGAGGGCACAGTGAGATCAGTGAGGATTACAGAGTTTTAGGTGTAACACTGAGAGTGAGGGCACAGTGAGGTCAGTGAGAATTACAGAGTTGTCGGTGTAACACTGAGAGTGAGGGCACGGTGAGATAAGTGAGGATTATCGTGTTCTGGGTGTAAAACTGAGAGTGAGGGCACAGTGAGATCAGTGAGGGTTATAGAGTTGTGGGTGTAACACTGAGAGTGAGAGCACAGTGATATCAGTGAGGATTATAGAGTTGTGGCTGTAAAACTGAGAGTGAGAGCACAGTGAGATCAGTGAGGATTATAGAGTTGTGGCTGTAACACTGAGAGTGAGACAACAGTGCGATCAGTGAGGATTATAGAGTTGTGGGTGTAGCACTGAGAGTGAGGGCACAGTGAGATCAGTGAGGATTATAGAGTTCTGGGTGTAACACTGACAGTGAGGGCACAGTGAGATCAGTGAGGATTATAGAGTTGTGGCTGTAACACTGAGAGTGAGGGCACATGAGATCAGTGAGGATTATAGAGTTGTGGATGTAACACTGAGAGTGAGGGCACAGTGAGATCAGTGAGGATCATAGAGTTGTAGGTGTAACACTGACAGTGAGGGCACAGTGAGATCAGTGAGGATTATAGAGTTCTGGGTGTAACACTAAGAGTGAGTGCACAGTGAGATAAGTGAGGATTATCGAGTTGTGGTTGTAACACGGAGAGTGAGAGCACAGTGAGATCAGTGAGGATTATAGAGTTGTGGCTGTAACACTGAGAGTGAGGGCACAGTGAGGATTAAGTAGTTGCGGCTGTAACACTGAGAGGGAGGGCACAGTGAGATCAGTGAGGATTACAGAGTTGTAGGTGTAACACTGAGAGTGAGGGCACAGTGAGGTCAGTGAGAATTACAGAGTTGTCGGTGTAACACTGAGAGTGAGGGCACGGTGAGATAAGTGAGGATTATCGAGTTCTGGGTGTAACACTGAGAGTGAGGGCACAGTGAGATCAGTGAGGGTTATAGAGTTGTGGGTGTAACACTGAGAGTGAGAGCACAGTGATATCAGTGAGGATTATAGAGTTGTGGCTGTAAAACTGAGAGTGAGAGCACAGTGAGATCAGTGAGGATTATAGAGTTGTGGCTGTAACACTGAGAGTGAGGGCATAGTGCGATCGGTGAGGATTATAGAGTTGTGGGTGTAGCACTGAGAGTGAGGGCACAGTGAGATCAGTGAGGATTATAGAGTTCTGGGTGTAACACTGACAGTGAGGGCACAGTGAGATCAGTGAGGATTATAGAGTTGTGGCTGTAACACTGAGAGTGAGGGCACATGAGATCAGTGAGGATTATAGAGTTGTGGATGTAACACTGAGAGTGAGGGCACAGTGAGGATTATAGAGCTGTGGCTGTAACACTGAGAGTGAGGGCACAGTGAGATCAGTGAGGATTATAGAGTTGTGGGCGTAACACTGAGAGTGAGAGCACAGTGAGATCAGTGAGGATTATAGAGTTGTGGCTGTAACACTGAAAGTGAGATCAGTGAGGATGAGAGTTGTGAGTGTAACACTGAGAGTGAAGGCACAGTGAGATCAGTGAGGATTATAGTGTTGTGGCTGTAACCCTGAGAGTGAGAGCACAGTGAGATCAGTGAGGATTATAGAGTTGTGGCTGTAACACTGAGAGTGAGAGCACAGTGAGAGAAGTGTGGATTATAGAGTTCTGGGTATAACACTGAGAGTGAGGGCACAGTGAGGATTATATAGTTGCGGCTGTAACACTGAGAGGGAGGGCACAGTGAGATCAGTGAGGATTACAGAGTTGTAGGTGTAACATGGAGATTGAGGGCACAGTGAGGTCAGTGAGGATTACAGAGCTGTCGGTGTAACACTGAGAGTGAGGGCACAGTGAGATAAGTGAGGATTATAGAGTTGTGGGTGTAAAACTGAGAGTGACAGCACAGTGATATCAGTGAGGATTATAGAGTTGTGGCTGTAACACTGAGAGTGAGAGCACAGTGCGATCAGTGAGGATTATAGAGTTGTGGGTGTAGCAGTGAGAGTGAGGGCACAGTGAGATCAGTGAGGATTATAGAGTTGTGGCTGTAACACTGAGAGTGAGAGCACAGTAACAGCAGTGTGGGTTGTAGAGTTCTGGGTATAACACTGAGAGTCAGGGCACAGTGAGGATTATATAGTTGCGGCTGTAACACTGAGAGGGAGGGCACAGTGAGATCAGTGAGTATTACAGAGTTGTAGGTGTAACACTGAGAGTGAGGGCACAGTGAGGTCAGTGAGAATCACAGTGTTGTCGGTGTAACACTGAGAGTGAGGGCACAATGAGATCAGTGAGGGTTATAGAGTTGTGGGTGTAACACTGAGAGTGAGAGCACAGTGATATCAGTGAGAATTATAGAGTTGTGGCTGTAACACTGAGAGTGAGAGCACAGTGAGATCAGTGAGGATTATAGAGCTGTGGCTGTAACACTGAGAGTGAGGGCACAGTGCGATCAGTGAGGATTATAGAGTTGTGGGTGTAGCACTCAGAGTGAGGGCACAGTGAGATCAGTGAGGATTATAGAGCTGTGGCTGTAACACTGAGAGTGAGGGCACAGTGAGATCAGTGGGGATTATAGAGTTGTGGGTGAAACACTGAGAGTGAGGGCACAGTGAGATCAGTGAGGATCATAGAGTTGTAGGTGTAACACTGAGAGTGAGGGCACAGTGAGATCAGTGAGGATTATAGAGTTCTGGGTGTAACACTGAGAGTGAGAGCACAGTGAGATCAGTGAGGATTACAGAGTTGTCGGTGTAACACTGAGAGTGAGGGCACAGTGAGATAAGTGAGGAGTATAGAGTTGTGGTTGTAACGCTAAGAGTGAGAGCACAGTGAGAGCAGTGTGGATTGTAGAGTTCTGGGTATAACACTGAGAGTGAGGGCACAGTGAGGATTATATAGTCGTGGCTGTAACACTGAGAGTGAGGGCACAGTGAGACCAGTGTCGATTATAGAGTTGTGGCTGTATGACTGAGAGTGAGCGCACAGTGAGAACAGTGAGGATTATAGAGTTGTGGCTGTAAGACTGAGAGAGAGGGCACAGTGAGATCAGTGAGGATTATAGAGTTGTGGGCGTAACGCTGAGAGTGAGAGCACAGTGAGATCAGTGAGGATTATAGAGTTGTGGCTGTAACACTGAGAGTGAGAGCACAGTGAGAGCAGTGTGGATTATAGAGTTCTGGGTATAACACTGAGAGTGAGGGCACAGTGAGGATTATATAGTTGCGGCTGTAACACTGAGAGGGAGGGCACAGTGAGATCAGTGAGGATTACAGAGTTGTAGGTGTAACATGGAGATTGAGGGCACAGTGAGGTCAGTGAGGATTACAGAGCTGTCGGTGTAACACTGAGAGTGAGGGCACAGTGAGATAAGTGAGGACTGTAGAGTTCTGGGTGTAACACTGAGAGTGAGAGCACAGTGAGATCAGTGAGGATTATAGAGTTGTGGGTGTAAAACTGAGAGTGAGAGCACAGTGATATCAGTGAGGATTATAGAGTTGTGGCTGTAACACTGAGAGTGAGAGCACAGTGCGATCAGTGAGGATTATAGAGTTGTGGGTGTAGCAGTGAGAGTGAGGGCACAGTGAGATCAGTGAGGATTATAGAGCTGTGGCAGTAACACTGAGAGTGAGGGCACAGTGAGATCAGTGGGGATTATAGAGTTGTGGGTGAAACACTGAGAGTGAGGGCACAGTGAGATCAGTGAGGATCATAGAGTTGTAGGTGTAACACTGAGAGTGAGGGCACAGTGAGATCAGTGAGGATTATAGAGTTCTGGGTGTAACACTGAGAGTGAGAGCACAGTGAGATCAGTGAGGATTACAGAGTTGTCGGTGTAACACTGAGAGTGAGGGCACAGTGAGATAAGTGAGGAGTATAGAGTTGTGGTTGTAACGCTAAGAGTGAGAGCACAGTGAGAGCAGTGTGGATTGTAGAGTTCTGGGTATAACACTGAGAGTGAGGGCACAGTGAGGATTATATAGTCGTGGCTGTAACACTGAGAGTGAGGGCACAGTGAGACCAGTGTCGATTATAGAGTTGTGGCTGTATGACTGAGAGTGAGCGCACAGTGAGAACAGTGAGGATTATAGAGTTGTGGCTGTAAGACTGAGAGAGAGGGCACAGTGAGATCAGTGAGGATTATAGAGTTGTGGGCGTAACGCTGAGAGTGAGAGCACAGTGAGATCAGTGAGGATTATAGAGTTGTGGCTGTAACACTGAGAGTGAGAGCACAGTGAGAGCAGTGTGGATTATAGAGTTCTGGGTATAACACTGAGAGTGAGGGCACAGTGAGGATTATATAGTTGCGGCTGTAACACTGAGAGGGAGGGCACAGTGAGATCAGTGAGGATTACAGAGTTGTATGTGTAACATGGAGATTGAGGGCACAGTGAGGTCAGTGAGGATTACAGAGCTGTCGGTGTAACACTGAGAGTGAGGGCACAGTGAGATAAGTGAGGACTGTAGAGTTCTGGGTGTAACACTGAGAGTGAGAGCACAGTGAGATCAGTGAGGATTATAGAGTTGTGGGTGTAAAACTGAGAGTGAGAGCACAGTGATATCAGTGAGGATTATAGAGTTGTGGCTGTAACACTGAGAGTGAGAGCACAGTGCGATCAGTGAGGATTATAGAGTTGTGGGTGTAGCAGTGAGAGTGAGGGCACAGTGAGATCAGTGAGGATTATAGAGCTGTGGCAGTAACACTGAGAGTGAGGGCACAGTGAGATCAGTGGGGATTATAGAGTTGTGGGTGAAACACTGAGAGTGAGGGCACAGTGAGATCAGTGAGGATCATAGAGTTGTAGGTGTAACACTGAGAGTGAGGGCACAGTGAGATCAGTGAGGATTATAGAGTTCTGGGTGTAACACTGAGAGTGAGAGCACAGTGAGATCAGTGAGGATTACAGAGTTGTCGGTGTAACACTGAGAGTGAGGGCACAGTGAGATAAGTGAGGAGTATAGAGTTGTGGTTGTAACGCTAAGAGTGAGAGCACAGTGAGAGCAGTGTGGATTGTAGAGTTCTGGGTATAACACTGAGAGTGAGGGCACAGTGAGGACTATATAGTCGTGGCTGTAACACTGAGAGTGAGGGCACAGTGAGACCTGTGTCGATTATAGAGTTGTGGCTGTAAGACTGAGAGTGAGCGCACAGTGAGAACAGTGAGGATTATAGAGTTGTGGCTGTAAGACTGAGAGAGAGGGCACAGTGAGATCAGTGAGGATTATAGAGTTGTGGGCGTAACGCTGAGAGTGAGAGCACAGTGAGATCAGTGAGGATTATAGAGTTGTGGCTGTAACACTGAGAGTGAGAGCACAGTGAGAGCAGTGTGGATTATAGAGTTCTGGGTATAACACTGAGAGTGAGGGCACAGTGAGGATTAAGTAGTTGCGGCTGTAACACTGAGAGGGAGGGCACAGTGAGATCAGTGAGGATTACAGAGTTGTAGATGTAACACTGAGAGTGAGGGCACGGTGAGATAAGTGAGGATTATATACTTGCGGCTGTAACACTGAGAGTGAGGGCACAGTGAGGTCAGTGAGAATTACAGAGTTGTCGGTGTAACACTGAGAGTGAGGGCACGGTGAGATAAGTGAGGATTATCGTGTTCTGGGTGTAACACTGAGAGTGAGGGCACAGTGAGATCAGTGAGGGTTATAGAGTTGTGGGTGTAACACTGAGAGTGAGAGCACAGTGATATCAGTGAGGATTATAGAGTTGTGGCTGTAAAACTGAGAGTGAGAGCACAGTGAGATCAGTGAGGATTATAGAGTTGTGGCTGTAACACTGAGAGTGAGGGCACAGTGCGATCAGTGAGGATTATAGAGTTGTGGGTGTAGCACTGAAAGTGAGGGCACGGTGAGATCAGTGAGGATTATAGAGTTCTGGGTGTAACACTGACAGTGAGGGCACAGTGAGATCAGTGAGGATTATAGAGTTGTGGCTGTAACACTGAGAGTGAGGGCACATGAGATCAGTGAGGATTATAGAGTTGTGGATGTAACACTGAGAGTGAGGGCACAGTGAGGATTATAGAGCTGTGGCTGCAACACTGAGAGTGAGGGCACAGTGAGATCAGTGAGGATTATAGAGTTGTGGGCGTAACACTGAGAGTGAGGGCACAGTGAGATCAGTGAGGATCATAGAGTTGTAGGTGAAACACTGAGAGTGAGGGCACAGTGAGATCAGTGAGGATTATAGAGTTCTGGGTGTAACACTGAGAGTGAGGGCACAGTGAGATAAGTGAGGATTATCGAGTTGTGGTTGTAGCACTGAGAGTGAGAGCACAGTGAGATCAGTGAGGATTATAGAGTTGTGGCTGTAACACTGAGAGTGAGCGCACAGTGAGAACAGTGAGGATTATAGAGTTGTGGCTGTAAGACTGAGAGAGAGGGCACAGTGAGATCAGTGAGGATTATAGAGTTGTGGGCGTAACGCTGAGAGTGAGAGCACAGTGAGATCAGTGAGGATTATAGAGTTGTGGCTGTAACACTGAAAGTGAGATCAGTGAGGATGAGAGTTGTGAGTGTAACACTGAGAGTGAGGGCACAGTGAGATCAGTGAGGATTTTCGTGTTGTGGCTGTAACACTGAGAGTGAGAGCACAGTGAGATAAGTGAGGATTATCGTGTTCTGGGTGTAACACTGAGAGTGAGAGCACAGTGAGAGCAGTGTGGATTATAGAGTTCTGGGTATAACACTGAGAGTGAGGGCACAGTGAGGATTAAGTAGTTGCGGCTGTAACACTGAGAGGGAGGGCACAGTGAGATCAGTGAGGATTACAGAGTTGTAGATGTAACACTGAGAGTGAGGGCACGGTGAGATAAGTGAGGATTATATACTTGCGGCTGTAACACTGAGAGTGAGGGCACAGTGAGGTCAGTGAGAATTACAGAGTTGTCGGTGTAACACTGAGAGTGAGGGCACGGTGAGATAAGTGAGGATTATCGTGTTCTGGGTGTAACACTGAGAGTGAGGGCACAGTGAGATCAGTGAGGGTTATAGAGTTGTGGGTGTAACACTGAGAGTGAGAGCACAGTGATATCAGTGAGGATTATAGAGTTGTGGCTGTAAAACTGAGAGTGAGAGCACTGTGAGATCAGTGAGGATTATAGAGTTGTGGCTGTAACACTGAGAGTGAGGGCACAGTGCGATCAGTGAGGATTATAGAGTTGTGGGTGTAGCACTGAAAGTGAGGGCACAGTGAGATCAGTGAGGATTATAGAGTTCTGGGTGTAACACTGACAGTGAGGGCACAGTGAGATCAGTGAGGATTATAGAGTTGTGGCTGTAACACTGAGAGTGAGGGCACATGAGATCAGTGAGGATTATAGAGTTGTGGATGTAACACTGAGAGTGAGGGCACAGTGAGGATTATAGAGCTGTGGCTGCAACACTGAGAGTGAGGGCACAGTGAGATCAGTGAGGATTATAGAGTTGTGGGCGTAACACTGAGAGTGAGGGCACAGTGAGATCAGTGAGGATCATAGAGTTGTAGGTGAAACACTGAGAGTGAGGGCACAGTGAGATCAGTGAGGATTATAGAGTTCTGGGTGTAACACTGAGAGTGAGGGCACAGTGAGATAAGTGAGGATTATCGAGTTGTGGTTGTAGCACTGAGAGTGAGAGCACAGTGAGATCAGTGAGGATTATAGAGTTGTGGCTGTAACACTGAGAGTGAGCGCACAGTGAGAACAGTGAGGATTATAGAGTTGTGGCTGTAAGACTGAGAGAGAGGGCACAGTGAGATCAGTGAGGATTATAGAGTTGTGGGCGTAACGCTGAGAGTGAGAGCACAGTGAGATCAGTGAGGATTATAGAGTTGTGGCTGTAACACTGAAAGTGAGATCAGTGAGGATGAGAGTTGTGAGTGTAACACTGAGAGTGAGGGCACAGTGAGATCAGTGAGGATTATAGTGTTGTGGCTGTAACACTGAGAGTGAGAGCACAGTGAGATAAGTGAGGATTATCGTGTTCTGGGTGTAACACTGAGAGTGAGGGCACAGTGAGATCAGTGAGGGTTATAGAGTTGTGGGTGTAACACTGAGAGTGAGAGCACAGTGATATCAGTGAGGATTATAGAGTTGTGGCTGTAAAACTGAGAGTGAGAGCACAGTGAGATCAGTGAGGATTATAGAGTTGTGGCTGTAACACTGAGAGTGAGGGCACAGTGCGATCAGTGAGGATTATAGAGTTGTGGGTGTAGCACTGAGAGTGAGGGCACAGTGAGATCAGTGAGGATTATAGAGTTCTGGGTGTAACACTGACAGTGAGGGCACAGTGAGATCAGTGAGGATTATAGAGTTGTGGCTGTAACACTGAGAGTGAGGGCACATGAGATCAGTGAGGATTATAGAGTTGTGGATGTAACACTGAGAGTGAGGGCACAGTGAGATCAGTGAGGATCATAGAGTTGTAGGTGTAACACTGACAGTGAGGGCACAGTGAGATCAGTGAGGATTATAGAGTTCTGGGTGTAACACTGAGAGTGAGTGCACAGTGAGATAAGTGAGGATTATCGAGTTGTGGTTGTAACACGGAGAGTGAGAGCACAGTGAGATCAGTGAGGATTATAGAGTTGTGGCTGTAACACTGAGAGTGAGGGCACAGTGAGGATTAAGTAGTTGCGGCTGTAACACTGAGAGGGAGGGCACAGTGAGATCAGTGAGGATTACAGAGTTGTAGGTGTAACACTGAGAGTGAGGGCACAGTGAGGTCAGTGAGAATTACAGAGTTGTCGGTGTAACACTGAGAGTGAGGGCACGGTGAGATAAGTGAGGATTATCGAGTTCTGGGTGTAACACTGAGAGTGAGGGCACAGTGAGATCAGTGAGGGTTATAGAGTTGTGGGTGTAACACTGAGAGTGAGAGCACAGTGATATCAGTGAGGATTATAGAGTTGTGGCTGTAAAACTGAGAGTGAGAGCACAGTGAGATCAGTGAGGATTATAGAGTTGTGGCTGGAACACTGAGAGTGAGGGCATAGTGCGATCAGTGAGGATTATAGAGTTGTGGGTGTAGCACTGAGAGTGAGGGCACAGTGAGATCAGTGAGGATTATAGAGTTCTGGGTGTAACACTGACAGTGAGGGCACAGTGAGATCAGTGAGGATTATAGAGTTGTGGCTGTAACACTGAGAGTGAGGGCACATGAGATCAGTGAGGATTATAGAGTTGTGGATGTAACACTGAGAGTGAGGGCACAGTGAGGATTATAGAGCTGTGGCTGTAACACTGAGAGTGAGGGCACAGTGAGATCAGTGAGGATTATAGAGTTGTGGGCGTAACACTGAGAGTGAGAGCACAGTGAGATCAGTGAGGATTATAGAGTTGTGGCTGTAACACTGAAAGTGAGATCAGTGAGGATGAGAGTTGTGAGTGTAACACTGAGAGTGAAGGCACAGTGAGATCAGTGAGGATTATAGTGTTGTGGCTGTAACCCTGAGAGTGAGAGCACAGTGAGATCAGTGAGGATTATAGAGTTGTGGCTGTAACACTGAGAGTGAGAGCACAGTGAGAGAAGTGTGGATTATAGAGTTCTGGGTATAACACTGAGAGTGAGGGCACAGTGAGGATTATATAGTTGCGGCTGTAACACTGAGAGGGAGGGCACAGTGAGATCAGTGAGGATTACAGAGTTGTAGGTGTAACATGGAGATTGAGGGCACAGTGAGGTCAGTGAGGATTACAGAGCTGTCGGTGTAACACTGAGAGTGAGGGCACAGTGAGATAAGTGAGGATTATAGAGTTGTGGGTGTAAAACTGAGAGTGAGAGCACAGTGATATCAGTGAGGATTATAGAGTTGTGGCTGTAACACTGAGAGTGAGAGCACAGTGCGATCAGTGAGGATTATAGAGTTGTGGGTGTAGCAGTGAGAGTGAGGGCACAGTGAGATCAGTGAGGATTATAGAGTTGTGGCTGTAACACTGAGAGTGAGAGCACAGTAACAGCAGTGTGGGTTATAGAGTTCTGGGTATAACACTGAGAGTCAGGGCACAGTGAGGATTATATAGTTGCGGCTGTAACACTGAGAGGGAGGGCACAGTGAGATCAGTGAGTATTACAGAGTTGTAGGTGTAACACTGAGAGTGAGGGCACAGTGAGGTCAGTGAGAATCACAGTGTTGTCGGTGTAAAACTGAGAGTGAGGGCACAATGAGATCAGTGAGGGTTATAGAGTTGTGGGTGTAACACTGAGAGTGAGAGCACAGTGATATCAGTGAGAATTATAGAGTTGTGGCTGTAACACTGAGAGTGAGAGCACAGTGAGATCAGTGAGGATTATAGAGCTGTGGCTGTAACACTGAGAGTGAGGGCACAGTGCGATCAGTGAGGATTATAGAGTTGTGGGTGTAGCACTCAGAGTGAGGGCACAGTGAGATCAGTGAGGATTATAGAGCTGTGGCTGTAACACTGAGAGTGAGGGCACAGTGAGATCAGTGGGGATTATAGAGTTGTGGGTGAAACACTGAGAGTGAGGGCACAGTGAGATCAGTGAGGATCATAGAGTTGTAGGTGTAACACTGAGAGTGAGGGCACAGTGAGATCAGTGAGGATTATAGAGTTCTGGGTGTAACACTGAGAGTGAGAGCACAGTGAGATCAGTGAGGATTACAGAGTTGTCGCTGTAACACTGAGAGTGAGGGCACAGTGAGATAAGTGAGGAGTATAGAGTTGTGGTTGTAACGCTAAGAGTGAGAGCACAGTGAGAGCAGTGTGGATTGTAGAGTTCTGGGTATAACACTGAGAGTGAGGGCACAGTGAGGATTATATAGTCGTGGCTGTAACACTGAGAGTGAGGGCACAGTGAGACCAGTGTCGATTATAGAGTTGTGACTGTATGACTGAGAGTGAGCGCACAGTGAGAACAGTGAGGATTATAGAGTTGTGGCTGTAAGACTGAGAGAGAGGGCACAGTGAGATCAGTGAGGATTATAGAGTTGTGGGCGTAACGCTGAGAGTGAGAGCACAGTGAGATCAGTGAGGATTATAGAGTTGTGGCTGTAACACTGAGAGTGAGAGCACAGTGAGAGCAGTGTGGATTATAGAGTTCTGGGTATAACACTGAGAGTGAGGGCACAGTGAGGATTATATAGTTGCGGCTGTAACACTGAGAGGGAGGGCACAGTGAGATCAGTGAGGATTACAGAGTTGTAGGTGTAACATGGAGATTGAGGGCACAGTGAGGTCAGTGAGGATTACAGAGCTGTCGGTGTAACACTGAGAGTGAGGGCACAGTGAGATAAGTGAGGATTATAGAGTTCTGGGTGTAACACTGAGAGTGAGAGCACAGTGAGATCAGTGAGGATTATAGAGTTGTGGGTGTAAAACTGAGAGTGAGAGCACAGTGATATCAGTGAGGATTATAGAGTTGTGGCTGTAACACTGAGAGTGAGAGCACAGTGACAGCAGTGTGGGTTATAGAGTTCTGGGTATAACACTGATAGTCAGGGCACAGTGAGGATTATATAGTTGCGGCTGTAACACTGAGAGGGAGGGCACAGTGAGATCAGTGAGTATTACAGAGTTGTAGGTGTAACACTGAGAGTGAGGGCACAGTGAGGTCAGTGAGAATCACAGTGTTGTCGGTGTAACACTGAGAGTGAGGGCACAATGAGATAAGTGAGGGTTATAGAGTTGTGGGTGTAACACTGAGAGTGAGAGCACAGTGATATCAGTGAGAATTATAGAGTTGTGGCTGTAACACTGAGAGTGAGAGCACAGTGAGATCAGTGAGGATTATAGAGCTGTGGCTGTAACACTGAGAGTGAGGGCACAGTGCGATCAGTGAGGATTATAGAGTTGTGGGTGTAGCACTCAGAGTGAGGGCACAGTGAGATCAGTGAGGATTACAGAGTTGTCGGTGTAACACTGAGAGTGAGGGCACAGTGAGATAAGTGAGGAGTATAGAGTTGTGGTTGTAACGCTAAGAGTGAGAGCACAGTGAGAGCAGTGTGGATTGTAGAGTTCTGGGTATAACACTGAGAGTGAGGGCACAGTGAGGACTATATAGTCGTGGCTGTAACACTGAGAGTGAGGGCACAGTGAGACCTGTGTCGATTATAGAGTTGTGGCTGTAAGACTGAGAGTGAGCGCACAGTGAGAACAGTGAGGATTATAGAGTTGTGGCTGTAAGACTGAGAGAGAGGGCACAGTGAGATCAGTGAGGATTATAGAGTTGTGGGCGTAACGCTGAGAGTGAGAGCACAGTGAGATCAGTGAGGATTATAGAGTTGTGGCTGTAACACTGAGAGTGAGAGCACAGTGAGAGCAGTGTGGATTATAGAGTTCTGGGTATAACACTGAGAGTGAGGGCACAGTGAGGATTAAGTAGTTGCGGCTGTAACACTGAGAGGGAGGGCACAGTGAGATCAGTGAGGATTACAGAGTTGTAGATGTAACACTGAGAGTGAGGGCACAGTGAGGTCAGTGAGAATTACAGAGTTGTCGGTGTAACACTGAGAGTGAGGGCACGGTGAGATAAGTGAGGATTATCGTGTTCTGGGTGTAACACTGAGAGTGAGGGCACAGTGAGATCAGTGAGGGTTATAGAGTTGTGGGTGTAACACTGAGAGTGAGAGCACAGTGATATCAGTGAGGATTATAGAGTTGTGGCTGTAAAACTGAGAGTGAGAGCACAGTGAGATCAGTGAGGATTATAGAGTTGTGGCTGTATGTAACACTGAGAGTGAGGGCACAGTGCGATCAGTGAGGATTATAGAGTTGTGGGTGTAGCACTGAGAGTGAGGGCACAGTGAGATCAGTGAGGATTATAGAGTTCTGGGTGTAACACTGACAGGGAGGGCACAGTGAGATCAGTGAGGATTATAGAGTTGTGGCTGTAACACTGAGAGTGAGGGCACATGAGATCAGTGAGGATTATAGAGTTGTGGATGTAACACTGAGAGTGAGGGCACAGTGAGGATTATAGAGCTGTGGCTGCAACACTGAGAGTGAGGGCACAGTGAGATCAGTGAGGATTATAGAGTTGTGGGCGTAACACTGAGAGTGAGGGCACAGTGAGATCAGTGAGGATCATAGAGTTGTAGGTGAAACACTGAGAGTGAGGGCACAGTGAGATCAGTGAGGATTATAGAGTTCTGGGTGTAACACTGAGAGTGAGGGCACAGTGAGATAAGTGAGGATTATCGAGTTGTGGTTCTAGCACTGAGAGTGAGAGCACAGTGAGATCAGTGAGGATTATAGAGTTGTGGCTGTAACACTGAGAGTGAGCGCACAGTGAGAACAGTGAGGATTATAGAGTTGTGGCTGTAACACTGAAAGTGAGATCAGTGAGGATGAGAGTTGTGAGTGTAACACTGAGAGTGAGGGCACAGTGAGATCAGTGAGGATTATAGTGTTGTGGCTGTAACACTGAGAGTGAGAGCACAGTGAGATCAGTGAGGATTATAGAGTTGTGGCTGTAACACTGAGAGTGAGAGCACAGTGCGATCAGTGAGGATTATAGAGTTGTGGGTGTAGCAGTGAGAGTGAGGGCACAGTGAGATCAGTGAGGATTATAGAGTTGTGGCTGTAACACTGAGAGTGAGAGCACAGTGACAGCAGTGTGGGTTATAGAGTTCTGGGTATAACACTGAGAGTCAGGGCACAGTGAGGATTATATAGTTGCGGCTGTAACACTGAGAGGGAGGGCACAGTGAGATCAGTGAGTATTACAGAGCTGTAGGTGTAACACAGAGAGTGAGGGCACAGTGAGGTCAGTGAGAATCACAGTGTTGTCGGTGTAACACTGAGAGTGAGGGCACAATGAGATAAGTGAGGGTTATAGAGTTGTGGGTGTAACACTGAGAGTGAGAGCACAGTGATATCAGTGAGAATTATAGAGTTGTGGCTGTAACACTGAGAGTGAGAGCACAGTGAGATCAGTGAGGATTATAGAGCTGTGGCTGTAACACTGAGAGTGAGGGCACAGTGCGATCAGTGAGGATTATAGAGTTGTGGGTGTAGCACTCAGAGTGAGGGCACAGTGAGATCAGTGAGGATTATAGAGCTGTGGCAGTAACACTGAGAGTGAGGGCACAGTGAGATCAGTGGGGATTATAGAGTTGTGGGTGAAACACTGAGAGTGAGGGCACAGTGAGATCAGTGAGGATCATAGAGTTGTAGGTGTAACACTGAGAGTGAGGGCACAGTGAGATCAGTGAGGATTATAGAGTTCTGGGTGTAACACTGAGAGTGAGAGCACAGTGAGATCAGTGAGGATTACAGAGTTGTCGGTGTAACACTGAGAGTGAGGGCACAGTGAGATAAGTGAGGAGTATAGAGTTGTGGTTGTAACGCTAAGAGTGAGAGCACAGTGAGAGCAGTGTGGATTGTAGAGTTCTGGGTATAACACTGAGAGTGAGGGCACAGTGAGGACTATATAGTCGTGGCTGTAACACTGAGAGTGAGGGCACAGTGAGACCTGTGTCGATTATAGAGTTGTGGCTGTAAGACTGAGAGTGAGCGCACAGTGAGAACAGTGAGGATTATAGAGTTGTGGCTGTAAGACTGAGAGAGAGGGCACAGTGAGATCAGTGAGGATTATAGAGTTGTGGGCGTAACGCTGAGAGTGAGAGCACAGTGAGATCAGTGAGGATTATAGAGTTGTGGCTGTAACACTGAGAGTGAGAGCACAGTGAGAGCAGTGTGGATTATAGAGTTCTGGGTATAACACTGAGAGTGAGGGCACAGTGAGGATTAAGTAGTTGCGGCTGTAACACTGAGAGGGAGGGCACAGTGAGATCAGTGAGGATTACAGAGTTGTAGATGTAACACTGAGAGTGAGGGCACAGTGAGGTCAGTGAGAATTACAGAGTTGTCGGTGTAACACTGAGAGTGAGGGCACGGTGAGATAAGTGAGGATTATCGTGTTCTGGGTGTAACACTGAGAGTGAGGGCACAGTGAGATCAGTGAGGGTTATAGAGTTGTGGGTGTAACACTGAGAGTGAGAGCACAGTGATATCAGTGAGGATTATAGAGTTGTGGCTGTAAAACTGAGAGTGAGAGCACAGTGAGATCAGTGAGGATTATAGAGTTGTGGCTGTAACACTGAGAGTGAGGGCACAGTGCGATCAGTGAGGATTATAGAGTTGTGGGTGTAGCACTGAGAGTGAGGGCACAGTGAGATCAGTGAGGATTATAGAGTTCTGGGTGTAACACTGACAGTGAGGGCACAGTGAGATCAGTGAGGATTATAGAGTTGTGGCTGTAACACTGAGAGTGAGGGCACATGAGATCAGTGAGGATTATAGAGCTGTGGCTGCAACACTGAGAGTGAGGGCACAGTGAGATCAGTGAGGATTATAGAGTTGTGGGCGTAACACTGAGAGTGAGGGCACAGTGAGATCAGTGAGGATCATAGAGTTGCATGTGAAACACTGAGAGTGAGGGCACAGTGAGATCAGTGAGGATTATAGAGTTCTGGGTGTAACACTGAGAGTGAGGGCACAGTGAGATAAGTGAGGATTATCGAGTTGTGGTTCTAGCACAGAGAGTGAGAGCACAGTGAGATCAGTGAGGATTATAGAGTTGTGGCTGTAACACTGAGAGTGAGCGCACAGTGAGAACAGTGAGGATTATAGAGTTGTGGCTGTAAGACTGAGAGAGAGGGCACAGTGAGATCAGTGAGGATTATAGAGTTGTGGGCGTAACGCTGAGAGTGAGAGCACAGTGAGATCAGTGAGGATTATAGAGTTGTGGCTGTAACACTGAAAGTGAGATCAGTGAGGATGAGAGTTGTGCGTGTAACACTGAGAGTGAGGGCACAGTGAGATCAGTGAGGATTATAGTGTTGTGGCTGTAACACTGAGAGTGAGAGCACAGTGAGATCAGTGAGGATTATAGAGTTGTGGCTGTAACACTGAGAGTGAGAGCACAGTGAGAGCAGTGTGGATTATAGAGTTCTGGGTATAACACTGAGAGTGAGGGCACAGTGAGGATTATATAGTTGCGGCTGTAACACTGAGAGGGAGGGCACAGTGAGATCAGTGATGATTACAGAGTTGTAGGAGTAACATGGAGAGTGAGGGCACAGTGAGGTCAGTGAGGATTACAGAGCTGTCGGTGTAACACTGAGAGTGAGGGCACAGTGAGATAAGTGAGGATTATAGAGTTCTGGGTGTAACACTGAGAGTGAGAGCACAGTGAGATCAGTGAGGATTATAGAGTTGTGGGTGTAAAACTGAGAGTGAGAGCACAGTGATATCAGTGAGGATTATAGAGTTGTGGCTGTAACACTGAGAGTGAGAGCACAGTGCGATCAGTGAGGATTATAGAGTTGTGGGTGTAGCAGTGAGAGTGAGGGCACAGTGAGATCAGTGAGGATTATAGAGTTGTGGCTGTAACACTGAGAGTGAGAGCACAGTGACAGCAGTGAGGATTATAGAGCTGTGGCTGTAACACTGAGAATGAGGGCACAGTGAGATCAGAGTGGATTATAGAGTTGTGGCTGTAACACTGAGAGTGAGGGCACATGAGATCAGTGAGGATTATAGAGTTCTGGATGTAACACTGAGAGTGAGGGCACAGTGAGGATTATAGAGCTGTGGCTGTAACACTGAGAGTGAGGGCACAGTGAGGTCAGTGAGGATTATAGAGTTGTGGGTGTAACACTGAGAGGGAGGCCACAGTGAGATCAGTGAGGATCATAGAGTTGTAGGTGTAACATTGAGAGTGAGGGCACAGTGAGATCAGTGAGGATTTTAGAGTTCTGGGTGTAACACTGAGAGTGAGAGCACAGTGAGATATGTGAGGATTATCGAGTTGCGGTTGTAACACTGAGAGTGAGAGCACAGTGAGATCAGTGAGGATTATACAGTTGTGGCTGTAACACTGAGAGTGAGAGCACAGTGAGAGCAGTGTGGATTATAGAGTTCTGGGTATAACACTGAGAGTGAGGGCACAGTGAGGATTATGTAGTTGCGGCTGTAACACTGAGAGGAAGGGCACAGTGAGATCAGTGAGGATTACAGAGTTGTAGGTGTAACACTGAGAGTGAGGGCACAGTGAGGTCAGTGAGGATTACAGAGTTGTCGGTGTAACGCTGAGAGTGAGGGCACGGTGAGATAAGTGAGGATTATCGAGTTGAGGGTGTAACACTGAGAGTGAGGGCACAGTGAGATCAGTGAGGATTATAGAGTTCTGGGTGTAACACTGAGAGTGAGAACACAGTGAGATCAGTGAGGATTATAGAGTTATGGCTGTAACACTGAGAGTGAGAGCACTGTGATATCACTGAGGATTATAGAGTTGTGGGTGTAACACTGAGAGTGAGGGCACAGTGAGGATTATAGAGCTGTGGCTGTAACACTGAGAGTGAGGGCACAGTGAGATCAGTGAGGATTATAGAATTGTGGGTGTAACACTGAGAGTGAGGGCACAGTGAGATCAGTGAGGATCATAGAGTTGTAGGTGTAACACTGACAGTGAGGGCACAGTGAGATCAGTGAGGATTATAGAGTTCTGGGTGTAACACTGAGAGTGAGTGCACAGTGAGATAAGTGAGGATTATCGAGTTGTGGTTGTAACACGGAGAGTGAGAGCACAGTGAGATCAGTGAGGATTATAGAGTTGTGGCTGTAACACTGAGAGTGAGAGCACAGTGAGAGCAGTGTGGATTATAGAGTTCTGGGTATAACACTGAGAGTGAGGGCACAGTGAGGATTAAGTAGTTGCGGCTGTAACACTGAGAGGGAGGGCACAGTGAGGTCAGTGAGGATTATAGAGTTGTGGGTGTAACACTGAGAGGGAGGCCACAGTGAGATCAGTGAGGATCATAGAGTTGTAGGTGTAACATTGAGAGTGAGGGCACAGTGAGATCAGTGAGGATTTTAGAGTTCTGGGTGTAACACTGAGAGTGAGTGCACAGTGAGATAAGTGAGGATTATCGAGTTGTGGTTGTAACACGGAGAGTGAGAGCACAGTGAGATCAGTGAGGATTATAGAGTTGTGGCTGTAACACTGAGAGTGAGAGCACAGTGAGAGCAGTGTGGATTATAGAGTTCTGGGTATAACACTGAGAGTGAGGGCACAGTGAGGATTAAGTAGTTGCGGCTGTAACACTGAGAGGGAGGGCACAGTGAGATCAGTGAGGATTACAGAGTTGTAGGTGTAACACTGAGAGTGAGGGCACAGTGAGGTCAGTGAGAATTACAGAGTTGTCGGTGTAACACTGAGAGTGAGGGCACGGTGAGATAAGTGAGGATTATCGAGTTCTGGGTGAAACACTGAGAGTGAGGGCACAGTGAGATCAGTGAGGGTTATAGAGTTGTGGGTGTAACACTGAGAGTGAGAGCACAGTGATATCAGTGAGGATTATAGAGTTGTGGCTGTAAAACTGAGAGTGAGAGCACAGTGAGATCAGTGAGGATTATAGAGTTGTGGCTGTAACACTGAGAGTGAGGGCACAGTGCGATCACTGATGATTATAGAGTTGTGGGTGTAGCACTGAGAGTGAGGGCGCAGTGAGATCAGTGAGGATTATAGAGTTCTGGGTGTAACACTGACAGTGAGGGCACAGTGAGATCAGTGAGGATTATAGAGTTGTGGCTGTAACACTGAGAGTGAGGGCACATGAGATCAGTGAGGATTATAGAGTTGTGGATGTAACACTGAGAGTGAGGGCACAGTGAGGATTATAGAGCTGTGGCTGTAACACTGAGAGTGAGGCACAGTGAGATCAGTGAGGATTATAGAGTTGTGGGCGTAACACTGAGAGTGAGGGCACAGTGAGATCAGTGAGGATCATAGAGTTGTAGGTGAAACACTGAGAGTGAGAGCACAGTGAGATCAGTGAGGATTATAGAGTTCTGGGTGTAAAAGTGAGAGTGAGGGCACAGTGAGATAAGTGAGGATTATCGAGTTGTGGTTGTAGCACTGAGAGTGAGAGCACAGTGAGATCAGTGAGGATTATAGAGTTGTGGCTGTAACACTGAGAGTGAGCGCACAGTGAGAACAGTGAGGATTATAGAGCTGTGGCTGTAACACTGAGAGAGACGGCACAGTGAGATCAGTGAGGATTATAGAGTTGTGGGCGTAACGCTGAGAGTGAGGGCACAGTGAGATCAGTGAGGATTATAGAGTTGTGGCTGTAACACTGAAAGTGAGATCAGTGAGGATGAGAGTTGTGAGTGTAACACTGAGAGTGAGGGCACAGTGAGATCAGTAAGGATTATAGTGTTGTGGCTGTAACACTGAGAGTGAGAGCACAGTGAGATCAGTGAGGATTATAGAGTTGTGGCTGTAACACTGAGAGTGAGAGCACAGTGAGAGCAGTGTGGATTATAGAGTTCTGGGTATAACACTGAGAGTGAGGGCACAGTGAGGATTATATAGTTGCGGCTGTAACACTGAGAGGGAGGGCACAGTGAGATCAGTGAGGATTACAGAGTTGTAGGTGTAACATGGAGAGTGAGGGCACAGTGAGGTCAGTGAGGATTACAGAGCTGTCGGTGTAACACTGAGAGTGAGTGCACAGTGAGATAAGTGAGGATTATAGAGTTGTAGGTGTAACATTGAGAGTGAGGGCACAGTGAGATCAGTGAGGATTTTAGAGTTCTGGGTGTAACACTGAGAGTGAGGGCACAGTGAGATATGTGAGGATTATCGAGTTGTGGTTGCAACACTGAGACTGAGAGCACAGTGAGATCAGTGAGGATTATACAGTTTTGGCTGTAACACTGAGAGTGAGAGCACAGTGAGAGCAGTGTGGATTATAGAGTTCTGGGTATAACACTGAGAGTGAGGGCACAGTGAGGATTATGTAGTTGCGGCTGTAACACTGAGAGGAAGGGCACAGTGAGATCAGTGAGGATTACAGAGTTGTAGGTGTAACACTGAGAGTGAGGGCACAGTGAGGTCAGTGAGGATTACAGAGTTGTCGGTGTAACACTGAGAGTGAGGGCACGGTGAGATAAGTGAGGATTATCGAGTTGAGGGTGTAACACTGAGAGTGAGGGCACAGTGAGATCAGTGAGGATCATAGAGTTCTGGGTGTAACACTGAGAGTGAGAACACAGTGAGATCAGTGAGGGTTATAGAGTTATGGCTGTAACACTGAGAGTGAGAGCACTGTGATATCACTGAGGATTATAGAGTTGTGGGTGTAACACTGAGAGTGAGGGCACAGTGAGGATTATAGAGCTGTGGCTGTAACACTGAGAGTGAGGGCACAGTGAGATCAGTGAGGATTATAGAATTGTGGGTGTAACACTGAGAGTGAGGGCACAGTGAGATCAGTGAGGATCATAGAGTTGTAGGTGTAACACTGACAGTGAGGGCACAGTGAGATCAGTGAGGATTATAGAGTTGTGGTTGTAACACGGAGAGTGAGAGCACAGTGAGATCAGTGAGGATTATAGAGTTGTGGCTGTAACACTGAGAGTGAGAGCACAGTGAGAGCAGTGTGGATTATAGAGTTCTGGGTATAACACTGAGAGTGAGGGCACAGTGAGGATTAAGTAGTTGCGGCTGTAACACTGAGAGGGAGGGCACAGTGAGATCAGTGAGGATTACACAGTTGTAGGTGTAACACTGAGCGTGAGGGCACAGTGCGATCACTGATGATTATAGAGTTGTGGGTGTAGCACTGAGAGTGAGGGCACAGTGAGATCAGTGAGGATTATAGAGTTCTGGGTGTAACACTGACAGTGAGGGCACAGTGAGATCAGTGAGGATTATAGAGTTGTGGCTGTAACACTGAGAGTGAGGGCACGTGAGATCAGTGAGGATTATAGAGTTGTGGATGTAACACTGAGAGTGAGGGCACAGTGAGGAGTATAGAGCTGTGGCTGTAACACTGAGAGTGAGGGCACAGTGAGATCAGTGAGAATTATAGAGTTGTGGGCGTAACACTGAGAGTGAGGGCACAGTGAGATCAGTGAGGATCATAGAGTTGTAGGTGAAACACTGAGAGTGAGGGCACAGTGAGATCAGTGAGGATTATAGAGTTCTGGGTGTAACACTGAGAGTGAGGGCACAGTGAGATAAGTGAGGATTATCGAGTTGTGGTTGTAGCACTGAGAGTGAGAGCACAGTGAGATCAGTGAGGATTATAGAGTTGTGGCTGTAACACTGAGAGTGAGCGCACAGTGAGAACAGTGAGGATTATAGAGCTGTGGCTGTAAGACTGAGAGAGAGGGCACAGTGAGATCAGTGAGGATTATAGAGTTGTGGGCGTAACGCTGAGAGTGAGGGCACAGTGAGATCAGTGAGGATTATAGAGTTGTGGCTGTAACACTGAAAGTGAGATCAGTGAGGATGAGAGTTGTGAGAGTAACACTGAGAGTGAGGGCACAGTGAGATCAGTGAGGATTATAGAGTTGTGGCTGTAACACTGAAAGTGAGATCAGTGAGGATGAGAGTTGTGAGTGTAACACTGAGAGTGAGGGCACAGTGAGATCAGTGAGGATTATAGTGTTGTGGCTGTAACACTGAGAGTGAGAGCACAGTGAGATCAGTGAGGATTATAGAGTTGTGGCTGTAACACTGAGAGTGAGAGCACAGTGAGAGCAGTGTGGATTATAGAGTTCTGGGTATAACACTGAGAGTGAGGGCACAGTGAGGATTATATAGTTGCGGCTGTAACACTGAGAGGGAGGGCACAGTGAGATCAGTGAGGATTACAGAGTTGTAGGTGTAACATGGAGAGTGAGGGCACAGTGAGGTCAGTGAGGATTACAGAGCTGTCGGTGTAACACTGAGAGTGAGGGCACAGTGAGATAAGTGAGGATTATAGAGTTCTGGGTGTAACACTGAGAGTGAGAGCACAGTGAGATCAGTGAGGATTATAGAGTTGTGGGTGTAAAACTGAGAGTGAGAGCACAGTGATATCAGTGAGGATTATAGAGTTGTGGCTGTAACACTGAGAGTGAGAGCACAGTGCGATCAGTGAGGATTATAGAGTTGCGGGTGTAGCAGTGAGAGTGAGGGCACAGTGAGATCAGTGAGGATTATAGAGTTGTGGCTGTAACACTGAGAGTGAGAGCACAGTGACAGCAGTGTGGGTTATAGAGTTCTGGGTATAACACTGAGAGTCAGGGCACAGTGAGGATTATATAGTTGCGGCTGTAACACTGAGAGGGCGGGCACAGTGAGATCAGTGAGTATTACAGAGTTGTAGGTGTAACACTGAGAGTGAGGGCACAGTGAGGTCAGTGAGAATCACAGTGTTGTCGGTGTAACACTGAGAGTGAGGGCACAATGAGATCAGTGAGGGTTATAGAGTTGTGGGTGTAACACTGAGAGTGAGAGCACAGTGATATCAGTGAGGATTATAGAGTTGTGGCTGTAACACTGAGAGTGAGAGCACAGTGCGATCAGTGAGGATTATAGAGTTGTGGGTGTAGCAGTGAGAGTGAGGGCACAGTGAGATCAGTGAGGATTATAGAGTTGTGGCTGTAACACTGAGAGTGAGAGCACAGTGACAGCAGTGTGGGTTATAGAGTTCTGGGTATAACACTGAGAGTCAGGGCACAGTGAGGATTATATAGTTGCGGCTGTAACACTGAGAGGGCGGGCACAGTGAGATCAGTGAGTATTACAGAGTTGTAGGTGTAACACTGAGAGTGAGGGCACAGTGAGGTCAGTGAGAATCACAGTGTTGTCGGTGTAACACTGAGAGTGAGGGCACAATGATATCAGTGAGGGTTATAGAGTTGTGGCTGTAACACTGAGAGTGAGAGCACAGTGAGAGCAGTGTGGATTATAGAGTTCTGGGTATAACACTGAGAGTGAGGGCACAGTGAGGATTAAGTAGTTGCGGCTGTAACACTGAGAGGGAGGGCACAGTGAGATCAGTGAGGATTACAGAGTTGTAGGTGTAACACTGAGAGTGAGGGCACAGTGAGGTCAGTGAGAATTACAGAGTTGTCGGTGTAACACTGAGACTGAGGGCACGGTGAGATAAGTGAGGATTATCGAGTTCTGGGTGTAACACTGAGAGTGAGGGCACAGTGAGATCAGTGAGGGTTTTAGAGTTGTGGCTGTAACACTGAGAGTGAGAGCACAGTGCGATCAGTGAGGATTATAGCGTTGTGGGTGTAGCAGTGAGAGTGAGGGCACAGTGAGATCAGTGAGGATTATAGAGTTGTGGCTGTCACACTGAGAGTGAGAGCACAGTGACAGCAGTGTGGGTTATAGAGTTCTGGGTATAACACTGAGAGTCAGGGCACAGTGAGGATTATATAGTTGCGGCTGTAACACTGAGAGGGCGGGCACAGTGAGATCAGTGAGTATTACAGAGTTGTAGGTGTAACACTGAGAGTGAGGGCACAGTGAGGTCAGTGAGAATCACAGTGTTGTCGGTGTAACACTGAGAGTGAGGGCACAATGATATCAGTGAGGGTTATAGAGTTGTGGGTGTAACACTGAGAGTGAGAGCACAGTGAGATCAGTGAGGATTATAGAGTTGTGGCTGTAACACTGAGAGTGAGAGCACAGTGAGAGCAGTGTGGATTATAGAGTTCTGGGTATAACACTGAGAGTGAGGGCACAGTGAGGATTAAGTAGTTGCGGCTGTAACACTGAGAGTGAGAGCACAGTGACAGCAGTGTGGGTTATAGAGTTCTGGGTATAACACTGAGAGTCAGGGCACAGTGAGGATTATATAGTTGCGGCTGTAACACTGAGAGGGCGGGCACAGTGAGATCAGTGAGTATTACAGAGTTGTAGGTGTAACACTGAGAGTGAGGGCACAGTGAGGTCAGTGAGAATCACAGTGTTGTCGGTGTAACACTGAGAGTGAGGGCACAATGAGATCAATGAGGGTTATAGAGTTGTGGGTGTAACACTGAGAGTGAGAGCACAGTGATATCAGTGAGAATTATAGAGTTGTGGCTGTAACACTGAGAGTGAGAGCACAGTGAGATCAGTGAGGATTATAGAGTTGTGGCTGTAACACTGAGAGTGAGAGCACAGTGAGAGCAGTGTGGATTATAGAGTTCTGGGTATAACACTGAGAGTGAGGGCACAGTGAGGATTAAGTAGTTGCGGCTGTACCACTGAGAGGGAGGGCACAGTGAGATCAGTGAGGATTACAGAGTTGTAGGTGTAACACTGACAGTGAGGGCACAGTGAGGTCAGTGAGAATTACGGAGTTGTCGGTGTAACACTGAGACTTAGGGCACGGTGAGATAAGTGAGGATTATCGAGTTCTGGGTGTAACACTGAGAGTGAGGGCACAGTGAGATCAGTGAGGGTTATAGAGTTGTGGGTGTAACACTGAGAGTGAGAGCACAGTGATATCAGTGAGGATTATAGAGTTGTGGCTGTAAAACTGAGAGTGAGAGCACAGTGAGATCAGTGAGGATTATAGAGTTGTGGCTGTAACACTGAGAGTGAGGGCACAGTGCGATCAGTGAGGATTATAGAGTTGTGGGTGTAGCACTGAGAGTGAGGGCACAGTGAGATCAGTGAGGATTATAGAGTTGTGGGCGTAACGCTGAGAGTGAGGGCACAGGGAGATCAGTGAGGATTATAGAGTTGTGGCTGTAACACTGAAAGTGAGATCAGTGAGGATGAGAGTTGTGAGTGTAACACTGAGAGTGAGGGCACAGTGAGATCAGTGAGGATTATAGTGTTGTGGCTGTAACACTGAGAGTGAGAGCACAGTGAGATCAGTGAGGATTATAGAGTTGTGGCTGTAACACTGAGAGTGAGAGCACAGTGAGAGCAGTGTGGATTATAGAGTTCTGGGTATAACACTGAGAGTGAGGGCACAGTGAGGATTATATAGTTGCGGCTGTAACACTGAGAGGGAGGGCACAGTGAGATCAGTGAGGATTACAGAGTTGTAGGTGTAACATGGAGAGTGAGGGCACAGTGAGGTCAGTGAGGATTACAGAGCTGTCGGTGTAACACTGAGAGTGAGGGCACAGTGAGATAAGTGAGGATTATAGAGTTCTGGGTGTAACACTGAGAGTGAGAGCACAGTGAGATCAGTGAGGATTATAGAGTTGTGGGTGTAAAACTGAGAGTGAGAGCACAGTGATATCAGTGAGGATTATAGAGTTGTGGCTGTAACACTGAGAGTGAGAGCACAGTGCGATCAGTGAGGATTATAGAGTTGCGGGTGTAGCAGTGAGAGTGAGGGCACAGTGAGATCAGTGAGGATTATAGAGTTGTGGCTGTAACACTGAGAGTGAGAGCACAGTGACAGCAGTGTGGGTTATAGAGTTCTGGTTATAACACTGAGAGTCAGGGCACAGTGAGGATTATATAGTTGCGGCTGTAACACTGAGAGGGCGGGCACAGTGAGATCAGTGAGTATTACAGAGTTGTAGGTGTAACACTGAGAGTGAGGGCACAGTGAGGTCAGTGAGAATCACAGTGTTGTCGGTGTAACACTGAGAGTGAGGGCACAATGAGATCAGTGAGGGTTATAGAGTTGTGGGTGTAACACTGAGAGTGAGAGCACAGTGATATCAGTGAGGATTATAGAGTTGTGGCTGTAACACTGAGAGTGAGAGCACAGTGCGATCAGTGAGGATTATAGAGTTGTGGGTGTAGCAGTGAGAGTGAGGGCACAGTGAGATCAGTGAGGATTATAGAGTTGTGGCTGTAACACTGAGAGTGAGAGCACAGTGACAGCAGTGTGGGTTATAGAGTTCTGGGTATAACACTGAGAGTCAGGGCACAGTGAGGATTATATAGTTGCGGCTGTAACACTGAGAGGGCGGGCACAGTGAGATCAGTGAGTATTACAGAGTTGTAGGTGTAACACTGAGAGTGAGGGCACAGTGAGGTCAGTGAGAATCACAGTGTTGTCGGTGTAACACTGAGAGTGAGGGCACAATGATATCAGTGAGGGTTATAGAGTTGTGGGTGTAACACTGAGAGTGAGAGCACAGTGAGATCAGTGAGGATTATAGAGTTGTGGCTGTAACACTGAGAGTGAGAGCACAGTGAGAGCAGTGTGGATTATAGAGTTCTGGGTATAACACTGAGAGTGAGGGCACAGTGAGGATTAAGTAGTTGCGGCTGTAACACTGAGAGGGAGGGCACAGTGAGATCAGTGAGGATTACAGAGTTGAAGGTGTAACACTGAGAGTGAGGGCACAGTGAGGTCAGTGAGAATTACAGAGTTGTCGGTGTAACACTGAGACTGAGGGCACGGTGAGATAAGTGAGGATTATCGAGTTCTGGGTGTAACACTGAGAGTGAGGGCACAGTGAGATCAGTGAGGGTTATAGAGTTGTGGCTGTAACACTGAGAGTGAGGGCACAGTGAGATCAGTGAGGATTATAGAGTTGTGGCTGTAACACTGAAAGTGAGATCAGTGAGGATGAGAGTTGTGAGTGTAACACTGAGAGTGAGGGCACAGTGAGATCAGTGAGGATTATAGTGTTGTGGCTGTAACACTGAGAGTGAGAGCACAGTGAGATCAGTGAGGATTATAGAGTTGTGGCTGTAACACTGAGAGTGAGAGCACAGTGAGAGCAGTGTGGATTATAGAGTTCTGGGTATAACACTGAGAGTGAGGGCACAGTGAGGATTATATAGTTGCGGCTGTAACACTGAGAGGGAGGGCACAGTGAGATCAGTGAGGATTACAGAGTTGTAGGTGTAACATGGAGAGTGAGGGCACAGTGAGGTCAGTGAGGATTACAGAGCTGTCGGTGTAACACTGAGAGTGAGGGCACAGTGAGATAAGTGAGGATTATAGAGTTCTGGGTGTAACACTGAGAGTGAGAGCACAGTGAGATCAGTGAGGATTATAGAGTTGTGGGTGTAAAACTGAGAGTGAGAGCACAGTGATATCAGTGAGGATTATAGAGTTGTGGCTGTAACACTGAGAGTGAGAGCACAGTGCGATCAGTGAGGATTATAGAGTTGTGGGTGTAGCAGTGAGAGTGAGGGCACAGTGAGATCAGTGAGGATTATAGAGTTGTGGCTGTAACACTGAGAGTGAGAGCACAGTGACAGCAGTGTGGGTTATAGAGTTCTGGGTATAACACTGAGAGTCAGGGCACAGTGAGGATTATATAGTTGCGGCTGTAACACTGAGAGTGAGGGCACAGTGAGATCAGTGAGGATCATAGAGTTGTAGGTGTAACACTGACAGTGAGGGCACAGTGAGATCAGTGAGGATTATAGAGTTCTGGGTGTAACACTGAGAGTGAGTGCACAGTGAGATAAGTGAGGATTATCGAGTTGTGGTTGTAACACGGAGAGTGAGAGCACAGTGAGATCAGTGAGGATTCTAGAGTTGTGGCTGTAACACTGAGAGTGAGAGCACAGTGAGAGCAGTGTGGAGTATAGAGTTCTGGGTATAACACTGAGAGTGAGGGCACAGTGAGGATTAAGTAGTTGCGGCTGTAACACTGAGAGGGAGGGCACAGTGAGGCCAGTGAGGATTATAGAGTTGTGGGTGTAACACTGAGAGGGAGGCCACAGTGAGATCAGTGAGGATCATAGAGTTGTAGGTGTAACATTGAGAGTGAGGGCACAGTGAGATCAGTGAGGATTTTAGAGTTCTGGGTGTAACACTGAGAGTGAGGGCACAGTGAGATATGTGAGGATTATCGAGTTGTGGTTGTAACACTGAGAGTGAGAGCACAGTGAGATCAGTGAGGATTATACAGTTGTGGCTGTAACACTGAGAGTGAGAGCACAGTGAGAGCAGTGTGGATTATAGAGTTCTGGGTATAACACTGAGAGTGAGGGCACAGTGAGGATTATGTAGTTGCGGCTGTAACACTGAGAGGAAGGGCACAGTGAGATCAGTGAGGATTACAGAGTTGTCGGTGTAACACTGAGAGTGAGGGCACAGTGAGGTCAGTGAGAATCACAGTGTTGTCGGTGTAACACTGAGAGTGAGGGCACAATGATATCAGTGAGGGTTATAGAGTTGTGGGTGTAACACTGAGAGTGAGAGCACAGTGAGATCAGTGAGGATTATAGAGTTGTGGCTGTAACACTGAGAGTGAGAGCACAGTGAGAGCAGTGTGGATTATAGAGTTCTGGGTATAACACTGAGAGTGAGGGCACAGTGAGGATTAAGTAGTTGCGGCTGTAACACTGAGAGGGAGGGCACAGTGAGATCAGTGAGGATTACAGAGTTGTAGGTGTAACACTGAGAGTGAGGGCACAGTGAGGTCAGTGAGAATTACAGAGTTGTCGGTGTAACACTGAGACTGAGGGCACGGTGAGATAAGTGAGGATTATCGAGTTCTGGGTGTAACACTGAGAGTGAGGGCACAGTGAGATCAGTGAGGGTTATAGAGTTGTGGGTGTAACACTGAGAGTGAGAGCACAGTGATATCAGTGAGGATTATAGAGTTGTGGCTGTAAAACTGAGAGTGAGAGCACAGTGAGATCAGTGAGGATTATAGAGTTGTGGCTGTAACACTGAGAGTGAGGGCACAGTGCGATCAGTGAGGATTATAGAGTTGTGGGTGTAGCACTGAGAGTGAGGGCACAGTGAGATCAGTGAGGATTATAGAGTTGTGGGCGTAACGCTGAGAGTGAGGGCACAGTGAGATCAGTGAGGATTATAGAGTTGTGGCTGTAACACTGAAAGTGAGATCAGTGAGGATGAGAGTTGTGAGTGTAACACTGAGAGTGAGGGCACAGTGAGATCAGTGAGGATTATAGTGTTGTGGCTGTAACACTGAGAGTGAGAGCACAGTGAGATCAGTGAGGATTATAGAGTTGTGGCTGTAACACTGAGAGTGAGAGCACAGTGAGAGCAGTGTGGATTATAGAGTTCTGGGTATAACACTGAGAGTGAGGGCACAGTGAGGATTATATAGTTGCGGCTGTAACACTGAGAGGGAGGGCACAGTGAGATCAGTGAGGATTACAGAGTTGTAGGTGTAACATGGAGAGTGAGGGCACAGTGAGGTCAGTGAGGATTACAGAGCTGTCGGTGTAACACTGAGAGTGAGGGCACAGTGAGATAAGTGAGGATTATAGAGTTCTGGGTGTAACACTGAGAGTGAGAGCACAGTGAGATCAGTGAGGATTATAGAGTTGTGGGTGTAAAACTGAGAGTGAGAGCACAGTGATATCAGTGAGGATTATAGAGTTGTGGCTGTAACACTGAGAGTGAGAGCACAGTGCGATCAGTGAGGATTATAGAGTTGTGGGTGTAGCAGTGAGAGTGAGGGCACAGTGAGATCAGTGAGGATTATAGAGTTGTGGCTGTAACACTGAGAGTGAGAGCACAGTGACAGCAGTGTGGGTTATAGAGTTCTGGGTATAACACTGAGAGTCAGGGCACAGTGAGGATTATATAGTTGCGGCTGTAACACTGAGAGGGCGGGCACAGTGAGATCAGTGAGTATTACAGAGTTGTAGGTGTAACACTGAGAGTGAGGGCACAGTGAGGTCAGTGAGAATCACAGTGTTGTCGGTGTAACACTGAGAGTGAGGGCACAATGAGATCAGTGAGGGTTATAGAGTTGTGGGTGTAACACTGAGAGTGAGAGCACAGTGAGATCAGTGAGGATTATAGAGTTCTGGGTGTAACACTGAGAGTGAGAACACAGTGAGATCAGTGAGGATTATAGAGTTATGGCTGTAACACTGAGAGTGAGAGCACTGTGATATCACTGAGGATTATAGAGTTGTGGGTGTAACACTGAGAGTGAGGGCACAGTGAGGATTATAGAGCTGTGGCTGTAACACTGAGAGTGAGGGCACAGTGAGATCAGTGAGGATCATAGAGTTGTAGGTGTAACACTGACAGTGAGGGCACAGTGAGATCAGTGAGGATTATAGAGTTCTGGGTGTAACACTGAGAGTGAGTGCACAGTGAGATAAGTGAGGATTATCGAGTTGTGGTTGTAACACGGAGAGTGAGAGCACAGTGAGATCAGTGAGGATTCTAGAGTTGTGGCTGTAACACTGAGAGTGAGAGCACAGTGAGAGCAGTGTGGAGTATAGAGTTCTGGGTATAACACTGAGAGTGAGGGCACAGTGAGGATTAAGTAGTTGCGGCTGTAACACTGAGAGGGAGGGCACAGTGAGGCCAGTGAGGATTATAGAGTTGTGGGTGTAACACTGAGAGGGAGGCCACAGTGAGATCAGTGAGGATCATAGAGTTGTAGGTGTAACATTGAGAGTGAGGGCACAGTGAGATCAGTGAGGATTTTAGAGTTCTGGGTGTAACACTGAGAGTGAGGGCACAGTGAGATATGTGAGGATTATCGAGTTGTGGTTGTAACACTGAGAGTGAGAGCACAGTGAGATCAGTGAGGATTATACAGTTGTGGCTGTAACACTGAGAGTGAGAGCACAGTGAGAGCAGTGTGGATTATAGAGTTCTGGGTATAACACTGAGAGTGAGGGCACAGTGAGGATTATGTAGTTGCGGCTGTAACACTGAGAGGAAGGGCACAGTGAGATCAGTGAGGATTACAGAGTTGTCGGTGTAACACTGAGAGTGAGGGCACAGTGAGGTCAGTGAGAATCACAGTGTTGTCGGTGTAACACTGAGAGTGAGGGCACAATGATATCAGTGAGGGTTATAGAGTTGTGGGTGTAACACTGAGAGTGAGAGCACAGTGAGATCAGTGAGGATTATAGAGTTGTGGCTGTAACACTGAGAGTGAGAGCACAGTGAGAGCAGTGTGGATTATAGAGTTCTGGGTATAACACTGAGAGTGAGGGCACAGTGAGGATTAAGTAGTTGCGGCTGTAACACTGAGAGGGAGGGCACAGTGAGATCAGTGAGGATTACAGAGTTGTAGGTGTAACACTGAGAGTGAGGGCACAGTGAGGTCAGTGAGAATTACAGAGTTGTCGGTGTAACACTGAGACTGAGGGCACGGTGAGATAAGTGAGGATTATCGAGTTCTGGGTGTAACACTGAGAGTGAGGGCACAGTGAGATCAGTGAGGGTTATAGAGTTGTGGGTGTAACACTGAGAGTGAGAGCACAGTGATATCAGTGAGGATTATAGAGTTGTGGCTGTAAAACTGAGAGTGAGAGCACAGTGAGATCAGTGAGGATTATAGAGTTGTGGCTGTAACACTGAGAGTGAGGGCACAGTGCGATCAGTGAGGATTATAGAGTTGTGGGTGTAGCACTGAGAGTGAGGGCACAGTGAGATCAGTGAGGATTATAGAGTTGTGGGCGTAACGCTGAGAGTGAGGGCACAGTGAGATCAGTGAGGATTATAGAGTTGTGGCTGTAACACTGAAAGTGAGATCAGTGAGGATGAGAGTTGTGAGTGTAACACTGAGAGTGAGGGCACAGTGAGATCAGTGAGGATTATAGTGTTGTGGCTGTAACACTGAGAGTGAGAGCACAGTGAGATCAGTGAGGATTATAGAGTTGTGGCTGTAACACTGAGAGTGAGAGCACAGTGAGAGCAGTGTGGATTATAGAGTTCTGGGTATAACACTGAGAGTGAGGGCACAGTGAGGATTATATAGTTGCGGCTGTAACACTGAGAGGGAGGGCACAGTGAGATCAGTGAGGATTACAGAGTTGTAGGTGTAACATGGAGAGTGAGGGCACAGTGAGGTCAGTGAGGATTACAGAGCTGTCGGTGTAACACTGAGAGTGAGGGCACAGTGAGATAAGTGAGGATTATAGAGTTCTGGGTGTAACACTGAGAGTGAGAGCACAGTGAGATCAGTGAGGATTATAGAGTTGTGGGTGTAAAACTGAGAGTGAGAGCACAGTGATATCAGTGAGGATTATAGAGTTGTGGCTGTAACACTGAGAGTGAGAGCACAGTGCGATCAGTGAGGATTATAGAGTTGTGGGTGTAGCAGTGAGAGTGAGGGCACAGTGAGATCAGTGAGGATTATAGAGTTGTGGCTGTAACACTGAGAGTGAGAGCACAGTGACAGCAGTGTGGGTTATAGAGTTCTGGGTATAACACTGAGAGTCAGGGCACAGTGAGGATTATATAGTTGCGGCTGTAACACTGAGAGGGCGGGCACAGTGAGATCAGTGAGTATTACAGAGTTGTAGGTGTAACACTGAGAGTGAGGGCACAGTGAGGTCAGTGAGAATCACAGTGTTGTCGGTGTAACACTGAGAGTGAGGGCACAATGAGATCAGTGAGGGTTATAGAGTTGTGGGTGTAACACTGAGAGTGAGAGCACAGTGAGATCAGTGAGGATTATAGAGTTCTGGGTGTAACACTGAGAGTGAGAACACAGTGAGATCAGTGAGGATTATAGAGTTATGGCTGTAACACTGAGAGTGAGAGCACTGTGATATCACTGAGGATTATAGAGTTGTGGGTGTAACACTGAGAGTGAGGGCACAGTGAGGATTATAGAGCTGTGGCTGTAACACTGAGAGTGAGGGCACAGTGAGATCAGTGAGGATCATAGAGTTGTAGGTGTAACACTGACAGTGAGGGCACAGTGAGATCAGTGAGGATTATAGAGTTCTGGGTGTAACACTGAGAGTGAGTGCACAGTGAGATAAGTGAGGATTATCGAGTTGTGGTTGTAACACGGAGAGTGAGAGCACAGTGAGATCAGTGAGGATTCTAGAGTTGTGGCTGTAACACTGAGAGTGAGAGCACAGTGAGAGCAGTGTGGAGTATAGAGTTCTGGGTATAACACTGAGAGTGAGGGCACAGTGAGGATTAAGTAGTTGCGGCTGTAACACTGAGAGGGAGGGCACAGTGAGGCCAGTGAGGATTATAGAGTTGTGGGTGTAACACTGAGAGGGAGGCCACAGTGAGATCAGTGAGGATCATAGAGTTGTAGGTGTAACATTGAGAGTGAGGGCACAGTGAGATCAGTGAGGATTTTAGAGTTCTGGGTGTAACACTGAGAGTGAGGGCACAGTGAGATATGTGAGGATTATCGAGTTGTGGTTGTAACACTGAGAGTGAGAGCACAGTGAGATCAGTGAGGATTATACAGTTGTGGCTGTAACACTGAGAGTGAGAGCACAGTGAGAGCAGTGTGGATTATAGAGTTCTGGGTATAACACTGAGAGTGAGGGCACAGTGAGGATTATGTAGTTGCGGCTGTAACACTGAGAGGAAGGGCACAGTGAGATCAGTGAGGATTACAGAGTTGTCGGTGTAACACTGAGAGTGAGGGCACAGTGAGGTCAGTGAGGATTACAGAGTTGTCGGTGTAACACTGAGAGTGAGAGCACGGTGAGATAAGTGAGGATGATCGAGTTGAGGGTGTAACACTGAGAGTGAGGGCACAGTGTGATCAGTGAGGATTATAGAGTTCTGGGTGTAACACTGAGAGTGAGAACACAGTGAGATCAGTGAGGATTATAGAGTTATGGCTGTAACACTGAGAGTGAGAGCACTGTGATATCACTGAGAATTATAGAGTTGTGGGTGTAACACTGAGAGTGAGGGCACAGTGAGGATTATAGAGCTGTGGCTGTAACACTGAGAGTGAGGGCACAGTGAGATCAGTGAGGATTATAGTGTTGTGGCTGTAACACTGAGAGTGAGAGCACAGTGAGATCAGTGAGGATTATAGAGTTGTGGCTGTAACACTGAGAGTGAGAGCACAGTGAGAGCAGTGTGGATTATAGAGTTCTGGGTATAACACTGAGAGTGAGGGCACAGTGAGGATTATATAGTTGCGGCTGTAACACTGAGAGGGAGGGCACAGTGAGATCAGTGAGGATTACAGAGTTGTAGGTGTAACATGGAGAGTGAGGGCACAGTGAGGTCAGTGAGGATTACAGAGCTGTCGGTGTAACACTGAGAGTGAGGGCACAGTGAGATAAGTGAGGATTATAGAGTTCTGGGTGTAACACTGAGAGTGAGAGCACAGTGAGATCAGTGAGGATTATAGAGTTGTGGGTGTAAAACTGAGAGTGAGAGCACAGTGATATCAGTGAGGATTATAGAGTTGTGGCTGTAACACTGAGAGTGAGAGCACAGTGCGATCAGTGAGGATTATAGAGTTGCGGGTGTAGCAGTGAGAGTGAGGGCACATTGAGATCAGTGAGGATTATAGAGTTGTGGCTGTAACACTGAGAGTGAGAGCACAGTGACAGCAGTGTGGGTTATAGAGTTCTGGGTATAACACTGAGAGTCAGGGCACAGTGAGGATTATATAGTTGCGGCTGTAACACTGAGAGGGCGGGCACAGTGAGATCAGTGAGTATTACAGAGTTGTAGGTGTAACACTGAGAGTGAGGGCACAGTGAGGTCAGTGAGAATCACAGTGTTGTCGGTGTAACACTGAGAGTGAGGGCACAATGAGATCAGTGAGGGTTATAGAGTTGTGGGTGTAACACTGAGAGTGAGAGCACAGTGATATCAGTGAGGATTATAGAGTTGTGGCTGTAACACTGAGAGTGAGAGCACAGTGCGATCAGTGAGGATTATAGAGTTGTGGGTGTAGCAGTGAGAGTGAGGGCACAGTGAGATCAGTGAGGATTATAGAGTTGTGGCTGTAACACTGAGAGTGAGAGCACAGTGACAGCAGTGTGGGTTATAGAGTTCTGGGTATAACACTGAGAGTCAGGGCACAGTGAGGATTATATAGTTGCGGCTGTAACACTGAGAGGGCGGGCACAGTGAGATCAGTGAGTATTACAGAGTTGTAGGTGTAACACTGAGAGTGAGGGCACAGTGAGGTCAGTGAGAATCACAGTGTTGTCGGTGTAACACTGAGAGTGAGGGCACAATGATATCAGTGAGGGTTATAGAGTTGTGGGTGTAACACTGAGAGTGAGAGCACAGTGAGATCAGTGAGGATTATAGAGTTGTGGCTGTAACACTGAGAGTGAGAGCACAGTGAGAGCAGTGTGGATTATAGAGTTCTGGGTATAACACTGAGAGTGAGGGCACAGTGAGGATTAAGTAGTTGCGGCTGTAACACTGAGAGGGAGGGCACAGTGAGATCAGTGAGGATTACAGAGTTGTAGGTGTAACACTGAGAGTGAGGGCACAGTGAGGTCAGTGAGAATTACAGAGTTGTCGGTGTAACACTGAGACTGAGGGCACGGTGAGATAAGTGAGGATTATCGAGTTCTGGGTGTAACACTGAGAGTGAGGGCACAGTGAGATCAGTGAGGGTTATAGAGTTGTGGCTGTAACACTGAGAGTGAGAGCACAGTGCGATCAGTGAGGATTATAGCGTTGTGGGTGTAGCAGTGAGAGTGAGGGCACAGTGAGATCAGTGAGGATTATAGAGTTGTGGCTGTCACACTGAGAGTGAGAGCACAGTGACAGCAGTGTGGGTTATAGAGTTCTGGGTATAACACTGAGAGTCAGGGCACAGTGAGGATTATATAGTTGCGGCTGTAACACTGAGAGGGCGGGCACAGTGAGATCAGTGAGTATTACAGAGTTGTAGGTGTAACACTGAGAGTGAGGGCACAGTGAGGTCAGTGAGAATCACAGTGTTGTCGGTGTAACACTGAGAGTGAGGGCACAATGATATCAGTGAGGGTTATAGAGTTGTGGGTGTAACACTGAGAGTGAGAGCACAGTGAGATCAGTGAGGATTATAGAGTTGTGGCTGTAACACTGAGAGTGAGAGCACAGTGAGAGCAGTGTGGATTATAGAGTTCTGGGTATAACACTGAGAGTGAGGGCACAGTGAGGATTAAGTAGTTGCGGCTGTAACACTGAGAGGGAGGGCACAGTGAGATCAGTGAGGATTACAGAGTTGTCGGTGTAACACTGAGACTGAGGGCACGGTGAGATAAGTGAGGATTATCGAGTTCTGGGTGTAACAATGAGAGTGAGGGCACAGTGAGATCAGTGAGGGTTATAGAGTTGTGGGTGTAACACTGAGAGTGAGAGCACAGTGATATCAGTGAGGATTATAGAGTTGTGGCTGTAAAACTGAGAGTGAGAGCACAGTGAGATCAGTGAGGATTATAGAGTTGTGGCTGTAACACTGAGAGTGAGGGCACAGTGCGATCAGTGAGGATTATAGAGTTGTGGGTGTAGCACTGAGAGTGAGGGCACAGTGAGATCAGTGAGGATTATTGAGTTGTGGGCGTAACGCTGAGAGTGAGGGCACAGTGAGATCAGTGAGGATTATAGAGTTGTGGCTGTAACACTGAAAGTGAGATCAGTGAGGATGAGAGTTGTGAGTGTAACACTGATAGTGAGGGCACAGTGAGATCAGTGAGGATTATAGTGTTGTGGCTGTAACACTGAGAGTGAGAGCACAGTGAGATCAGTGAGGATTATAGAGTTGTGGCTGTAACACTGAGAGTGAGAGCACAGTGAGAGCAGTGTGGATTATAGAGTTCTGGGTATAACACTGAGAGTGAGGGCACAGTGAGGATTATATAGTTGCGGCTGTAACACTGAGAGGGAGGGCACAGTGAGATCAGTGAGGATTACAGAGTTGTAGGTGTAACATGGAGAGTGAGGGCACAGTGAGGTCAGTGAGGATTACAGAGCTGTCGGTGTAACACTGAGAGTGAGGGCACAGTGAGATAAGTGAGGATTATAGAGTTCTGGGTGTAACACTGAGAGTGAGAGCACAGTGAGATCAGTGAGGATTATAGAGTTGTGGGTGTAAAACTGAGAGTGAGAGCACAGTGATATCAGTGAGGATTATAGAGTTGTGGCTGTAACACTGAGAGTGAGAGCACAGTGCGATCAGTGAGGATTATAGAGTTGTGGGTGTAGCAGTGAGAGTGAGGGCACAGTGAGATCAGTGAGGATTATAGAGTTGTGGCTGTAACACTGAGAGTGAGAGCACAGTGACAGCAGTGTGGGTTACAGAGTTCTGGGTATAACACTGAGAGTCAGGGCACAGTGAGGATTATATAGTTGCGGCTGTAACACTGAGAGGGCGGGCACAGTGAGATCAGTGAGTATTACAGAGTTGTAGGTGTAACACTGAGAGTGAGGGCACAGTGAGGTCAGTGAGAATCACAGTGTTGTCGGTGTAACACTGAGAGTGAGGGCACAATGAGATCAGTGAGGGTTATAGAGTTGTGGGTGTAACACTGAGAGTGAGAGCACAGTGAGATCAGTGAGGATTATAGAGTTCTGGGTGTAACACTGAGAGTGAGAACACAGTGAGATCAGTGAGGATTATAGAGTTATGGCTGTAACACTGAGAGTGAGAGCACTGTGATATCACTGAGGATTATAGAGTTGTGGGTGTAACACTGAGAGTGAGGGCACAGTGAGGATTATAGAGCTGTGGCTGTAACACTGAGAGTGAGGGCACAGTGAGATCAGTGAGGATTATAGAATTGTGGGTGTAACACTGAGAGTGAGGGCACAGTGAGATCAGTGAGGATCATAGAGTTGTAGGTGTAACACTGACAGTGAGGGCACAGTGAGATCAGTGAGGATTATAGAGTTCTGGGTGTAACACTGAAAGTGAGTGCACAGTGAGATAAGTGAGGATTATCGAGTTGTGGTTGTAACACGGAGAGTGAGAGCACAGTAAGATCAGTGAGGATTCTAGAGTTGTGGCTGTAACACTGAGAGTGAGAGCACAGTGAGAGCAGTGTGGAGTATAGAGTTCTGGGTATAACACTGAGAGTGAGGGCACAGTGAGGATTAAGTAGTTGCGGCTGTAACACTGAGAGGGAGGGCACAGTGAGGCCAGTGAGGATTATAGAGTTGTGGGTGTAACACTGAGAGGGAGGCCACTGTGAGATCAGTGAGGATCATAGAGTTGTAGGTGTAACATTGAGAGTGAGGGCACAGTGAGATCAGTGAGGATTTTAGAGTTCTGGGTGTAACACTGAGAGTGAGGGCACAGTGAGATATGTGAGGATTATCGAGTTGTGGTTGTAACACTGAGAGTGAGAGCACAGTGAGATCAGTGAGGATTATACAGTTGTGGCTGTAACACTGAGAGTGAGAGCACAGTGAGAGCAGTGTGGATTATAGAGTTCTGGGTATAACACTGAGAGTGAGGGCACAGTGAGGATTATGTAGTTGCGGCTGTAACACTGAGAGGAAGGGCACAGTGAGATCAGTGAGGATTACAGAGTTGTCGGTGTAACACTGAGAGTGAGGGCACAGTGAGGTCAGTGAGGATTACAGAGTTGTCGGTGTAACACTGAGAGTGAGAGCACGGTGAGATAAGTGAGGATGATCGAGTTGAGGGTGTAACACTGAGAGTGAGGGCACAGTGAGATCAGTGAGGATTATAGAGTTCTGGGTGTAACACTGAGAGTGAGAACACAGTGAGATCAGTGAGGATTATAGAGTTATGGCTGTAACACTGAGAGTGAGAGCACTGTGATATCACTGAGGATTATAGAGTTGTGGGTGTAACACTGAGAGTGAGGGCACAGTGAGGATTATAGAGCTGTGGCTGTAACACTGAGAGTGAGGGCACAGTGAGATCAGTGAGGATTATAGAATTGTGGGTGTAACACTGAGAGTGAGGGCACAGTGAGATCAGTGAGGATCATAGAGTTGTAGGTGTAACACTGACAGTGAGGGCACAGTGAGATCAGTGAGGATTATAGTGTTCTGGGTGTAACACTGAGAGTGAGTGCACAGTGAGATAAGTGAGGATTATCGAGTTGTGGTTGTAACACGGAGAGTGAGAGCACAGTGAGATCAGTGAGGATTATAGAGTTGTGGCTGTAACACTGAGAGTGAGAGCACAGTGAGAGCAGTGTGGATTATAGAGTTCTGGGTATAACACTGAGAGTGAGGGCACAGTGAGGATTAAGTAGTTGCGGCCGTAACACTGAGAGGGAGGGCACAGTGAGATCAGTGAGGATTACAGAGTTGTAGGTGTAACACTGAGAGTGAGGGCACAGTGAGGTCAGTGAGAATTACAGAGTTGTCGGTGTAACACTGAGAGTGAGGGCACGGTGAGATAAGTGAGGATTATCGAGTTCTGGGTGAAACACTGAGAGTGAGGGCACAGTGAGATCAGTGAGGGTTATAGAGTTGTGGGTGTAACACTGAGAGTGAGAGCACAGTGATATCAGTGAGGATTATAGAGTTGTGGCTGTAAAACTGAGAGTGAGAGCACAGTGAGATCAGTGAGGATTATAGAGTTGTGGCTGTAACACTGAGAGTGAGGGCACAGTGCGATCACTGATGATTATAGAGTTGTGGGTGTAGCACTGAGAGTGAGGGCACAGTGAGATCAGTGAGGATTATAGAGTTCTGGGTGTAACACTGACAGTGAGGGCACAGTGAGATCAGTGAGGATTATAGAGTTGTGGCTGTAACACTGAGAGTGAGGGCACATGAGATCAGTGAGGATTATAGAGTTGTGGATGTAACACTGAGAGTGAGGGCACAGTGAGGATTATAGAGCTGTGGCTGTAACACTGAGAGTGAGGGCACAGTGAGATCAGTGAGGATTATAGAGTTGTGGGCGTAACACTGAGAGTGAGGGCACAGTGAGATCAGTGAGGATCATAGAGTTGTAGGTGAAACACTGAGAGTGAGGGCACAGTGAGATCAGTGAGGATTATAGAGTTCTGGGTGTAACACTGAGAGTGAGGGCACAGTGAGGATTATATAGTTGCGGCTGTAACACTGAGAGGGAGGGCACAGTGAGATCAGTGAGTATTACAGAGTTGTAGGTGTAACACTGAGAGTGAGGGCACAGTGAGGTCAGTGAGAATCACAGTGTTGTCGGTGTAACACTGAGAGTGAGGGCACAATGAGATCAGTGAGGGTTATAGAGTTGTGGGTGTAACACTGAGAGTGAGAGCACAGTGAGATCAGTGAGGATTATAGAGTTCTGGGTGTAACACTGAGAGTGAGAACACAGTGAGATCAGTGAGGATTATAGAGTTATGGCTGTAACACTGAGAGTGAGAGCACTGTGATATCACTGAGGATTATAGAGTTGTGGGTGTAACACTGAGAGTGAGGGCACAGTGAGGATTATAGAGCTGTGGCTGTAACACTGAGAGTGAGGGCACAGTGAGATCAGTGAGGATCATAGAGTTGTAGGTGTAACACTGACAGTGAGGGCACAGTGAGATCAGTGAGGATTATAGAGTTCTGGGTGTAACACTGAGAGTGAGTGCACAGTGAGATAAGTGAGGATTATCGAGTTGTGGTTGTAACACGGAGAGTGAGAGCACAGTGAGATCAGTGAGGATTCTAGAGTTGTGGCTGTAACACTGAGAGTGAGAGCACAGTGAGAGCAGTGTGGAGTATAGAGTTCTGGGTATAACACTGAGAGTGAGGGCACAGTGAGGATTAAGTAGTTGCGGCTGTAACACTGAGAGGGAGGGCACAGTGAGGTCAGTGAGGATTATAGAGTTGTGGGTGTAACACTGAGAGGGAGGCCACAGTGAGATCAGTGAGGATCATAGAGTTGTAGGTGTAACATTGAGAGTGAGGGCACAGTGAGATCAGTGAGGATTTTAGAGTTCTGGGTGTAACACTGAGAGTGAGGGCACAGTGAGATATGTGAGGATTATCGAGTTGTAGTTGTAACACTGAGAGTGAGAGCACAGTGAGATCAGTGAGGATTATACAGTTGTGGCTGTAACACTGAGAGAGAGCACAGTGAGAGCAGTGTGGATTATAGAGTTCTGGGTATAACACTGAGAGTGAGGGCACAGTGAGGATTATGTAGTTGCGGCTGTAACACTGAGAGGAAGGGCACAGTGAGATCAGTGAGGATTACAGAGTTGCAGGTGTAACACTGAGAGTGAGGGCACAGTGAGGTCAGTGAGGATTACAGAGTTGTCGGTGTAACACTGAGAGTGAGGGCACGGTGAGATAAGTGAGGATTATCGAGTTGAGGGTGTAACACTGAGAGTGAGGGCACAGTGAGATCAATGAGGATCATAGAGTTCTGGGTGTAACACTGAGAGTGAGAACACAGTGAGATCAGTGAGGATTATAGAGTTATGGCTGTAACACTGAGAGTGAGAGCACTGTGATATCACTGAGGATTATAGAGTTGTGGGTGTAACACTGAGAGTGAGGGCACAGTGAGGATTATAGAGCTGTGGCTGTAACACTGAGAGTGAGGGCACAGTGAGATCAGTGAGGATTATAGAATTGTGGGTGTAACACTGAGAGTGAGGGCACAGTGAGATCAGTGAGGATCATAGAGTTGTAGGTGTAACACTGACATTGAGGGCACAGTGAGATCAGTGAGGATTATAGAGTTCTGGGTGTAACACTGAGAGTGAGTGCACAGTGAGATAAGTGAGGATTATCGAGTTGTGGTTGTAACACGGAGAGTGAGAGCACAGTGAGATCAGTGAGGATTATAGAGTTGTGGCTGTAACACTGAGAGTGAGAGCACAGTGAGAGCAGTGTGGATTATAGAGTTCTGGGTATAACACTGAGAGTGAGGGCACAGTGAGGATTAAGTAGTTGCGGCTGTAACACTGAGAGGGAGGGCACAGTGAGATCAGTGAGGATTACAGAGTTGTAGGTGTAACACTGAGAGTGAGGGCACAGTGAGGTCAGTGAGAATTACAGAGTTGTCGGTGTAACACTGAGAGGGAGGGCACAGTGAGATCAGTGAGGATTGTAGAGTTGTGGCTGTAAAACTGAGAGTGAGAGCACAGTGAGATCAGTGAGGATTATAGAGTTGTGGCTGTAACACTGAGAGTGAGGGCACAGTGCGATCACTGATGATTATAGAGTTGTGGGTGTAGCACTGAGAGTGAGAGCACAGTGAGATAAGTGAGGATTATCGAGTTCTCGGTGAAACACTGAGAGTGAGGGCACAGTGAGATCAGTGAGGGTTATAGAGTTCTGGGTGTAACACTGACAGTGAGGGCACAGTGAGATCAGTGAGGATTTTTGAGTTGTGGCTGTAACACTGAGAGTGAGGGCACGTGAGATCAGTGAGGATTATAGAGTTGTGGATGTAACACTGAGAGTGAGGGCACAGTGAGGATTATAGAGCTGTGGCTGTAACACTGAGAGTGAGGGCACAGTGAGATCAGTGAGGATTATAGAGTTGTGGGCGTAACACTGAGAGTGAGGGCACAGTGACATCAGTGAGGATCATAGAGTTGTAGGTGAAACACTGAGAGTGAGGGCACAGTGAGATCAGTGAGGATTATAGAGTTCTGGGTGTAACACTGAGAGTGAGGGCACAGTGAGATAAGTGAGGATTATCGAGTTGTGGTTGTAGCACTGAGAGTGAGAGCACAGTGAGATCTGTGAGGATTATAGAGTTGTGGCTGTAACACTGAGAGTGAGCGCACAGTGAGAACAGTGAGGATTATAGAGCTGTGGCTGTAAGACTGAGAGAGAGGGCACAGTGAGATCAGTGAGGATTATAGAGTTGTGGCTGTAACACTGAAAGTGAGATCAGTGAGGATGAGAGTTGTGAGTGTAACACTGAGAGTGAGGGCACAGTGAGATCAGTGAGGATTATAGTGTTGTGGCTGTAACACTGAGAGTGAGAGCACAGTGAGATCAGTGAGGATTATAGAGTTGTGGCTGTAACACTGAGAGTGAGAGCACAGTGAGAGCAGTGTGGATTATAGAGTTCTGGGTATAACACTGAGAGTGAGGGCACAGTGAGGATTATATAGTTGCGGCTGTAACACTGAGAGGGAGGGCACAGTGAGATCAGTGAGGATTACAGAGTTGTAGGTGTAACACGGAGAGTGAGGGCACAGTGAGATAAGTGAGGATTATAGAGTTCTGGGTGTAACACTGAGAGTGAGAGCACAGTGAGATCAGTGAGGATTATAGAGTTGTGGGTGTAAAACTGAGAGTGAGAGCACAGTGATATCAGTGAGGATTATAGAGTTGTGGCTGTAACACTGAGAGTGAGAGCACAGTGCGATCAGTGAGGATTATAGAGTTGTGGGTGTAGCAGTGAGAGTGAGGGCACAGTGAGATCAGTGAGGATTATAGAGTTCTGGGTATAACACTGAGAGTCAGGGCACAGTGAGGATTATATAGTTGCGGCTGTAACACTGAGAGGTCGGGCACAGTGAGATCAGTGAGGATTACAGAGTTGTAGGTGTAACACTGAGAGTGAGGGCACAGTGAGGTCAGTGAGAATCACAGTGTTGTCGGTGTAACACTGAGAGTGAGGGCACAATGAGATCAATGAGGGTTATAGAGTTGTGGGTGTAACACTGAGAGTGAGAGCACAGTGATATCAGTGAGAATTATAGAGTTGTGGCTGTAACACTGAGAGTGAGAGCACAGTGAGATCAGTGAGGATTATAGAGTTGTGGCTGTAACACTGAGAGTGAGAGCACAGTGAGAGCAGTGTGGATTATAGAGTTCTGGGTATAACACTGAGAGTGAGGGCACAGTGAGGATTAAGTAGTTGCGGCTGTAACACTGAGAGGGAGGGCACAGTGAGATCAGTGAGGATTACAGAGTTGTAGGTGTAACACTGAGAGTGAGGGCACAGTGAGGTCAGTGAGAATTACGGAGTTGTCGGTGTAACACTGAGACTGAGGGCACGGTGAGATAAGTGAGGATTATCGAGTTCTGGGTGTAACACTGAGAGTGAGGGCACAGTGAGATCAGTGAGGGTTATAGAGTTGTGGGTGTAACACTGAGAGTGAGAGCACAGTGATATCAGTGAGGATTATAGAGTTGTGGCTGTAAAACTGAGAGTGAGAGCACAGTGAGATCAGTGAGGATTATAGAGTTGTGGCTGTAACACTGAGAGTGAGGGCACAGTGCGATCAGTGAGGATTATAGAGTTGTGGGTGTAGCACTGAGAGTGAGGGCACAGTGAGATCAGTGAGGATTATAGAGTTGTGGGCGTAACGCTGAGAGTGAGGGCACAGTGAGATCAGTGAGGATTATAGAGTTGTGGCTGTAACACTGAAAGTGAGATCAGTGAGGATGAGAGTTGTGAGTGTAACACTGATAGTGAGGGCACAGTGAGATCAGTGAGGATTATAGTGTTGTGGCTGTAACACTGAGAATGAGAGGACAGTGAGATCAGTGAGGATTATAGAGTTGTGGCTGTAACACTGAGAGTGAGAGCACAGTGAGAGCAGTGTGGATTATAGAGTTCTGGGTATAACACTGAGAGTGAGGGCACAGTGAGGATTATATAGTTGCGGCTGTAATACTGAGAGGGAGGGCACAGTGAGATCAGTGAGGATTACAAAGTTGTAGGTGTAACATGGAGAGTGAGGGCACAGTGAGGTCAGTGAGGATTACAGAGCTGTCGGTGTAACACTGAGAGTGAGGGCACAGTGAGATCAGTGAGGATTATAGAGTTGTGGGCGTAACGCTGAGAGTGAGGGCACAGTGAGATCAGTGAGGATTATAGAGTTGTGGCTGTAACACTGAAAGTGAGATCAGTGAGGATGAGAGTTGTGAGTGTAACACTGATAGTGAGGGCACAGTGAGATCAGTGAGGATTATAGTGTTGTGGCTGTAACACTGAGAGTGAGAGCACAGTGAGATCAGTGAGGATTATAGAGTTGTGGCTGTAACACTGAGAGTGAGAGCACAGTGAGAGCAGTGTGGATTATAGAGTTCTGGGTATAACACTGAGAGTGAGGGCACAGTGAGGATTATATAGTTGCGGCTGTAACACTGAGAGGGAGGGCACAGTGAGATCAGTGAGGATTACAGAGTTGTAGGTGTAACATGGAGAGTGAGGGCACAGTGAGGTCAGTGAGGATTACAGAGCTGTCGGTGTAACACTGAGAGTGAGGGCACAGTGAGATAAGTGAGGATTATAGAGTTCTGGGTGTAACACTGAGAGTGAGAGCACAGTGAGATCAGTGAGGATTATAGAGTTGTGGGTGTAAAACTGAGAGTGAGAGCACAGTGATATCAGTGAGGATTATAGAGTTGTGGCTGTAACACTGAGAGTGAGAGCACAGTGCGATCAGTGAGGATTATAGAGTTGTGGGTGTAGCAGTGAGAGTGAGGGCACAGTGAGATCAGTGAGGATTATAGAGTTCTGGGTATAACACTGAGAGTCAGGGCACAGTGAGGATTATATAGTTGCGGCTGTAACACTGAGAGGTCGGGCACAGTGAGATCAGTGAGGATTACAGAGTTGTAGGTGTAACACTGAGAGTGAGGGCACAGTGAGGTCAGTGAGAATCACAGTGTTGTCGGTGTAACACTGAGAGTGAGGGCACAATGAGATCAATGAGGGTTATAGAGTTGTGGGTGTAACACTGAGAGTGAGAGCACAGTGATATCAGTGAGAATTATGGAGTTGTGGCTGTAACACTGAGAGTGAGAGCACAGTGAGATCAGTGAGGATTATAGAGTTGTGGCTGTAACACTGAGAGTGAGAGCACAGTGAGAGCAGTGTGGATTATAGAGTTCTGGGTATAACACTGAGAGTGAGGGCACAGTGAGGATTAAGTAGTTGCGGCTGTAACACTGAGAGGGAGGGCACAGTGAGATCAGTGAGGATTACAGAGTTGTAGGTGTAACACTGAGAGTGAGGGCACAGTGAGGTCAGTGAGAATTACGGAGTTGTCGGTGTAACACTGAGACTGAGGGCACGGTGAGATAAGTGAGGATTATCGAGTTCTGGGTGTAACACTGAGAGTGAGGGCACAGTGAGATCAGTGAGGGTTATAGAGTTGTGGGTGTAACACTGAGAGTGAGAGCACAGTGATATCAGTGAGGATTATAGAGTTGTGGCTGTAAAACTGAGAGTGAGAGCACAGTGAGATCAGTGAGGATTATAGAGTTGTGGCTGTAACACTGAGAGTGAGGGCACAGTGCGATCAGTGAGGATTATAGAGTTGTGGGTGTAGCACTGAGAGTGAGGGCACAGTGAGATCAGTGAGGATTATAGAGTTGTGGGCGTAACGCTGAGAGTGAGGGCACAGTGAGATCAGTGAGGATTATAGAGTTGTGGCTGTAACACTGAAAGTGAGATCAGTGAGGATGAGAGTTGTGAGTGTAACACTGAGAGTGAGGGCACAGTGAGATCAGTGAGGATTATAGTGTTGTGGCTGTAACACTGAGAATGAGAGGACAGTGAGATCAGTCAGGATTATAGAGTTGTGGCTGTAACACTGAGAGTGAGAGCACAGTGAGAGCAGTGTGGATTATAGAGTTCTGGGTATAACACTGAGAGTGAGGGCACAGTGAGGATTATATAGTTGCGGCTGTAACACTGAGAGGGAGGGCACAGTGAGATCAGTGAGGATTACAAAGTTGTAGGTGTAACATGGAGAGTGAGGGCACAGTGAGGTCAGTGAGGATTACAGAGCTGTCGGTGTAACACTGAGAGTGAGGGCACAGTGAGATCAGTGAGGATTATAGAGTTGTGGGCGTAACGCTGAGAGTGAGGGCACAGTGAGATCAGTGAGGATTATAGAGTTGTGGCTGTAACACTGAAAGTGAGATCAGTGAGGATGAGAGTTGTGAGTGTAACACTGATAGTGAGGGCACAGTGAGATCAGTGAGGATTATAGTGTTGTGGCTGTAACACTGAGAGTGAGAGCACAGTGAGATCAGTGAGGATTATAGAGTTGTGGCTGTAACACTGAGAGTGAGAGCACAGTGAGAGCAGTGTGGATTATAGAGTTCTGGGTATAACACTGAGAGTGAGGGCACAGTGAGGATTATATAGTTGCGGCTGTAACACTGAGAGGGAGGGCACAGTGAGATCAGTGAGGATTACAGAGTTGTAGGTGTAACATGGAGAGTGAGGGCACAGTGAGGTCAGTGAGGATTACAGAGCTGTCGGTGTAACACTGAGAGTGAGGGCACAGTGAGATAAGTGAGGATTATAGAGTTCTGGGTGTAACACTGAGAGTGAGAGCACAGTGAGATCAGTGAGGATTATAGAGTTGTGGGTGTAAAACTGAGAGTGAGAGCACAGTGATATCAGTGAGGATTATAGAGTTGTGGCTGTAACACTGAGAGTGAGAGCACAGTGCGATCAGTGAGGATTATAGAGTTGTGGGTGTAGCAGTGAGAGTGAGGGCACAGTGAGATCAGTGAGGATTATAGAGTTGTGGCTGTAACACTGAGAGTGAGAGCACAGTGACAGCAGTGTGGGTTATAGAGTTCTGGGTATAACACTGAGAGTCAGGGCACAGTGAGGATTATATAGTTGCGGCTGTAACACTGAGAGGGCGGGCACAGTGAGATCAGTGAGTATTACAGAGTTGTAGGTGTAACACTGAGAGTGAGGGCACAGTGAGGTCAGTGAGAATCACAGTGTTGTCGGTGTAACACTGAGAGTGAGGGCACAATGAGATCAGTGAGGGTTATAGAGTTGTGGGTGTAACACTGAGAGTGAGAGCACAGTGAGATCAGTGAGGATTATACAGTTGTGGCTGTAACACTGAGAGTGAGAGCACAGTGAGAGCAGTGTGGATTATAGAGTTCTGGGTATAACACTGAGAGTGAGGGAACAGTGAGGATTATGTAGTTGCGGCTGTAACACTGAGAGGAAGGGCACAGTGAGATCAGTGAGGATTACAGAGTTGTAGGTGTAACACTGAGAGTGAGGGCACAGTGAGATCAGTGAGGATTACAGAGTTGTCGGTGTAACACTGAGAGTGAGGGCACGGTGAGATAAGTGAGGATTATCGAGTTGAGGGTGTAACACTGAGAGTGAGGGCACAGTGAGATCAGTGAGGATTATAGAGTTCTGGGTGTAACACTGAGAGTGAGAACACAGTGAGATCAGTGAGGATTATAGAGTTATGGCTGTAACACTGAGAGTGAGAGCACTGTGATATCACTGAGGATTATAGAGTTGTGGGTGTAACACTGAGAGTGAGGGCACAGTGAGGATTATAGAGCTGTGGCTGTAACACTGAGAGTGAGGGCACAGTGAGATCAGTGAGGATTAAAGAATTGTGGGTGTAACACTGAGAGTGAGGGCACAGTGAGATCAGTGAGGATCATAGAGTTGTAGGTGTAACACTGACAGTGAGGGCACAGTGAGATCAGTGAGGATTATAGAGTTCCGGGTGTAACACTGAGAGTGAGTGCACAGTGAGATAAGTGAGGATTATCGAGTTGTGGTTGTAACACGGAGAGTGAGAGCACAGTGAGATCAGTGAGGATTCTAGAGTTGTGGCTGTAACACTGAGAGTGAGAGCACAGTGAGAGCAGTGTGGATTATAGAGTTCTGGGTATAACACTGAGAGTGAGGGCACAGTGAGGATTAAGTAGTTGCGGCTGTAACACTGAGAGGGAGGGCACAGTGAGGCCAGTGAGGATTATAGAGTTGTGGGTGTAACACTGAGAGGGAGGCCACAGTGAGATCAGTGAGGATCATAGAGTTGTAGGTGTAACATTGAGAGTGAGGGCACAGTGAGATCAGTGAGGATTTTAGAGTTCTGGGTGTAACACTGAGAGTGAGGGCACAGTGAGATATGTGAGGATTATCGAGTTGTGGTTGTAACACTGAGAGTGAGAGCACAGTGAGATCAGTGAGGATTATACAGTTGTGGCTGTAACACTGAGAGTGAGAGCACAGTGAGAGCAGTGTGGATTATAGAGTTCTGGGTATAACACTGAGAGTGAGGGCACAGTGAGGATTATGTAGTTGCGGCTGTAACACTGAGAGGAAGGGCACAGTGAGATCAGTGAGGATTACAGAGTTGTCGGTGTAACACTGAGAGTGAGGGCACAGTGAGGTCAGTGAGGATTACAGAGTTGTCGGTGTAACACTGAGAGTGAGGGCACGGTGAGATAAGTGAGGATGATCGAGTTGAGGGTGTAACACTGAGAGTGAGGGCACAGTGAGATCAGTGAGGATTATAGAGTTCTGGGTGTAACACTGAGAGTGAGAACACAGTGAGATCAGTGAGGATTATAGAGTTATGGCTGTAACACTGAGAGTGAGAGCACTGTGATATCACTGAGGATTATAGAGTTGTGGGTGTAACACTGAGAGTGAGGGCACAGTGAGGATTATAGAGCTGTGGCTGTAACACTGAGAGTGAGGGCACAGTGAGATCAGTGAGGATTATAGAATTGTGGGTGTAACACTGAGAGTGAGGGCACAGTGAGATCAGTGAGGATCATAGAGTTGTAGGTGTAACACTGACAGTGAGGGCACAGTGAGATCAGTGAGGATTATAGTGTTCTGGGTGTAACACTGAGAGTGAGTGCACAGTGAGATAAGTGAGGATTATCGAGTTGTGGTTGTAACACGGAGAGTGAGAGCACAGTAAGATCAGTGAGGATTATAGAGTTGTGGCTGTAACACTGAGAGTGAGAGCACAGTGAGAGCAGTGTGGATTATAGAGTTCTGGGTATAACACTGAGAGTGAGGGCACAGTGAGGATTAAGTAGTTGCGGCCGTAACACTGAGAGGGAGGGCACAGTGAGATCAGTGAGGATTACAGAGTTGTAGGTGTAACACTGAGAGTGAGGGCACAGTGAGGTCAGTGAGAATTACAGAGTTCTCGGTGTAACACTGAGAGTGAGGGCACGGTGAGATAAGTGAGGATTATCGAGTTCTGGGTGAAACACTGAGAGTGAGGGCACAGTGAGATCAGTGAGGGTTATAGAGTTGTGGGTGTAACACTGAGAGTGAGAGCACAGTGATATCAGTGAGGATTATAGAGTTGTGGCTGTAACACTGAGAGTGAGGGCACAGTGCGATCACTGATGATTATAGAGTTGTGGGTGTAGCACTGAGAGTGAGGGCACAGCGAGATCAGTGAGGATTATAGAGTTCTGGGTGTAACACTGACAGTGAGGGCACAGTGAGATCAGTGAGGATTATAGAGTTGTGGCTGTAACACTGAGAGTGAGGGCACATGAGATCAGTGAGGATTATAGAGTTGTGGATGTAACACTGAGAGTGAGGGCACAGTGAGGATTATAGAGCTGTGGCTGTAACACTGAGAGTGAGGGCACAGTGAGATCAGTGAGGATTATAGAGTTGTGGGCGTAACACTGAGAGTGAGGGCACAGTGAGATCAGTGAGGATCATAGAGTTGTAGGTGAAACACTGAGAGTGAGGGCACAGTGAGATCAGTGAGGATTATAGAGTTCTGGGTGTAACACTGAGAGTGATGGCACAGTGAGATAAGTGAGGATTATCGAGTTGTGGTTGTAGCACTGAGAGTGAGAGCACAGTGAGATCAGTGAGGATCATAGAGTTGTGGCTGTAACACTGAGAGTGAGCGCACAGTGAGAACAGTGAGGATTATAGAGCTGTGGCTGTAAGACTGAGAGAGAGGGCACAGTGAGATCAGTGAGGATTATAGAGTTGTGGGCGTAACGCTGAGAGTGAGGGCACAGTGAGATCAGTGAGGATTATAGAGTTGTGGCTGTAACACTGAAAGTGAGATCAGTGAGGATGAGAGTTGTGAGTGTATCACTGAGAGTGAGGGCACAGTGAGATCAGTGAGGATTATAGTGTTGTGGCTATAACACTGAGAGTGAGAGCACAGTGAGATCAGTGAGAATTATAGAGTTGTGGCTGTAACACTGAGAGTGAGAGCACAGTGAGAGCAGTGTGGATTATAGAGTTCTGGGTATAACACTGAGAGTGAGGGCACAGTGAGGATTATATAGTTGCGGCTGTAACACTGAGAGGGAGGGCACAGTGAGATCAGTGAGGATTACAGAGTTGTAGGTGTAACATGGAGAGTGAGGGCACAGTGAGGTCAGTGAGGATTACAGAGCTGTCGGTGTAACACTGAGAGTGAGTGCACAGTGAGATAAGTGAGGATTATCGAGTTGTGGTTGTAACACGGAGAGTGAGAGCACAGTGAGATCAGTGAGGATTATAGAGTTGTGGCTGTAACACTGAGAGTGAGAGCACAGTGAGAGCAGTGTGGATTATAGAGTTCTGGGTATAACACTGAGAGTGAGGGCACAGTGAGGATTAAGTAGTTGCGGCTGTAACACTGAGAGGGAGGGCACAGTGAGGTCAGTGAGGATTATAGAGTTGTGGGTGTAACACTGAGAGGGAGGCCACAGTGAGATCAGTGAGGATCATAGAGTTCTGGGTGTAACACTGAGAGTGAGGGCACAGTGCGATATGTGAGGATTATCGAGTTGTAGTTGTAACACTGAGAGTGAGAGCACAGTGAGATCAGTGAGGATTATACAGTTGTGGCTGTAACACTGAGAGAGAGCACAGTGAGAGCAGTGTGGATTATAGAGTTCTGGGTATAACACTGAGAGTGAGGGCACAGTGAGGATTATGTAGTTGCGGCTGTAACACTGAGAGGAAGGGCACAGTGAGATCAGTGAGGATTACAGAGTTGCAGGTGTAACACTGAGAGTGAGGGCACAGTGAGGTCAGTGAGGATTACAGAGTTGTCGGTGTAACACTGAGAGTGAGGGCACGGTGAGATAAGTGAGGATTATCGAGTTGAGGGTGTAACACTGAGAGTGAGGGCACAGTGAGATCAGTGAGGATCATAGAGTTCTGGGTGTAACACTGAGAGTGAGAACACAGTGAGATCAGTGAGGATTATAGAGTTATGGCTGTAACACTGAGAGTGAGAGCACTGTGATATCACTGAGGATTATAGAGTTGTGGGTGTAACACTGAGAGTGAGGGCACAGTGAGGATTATAGAGCTGTGGCTGTAACACTGAGAGTGAGGGCACAGTGAGATCAGTGAGGATTATAGAATTGTGGGTGTAACACTGAGAGTGAGGGCACAGTGAGATCAGTGAGGATCATAGAGTTGTAGGTGTAACACTGACAGTGAGGGCACAGTGAGATCAGTGAGGATTATAGAGTTCTGGGTGTAACACTGAGAGTGAGAGCACTGTGATATCACTGAGGATTATAGAATTGTGGGTGTAACACTGAGAGTGAGGGCACAGTGAGATCAGTGAGGATCATAGAGTTGTAGGTGTAACACTGACAGTGAGGGCACAGTGAGATAAGTGAGGATTATCGAGTTGTGGTTGTAACACGGAGAGTGAGAGCACAGTGAGATCAGTGAGGATTATAGAGTTGTGGCTGTAACACTGAGAGTGAGAGCACAGTGAGAGCAGTGTGGATTATAGAGTTCTGGGTATAACACTGAGAGTGAGGGCACAGTGAGGATTAAGTAGTTGCGGCTGTAACACTGAGAGGGAGGGCACAGTGAGATCAGTGAGGGTTATAGAGTTGTGGGTGTAACACTGAGAGTGAGAGCACAGTGATATCAGTGAGGATTGTAGACTTGTGGCTGTAAAACTGAGAGTAGAGCACAGTGAGATCAGTGAGGATTATAGAGTTGTGGCTGTAACACTGAGATGAAGGGCACAGTGCGATCACTGATGATTATAGAGTTGTGGGTGTAGCACTGAGAGTGAGAGCACAGTGAGATAAGTGAGGATTATCGAGTTCTCGGTGAAACACTGAGAGTGAGGGCACAGTGAGATCAGTGAGGGTTATAGAGTTCTGGGTGTAAAACTGACAGTGAGGGCACAGTGAGATCAGTGAGGATTATAGAGTTGTGGCTGTAACACTGATAGTGAGGGCACGTGAGATCAGTGAGGATTATAGAGTTGTGGATGTAACACTGAGAGTGAGGGCACAGTGAGGATTATAGAGCTGTGGCTGTAACACTGAGAGTGAGGGCACAGTGAGATCAGTGAGGATTATAGAGTTGTGGGCGTAACACTGAGAGTGAGGGCACAGTGACATCAGTGAGGATCATAGAGTTGTAGGTGAAACACTGAGAGTGAGGGCACAGTGAGATCAGTGAGGATTATAGAGTTCTGGGTGTAACACTGAGAGTGAGGGCACAGTGAGATAAGTGAGGATTATCGAGTTGTGGTTGTAGCACTGAGAGTGAGAGCACAGTGAGATCTGTGAGGATTATAGAGTTGTGGCTGTAACACTGAGAGTGAGCGCACAGTGAGGATTATAGAGCTGTGGCTGTAAGACTGAGAGAGAGGGCACAGTGAGATCAGTGAGGATTATAGAGTTGTGGCTGTAACACTGAAAGTGAGATCAGTGAGGATGAGAGTTGTGAGTGTAACACTGAGAGTGAGGGCACAGTGAGATCAGTGAGGATTATAGTGTTGTGGCTGTAACACTGAGAGTGAGAGCACAGTGAGATCAGTGAGGATTATAGAGTTGTGGCTGTAACACTGAGAGTGAGAGCACAGTGAGAGCAGTGTGGATTATAGAGTTCTGGGTATAACACTGAGAGTGAGGGCACAGTGAGGATTATATAGTTGCGGCTGTAACACTGAGAGGGAGGGCACAGTGAGATCAGTGAGGATTACAGAGTTGTAGGTGTAACACGGAGAGTGGGGGCACAGTGAGATAAGTGAGGATTATAGAGTTCTGGGTGTAACACTGAGAGTGAGAGCACAGTGAGATCAGTGAGGATTATAGAGTTGTGGGTGTAAAACTGAGAGTGAGAGCACAGTGATATCAGTGAGGATTATAGAGTTGTGGCTGTAACACTGAGAGTGAGAGCACAGTGCGATCAGTGAGGATTATAGAGTTGTGGGTGTAGCAGTGAGAGTGAGGGCACAGTGAGATCAGTGAGGATTATAGAGTTCTGGGTATAACACTGAGAGTCAGGGCACAGTGAGGATTATATAGTTACGGCTGTAACACTGAGAGGGCGGGCACATTGAGATCAGTGAGGATTACAGAGTTGTAGGTGTAACACTGAGAGTGAGGGCACAGTGAGGTCAGTGAGAATCACAGTGTTGTCGGTGTAACACTGAGAGTGAGGGCACAATGAGATCAATGAGGGTTATAGAGTTGTGGGTGTAACACTGAGAGTGAGAGCACAGTGATATCAGTGAGAATTATAGAGTTGTGGCTGTAACACTGAGAGTGAGAGCACAGTGAGATCAGTGAGGATTATAGAGTTGTGGCTGTAACACTGAGAGTGAGAGCACAGTGAGAGCAGTGTGGATTATAGAGTTCTGGGTATAACACTGAGAGTGAGGGCACAGTGAGGATTAAGTAGTTGCGGCTGTAACACAGAGAGGGAGGGCACAGTGAGATCAGTGAGGATTACAGAGTTGTAGGTGTAACACTGAGAGTGAGGGCACAGTGAGGTCAGTGAGAATTACGGAGTTGTCGGTGTAACACTGAGACTGAGGGCACGGTGAGATAAGTGAGGATTATCGAGTTCTGGGTGTAACACTGAGAGTGAGGGCACAGTGAGATCAGTGAGGGTTATAGAGTTGTGGGTGTAACACTGAGAGTGAGAGCACAGTGATATCAGTGAGGATTATAGAGTTGTGGCTGTAAAACTGAGAGTGAGAGCACAGTGAGATCAGTGAGGATTATAGAGTTGTGGCTGTAACACTGAGAGTGAGGGCACAGTGCGATCAGTGAGGATTATAGAGTTGTGGGTGTAGCACTGAGAGTGAGGGCACAGTGAGATCAGTGAGGATTATAGAGTTGTGGGCGTAACGCTGAGAGTGAGGGCACAGTGAGATCAGTGAGGATTATAGAGTTGTGGCTGTAACACTGAAAGTGAGATCAGTGAGGATGAGAGTTGTGAGTGTAACACTGAGAGTGAGGGCACAGTGAGATCAGTGAGGATTATAGTGTTGTGGCTGTAACACTGAGAGTGAGAGCACAGTGAGATCAGTGAGGATTATAGAGTTGTGGCTGTAACACTGAGAGTGAGAGCACAGTGAGAGCAGTGTGGATTATAGAGTTCTGGGTATAACACTGAGAGTGAGGGCACAGTGAGGATTATATAGTTGCGGCTGTAACACTGAGAGGGAGGGCACAGTGAGATCAGTGAGGATTACAAAGTTGTAGGTGTAACATGGAGAGTGAGGGCACAGTGAGGTCAGTGAGGATTACAGAGCTGTCGGTGTAACACTGAGAGTGAGGGCACAGTGAGATAAGTGAGGATTATAGAGTTCTGGGTGTAACACTGAGAGTGAGAGCACAGTGAGATCAGTGAGGATTATAGAGTTGTGGGTGTAAAACTGAGAGTGAGAGCACAGTGCGATCAGTGAGGATTATAGAGTTGTGGGTGTAGCAGTGAGAGTGAGGGCACAGTGAGATCAGTGAGGATTATAGAGTTGTGGCTGTAACACTGAGAGTGAGAGCACAGTGACAGCAGTGTGGGTTATAGAGTTCTGGGTATAACACTGAGAGTCAGGGCACAGTGAGGATTATATAGTTGCGGCTGTAACACTGAGAGGGCGGGCACAGTGAGATCAGTGAGTATTACAGAGTTGGAGGTGTAACACTGAGAGTGAGGGCACAGTGAGGTCAGTGAGAATCACAGTGTTGTCGGTGCAACACTGAGAGTGAGGGCACAATGATATCAGTGAGGGTTATAGAGTTGTGGGTGTAACACTGAGAGTGAGAGCACAGTGATATCAGTGAGAATTATAGAGTTGTGGCTGTAACACTGAGAGTGAGAGCACAGTGAGATCAGTGAGGATTATAGAGTTGTGGCTGTAACACTGAGAGTGAGAGCACAGTGAGAGCAGTGTGGATTATAGAGTTCTGGGTATAACACTGAGAGTGAGGGCACAGTGAGGATTAAGTAGTTGCGGCTGTAACACTGAGAGGGAGGGCACAGTGAGATCAGTGAGGATTACAGAGTTGTAGGTGTAACACTGAGAGTGAGGGCACAGTGAGGTCAGTGAGAATTACAGAGTTGTCGGTGTAACACTGAGACTGAGGGCACGGTGAGATAAGTGAGGATTATCGAGTTCTGGGTGTAACACTGAGAGTGAGGGCACAGTGAGATCAGTGAGGGTTATAGAGTTGTGGGTGTAACACTGAGAGTGAGAGCACAGTGATATCAGTGAGGATTATAGAGTTGTGGCTGTAAAACTGAGAGTGAGAGCACAGTGAGATCAGTGAGGATTATAGAGTTGTGGCTGTAACACTGAGAGTGAGGGCACAGTGCGATCAGTGAGGATTATAGAGTTGTGTGTGTAGCACTGAGAGTGAGGGCACAGTGAGATCAGTGAGGATTATAGAGCTGTGGGCGTAACGCTGAGAGTGAGGGCACAGTGAGATCAGTGAGGATTATAGAGTTGTGGCTGTAACACTGAAAGTGAGATCAGTGAGGATGAGAGTTGTGAATGTAACACTGATAGTGAGGGCACAGTGAGATCAGTGAGGATTATAGTGTTGTGGCTGTAACACTGAGAGTGAGAGCACAGTGAGATCAGTGAGGATTATAGAGTTGTGGCTGTAACACTGAGAGTGAGAGCACAGTGAGAGCAGTGTGGATTATAGAGTTCTGGGTATAACACTGAGAGTGAGGGCACAGTGAGGATTATATAGTTGCGGCTGTAACACTGAGAGGGAGGGCACAGTGAGATCAGTGAGGATTACAGAGTTGTAGGTGTAACATGGAGAGTGAGGGCACAGTGAGGTCAGTGAGGATTACAGAGCTGTCGGTGTAACACTGAGAGTGAGGGCACAGTGAGATAAGTGAGGATTATAGAGTTCTGGGTGTAACACTGAGAGTGAGAGCACAGTGAGATCAGTGAGGATTATAGAGTTGTCGGTGTAAAACTGAGAGTGAGAGCACAGTGATATCAGTGAGGATTATAGAGTTGTGGCTGTAACACTGAGAGTGAGAGCACAGTGCGATCAGTGAGGATTATAGAGTTGTGGGTGTAGCAGTGAGAGTGAGGGCACAGTGAGATCAGTGAGGATTATAGAGTTGTGGCTGTAACACTGAGAGTGAGAGCACAGTGACAGCAGTGTGGGTTATAGAGTTCTGGGTATAACACTGAGAGTCAGGGCACAGTGAGGATTATATAGTTGCGGCTGTAACACTGAGAGGGCGGGCACAGTGAGATCAGTGAGTATTACAGAGTTGTAGGTGTAACACTGAGAGTGAGGGCACAGTGAGGTCAGTGAGAATCACAGTGTTGTCGGTGTAACACTGAGAGTGAGGGCACAATGAGATCAGTGAGGGTTATAGAGTTGTGGGTGTAACACTGAGAGTGAGAGCACAGTGAGATCAGTGAGGATTATACAGTTGTGGCTGTAACACTGAGAGTGAGAGCACAGTGAGAGCAGTGTGGATTATAGAGTTCTGGGTATAACACTGAGAGTGAGGGCACAGTGAGGATTATGTAGTTGCGGCTGTAACACTGAGAGGAAGGGCACAGTGAGATCAGTGAGGATTACAGAGTTGTAGGTGTAACACTGAGAGTGAGGGCACAGTGAGGTCAGTGAGGATTACAGAGTTGTCGGTGTAACACTGAGAGTGAGGGCACGGTGAGATAAGTGAGGATTATCGAGTTGAGGGTGTAACACTGAGAGTGAGGGCACAGTGAGATCAGTGAGGATTATAGAGTTCTGGGTGTAACACTGAGAGTGAGAACACAGTGAGATCAGTGAGGATTATAGAGTTATGGCTGTAACACTGAGAGTGAGAGCACTGTGATATCACTGAGGATTATAGAGTTGTGGGTGTAACACTGAGAGTGAGGGCACAGTGAGGATTATAGAGCTGTGGCTGTAACACTGAGAGTGAGGGCACAGTGAGATCAGTGAGGATTATAGAATTGTGGGTGTAACACTGAGAGTGAGGGCACAGTGAGATCAGTGAGGATCATAGAGTTGTAGGTGTAACACTGACAGTGAGGGCACAGTGAGATCAGTGAGGATTATAGAGTTCTGGGTGTAACACTGAGAGTGAGTGCACAGTGAGATAAGTGAGGATTATCGAGTTGTGGTTGTAACACGGAGAGTGAGAGCACAGTGAGATCAGTGAGGATTCTAGAGTTGTGGCTGTAACACTGAGAGTGAGAGCACAGTGAGAGCAGTGTGGATTATAGAGTTCTGGGTATAACACTGAGAGTGAGGGCACAGTGAGGATTAAGTAGTTGCGGCTGTAACACTGAGAGGGAGGGCACAGTGAGGCCAGTGAGGATTATAGAGTTGTGGGTGTAACACTGAGAGGGAGGCCACAGTGAGATCAGTGAGGATCATAGAGCTGTAGGTGTAACATTGAGAGTGAGGGCACAGTGAGATCAGTGAGGATTTTAGAGTTCTGGGTGTAACACTGAGAGTGAGGGCACAGTGAGATATGTGAGGATTATCGAGTTGTGGTTGTAACACTGAGAGTGAGAGCACAGTGAGATCAGTGAGGATTATACAGTTGTGGCTGTAACACTGAGAGTGAGAGCACAGTGAGAGCAGTGTGGATTATAGAGTTCTGGGTATAACACTGAGAGTGAGGGCACAGTGAGGATTATGTAGTTGCGGCTGTAACACTGAGAGGAAGGGCACAGTGAGATCAGTGAGGATTACAGAGTTGTCGGTGTAACACTGAGAGTGAGGGCACAGTGAGGTCAGTGAGGATTACAGAGTTGTCGGTGTAACACTGAGAGTGAGGGCACGGTGAGATAAGTGAGGATGATCGAGTTGAGGGTGTAACACTGAGAGTGAGGGCACAGTGAGATCAGTGAGGATTATAGAGTTCTGGGTGTAACACTGAGAGTGAGAACACAGTGAGATCAGTGAGGATTATAGAGTTATGGCTGTAACACTGAGAGTGAGAGCACTGTGATATCACTGAGGATTATAGAGTTGTGGGTGTAACACTGAGAGTGAGGGCACAGTGAGGATTATAGAGCTGTGGCTGTAACACTGAGAGTGAGGGCACAGTGAGATCAGTGAGGATTATAGAATTGTGGGTGTAACACTGAGAGTGAGGGCACAGTGAGATAAGTGAGGATTATCGAGTTGAGGGTGTAACACTGAGAGTGAGGGCACAGTGAGATCAGTGAGGATTATAGAGTTCTGGGTGTAACACTGAGAGTGAGAACACAGTGAGATCAGTGAGGATTATAGAGTTATGGCTGTAACACTGAGAGTGAGAGCACTGTGATATCACTGAGGATTATAGAGTTGTGGGTGTAACACTGAGAGTGAGGGCACAGTGAGGATTATAGAGCTGTGGCTGTAACACTGAGAGTGAGGGCACAGTGAGATCAGTGAGGATTATAGAATTGTGGGTGTAACACTGAGAGTGAGGGCACAGTGAGATCAGTGAGGATCATAGAGTTGTAGGTGTAACACTGACAGTGAGGGCACAGTGAGATCAGTGAGGATTATAGAGTTCTGGGTGTAACACTGAGAGTGAGTGCACAGTGAGATAAGTGAGGATTATCGAGTTGTGGTTGTAACACGGAGAGTGAGAGCACAGTGAGATCAGTGAGGATTCTAGAGTTGTGGCTGTAACACTGAGAGTGAGAGCACAGTGAGAGCAGTGTGGATTATAGAGTTCTGGGTATAACACTGAGAGTGAGGGCACAGTGAGGATTAAGTAGTTGCGGCTGTAACACTGAGAGGGAGGGCACAGTGAGGCCAGTGAGGATTATAGAGTTGTGGGTGTAACACTGAGAGGGAGGCCACAGTGAGATCAGTGAGGATCATAGAGTTGTAGGTGTAACATTGAGAGTGAGGGCACAGTGAGATCAGTGAGGATTTTAGAGTTCTGGGTGTAACACTGAGAGTGAGGGCACAGTGAGATATGTGAGGATTATCGAGTTGTGGTTGTAACACTGAGAGTGAGAGCACAGTGAGATCAGTGAGGATTATACAGTTGTGGCTGTAACACTGAGAGTGAGAGCACAGTGAGAGCAGTGTGGATTATAGAGTTCTGGGTATAACACTGAGAGTGAGGGCACAGTGAGGATTATGTAGTTGCGGCTGTAACACTGAGAGGAAGGGCACAGTGAGATCAGTGAGGATTACAGAGTTGTCGGTGTAACACTGAGAGTGAGGGCACAGTGAGGTCAGTGAGGATTACAGAGTTGTCGGTGTAACACTGAGAGTGAGGGCACGGTGAGATAAGTGAGGATGATCGAGTTGAGGGTGTAACACTGAGAGTGAGGGCACAGTGAGATCAGTGAGGATTATAGAGTTCTGGGTGTAACACTGAGAGTGAGAACACAGTGAGATCAGTGAGGATTATAGAGTTATGGCTGTAACACTGAGAGTGAGAGCACTGTGATATCACTGAGGATTATAGAGTTGTGGGTGTAACACTGAGAGTGAGGGCACAGTGAGGATTATAGAGCTGTGGCTGTAACACTGAGAGTGAGGGCACAGTGAGATCAGTGAGGATTATAGAATTGTGGGTGTAACACTGAGAGTGAGGGCACAGTGAGATCAGTGAGGATCATAGAGTTGTAGGTGTAACACTGACAGTGAGGGCACAGTGAGATCAGTGAGGATTATAGTGTTCTGGGTGTAACACTGAGAGTGAGTGCACAGTGAGATAAGTGAGGATTATCGAGTTGTGGTTGTAACACTGAGAGTGAGAGCACAGTGAGAGCAGTGTGGATTATAGAGTCCTGTGTATAACACTGAGAGTGAGGGCACAGTGAGGATTGAGTAGTTGCGGCTGTAACACTGAGAGGGAGGGCACAGTGAGATCAGTGAGGATTACAGAGTTGTAGGTGTAACACTGAGAGTGAGGGCACAGTGAGGTCAGTGAGAATTACAGAGTTGTCGGTGTAACACTGAGAGTGAGGGCACGGTGAGATAAGTGAGGATTATCGAGTTCTGGGTGAAACACTGAGAGTGAGGGCACAGTGAGATCAGTGAGGGTTATAGAGTTGTGGGTGTAACACTGAGAGTGAGAGCACAGTGATATCAGTGAGGATTATAGAGTTGTGGCTGTAAAACTGAGAGTGAGAGCACAGTGAGATCAGTGAGGATTATAGAGTTGTGGCTGTAACACTGAGAGTGAGGGCACAGTGCGATCACTGATGATTATAGAGTTGTGGGTGTAGCACTGAGAGTGAGGGCACAGTGAGATCAGTGAGGATTATAGAGTTCTGGGTGTAACACTGACAGTGAGGGCACAGTGAGATCAGTGAGGATTATAGAGTTGTGGCTGTAACACTGAGAGTGAGGGCACATGAGATCAGTGAGGATTATAGAGTTGTGGATGTAACACTGAGAGTGAGGGCACAGTGAGGATTATAGAGCTGTGGCTGTAACACTGAGAGTGAGGGCACAGTGAGATCAGTGAGGATTATAGAGTTGTGGGCGTAACACTGAGAGTGAGGGCACAGTGAGATCAGTGAGGATCATAGAGTTGTAGGTGAAACACTGAGAGTGAGGGCACAGTGAGATCAGTGAGGATTATAGAGTTCTGGGTGTAACACTGAGAGTGAGGGCACAGTGAGATAAGTGAGGATTATCGAGTTGTGGTTGTAGCACTGAGAGTGAGAGCACAGTGAGATCAGTGAGGATTATAGAGTTGTGGCTGTAACACTGAGAGTGAGCGCACAGTGAGAACAGTGAGGATTATAGAGCTGTGGCTGTAAGACTGAGAGAGAGGGCACAGTGAGATCAGTGAGGATTATAGAGTTGTGTGCGTAACGCTGAGAGTGAGGGCACAGTGAGATCAGTGAGGATTATAGAGTCGTGGCTGTAACACTGAAAGTGAGATCAGTGAGGATGAGAGTTGTGAGTGTATCACTGAGAGTGAGGGCACAGTGAGATCAGTGAGGATTATAGTGTTGTGGCTGTAACACTGAGAGTGAGAGCACAGTGAGATCAGTGAGGATTATAGAGTTGTGGCTGTAACACTGAGAGTGAGAGCACAGTGAGAGCAGTGTGGATTATAGAGTTCTGGGTATAACACTGAGAGTGAGGGCACAGTGAGGATTATATAGTTGCGGCTGTAACACTGAGAGGGAGGGCACAGTGAGATCAGTGAGGATTACTGAGTTGTAGGTGTAACATGGAGAGTGAGGGCACAGTGAGGTCAGTGAGGATTACAGAGCTGTCGGTGTAACACTGAGAGTGAGTGCACAGTGAGATAAGTGAGGATTATCGAGTTGTGGTTGTAACACGGAGAGTGAGAGCACAGTGAGATCAGTGAGGATTATAGAGTTGTGGCTGTAACACTGAGAGTGAGAGCACAGTGAGAGCAGTGTGGATTATAGAGTTCTGGGTATAACACTGAGAGTGAGGGCACAGTGAGGATTAAGTAGTTGCGGCTGTAACACTGAGAGGGAGGGCACAGTGAGGTCAGTGAGGATTATAGAGTTGTGGGTGTAACACTGAGAGGGAGGCCACAGTGAGATCAGTGAGGATCATAGAGTTGTAGGTGTAACATTGAGAGTGAGGGCACAGTGAGATCAGTGAGGATTTTAGAGTTCTGGGTGTAACACTGAGAGTGAGGGCACAGTGAGATATGTGAGGATTATCGAGTTGTAGTTGTAACACTGAGAGTGAGAGCACAGTGAGATCAGTGAGGATTATACAGTTGTGGCTGTAACACTGAGAGAGAGCACAGTGAGAGCCGTGTGGATTATAGAGTTCTGGGTATAACACTGAGAGTGAGGGCACAGTGAGGATTATGTAGTTGCGGCTGTAACACTGAGAGGAAGGGCACAGTGAGATCAGTGAGGATTACAGAGTTGCAGGTGTAACACTGAGAGTGAGGGCACAGTGAGGTCAGTGAGGATTACAGAGTTGTCGGTGTAACACTGAGAGTGAGGGCACGGTGAGATAAGTGAGAATTATCGAGTTGAGGGTGTAACACTGAGAGTGAGGGCACAGTGAGATCAGTGAGATTCATAGAGTTCTGGGTGTAACACAGAGTGAGAACACAGTGAGATCAGTGAGGATTATAGAGTTATGGCTGTAACACTGAGAGTGAGAGCACTGTGATATCACTGAGGATTATAGAGTTGTGGGTGTAACACTGAGAGTGAGGGCACAGTGAGGATTATAGAGCTGTGGCTGTAACACTGAGAGTGAGGGCATAGGGAGATCAGTGAGGATTATAGAATTGTGGGTGTAACACTGAGAGTGAGGGCACAGTGAGATCAGTGAGGATCATAGAGTTGTAGGTGTAACACTGACAGTGAGGGCACAGTGAGATCAGTGAGGATTATAGAGTTCTGGGTGTAACACTGAGAGTGAGTGCACAGTGAGATAAGTGAGGATTATCGAGTTGTGGTTCTAACACGGAGAGTGAGAGCACAGTGAGATCAGTGAGGATTATAGAGTTGTGGCTGTAACACTGAGAGTGAGAGCACAGTGAGAGCAGTGTGGATTATAGAGTTCTGGGTAGAACACTGAGAGTGAGGGCACAGTGAGGATTAAGTAGTTGCGGCTGTAACACTGAGAGGGAGGGCACAGTGAGATCAGTGAGGATTACAGAGTTGTAGGTGTAACATGGAGAGTGAGGGCACAGTGAGGTCAGTGAGAATTACAGAGTTGTCGGTGTAACACTGAGAGTGAGGGCACGGTGAGATAAGTGAGGATTATCGAGTTCTGGGTGAAACACTGAGAGTGAGGGCACAGTGAGATCAGTGAGGGTTATAGAGTTGTGGGTGAAACACTGAGAGTGAGAGCACAGTGATATCAGTGAAGATTATAGAGTTGTGGCTGTAAAACTGAGAGTGAGAGCACAGTGAGATCAGTGAGGATTATAGAGTTGTGGCTGTAACACTGAGAGTGAGGGCACAGTGCGATCACTGATGATTATAGAGTTGTGGGTGTAGCACTGAGAGTGAGAGCACAGTGAGATAAGTGAGGATTATCGAGTTCTCGGTGAAACACTGAGAGTGAGGGCACAGTGAGATCAGTGAGGGTTATAGAGTTCTGGGTGTAACACTGACAGTGAGGGCACAGTGAGATCAGTGAGGATTATAGAGTTGTGGCTGTAACACTGAGAGTGAGGGCACGTGAGATCAGTGAGGATTATAGAGTTGTGGGTGTAACACTGAGAGTGAGAGCACAGTGATATCAGTGAGGATTATAGAGTTGTGGCTGTAAAACTGAGAGTGAGAGCACAGTGAGATCAGTGAGGATTATAGAGTTGTGGCTGTAACACTGAGAGTGAGGGCACAGTGCGATCACTGATGATTATAGAGTTGTGGGTGTAGCACTGAGAGTGAGGGCACAGTGAGAACAGTGAGGATTATAGAGTTCTGGGTGTAACACTGACAGTGAGGGCACAGTGAGATCAGTGAGGATTATAGAGTTGTGGCTGTAACACTGAGAGTGAGGGCACATGAGATCAGTGAGGATTATAGAGTTGTGGATGTAACACTGAGAGTGAGGGCACAGTGAGGATTATAGAGCTGTGGCTGTAACACTGAGAGTGAGGGCACAGTGAGATCAGTGAGGATTATAGAGTTGTGGGCGTAACACTGAGAGTGAGGGCACAGTGAGATCAGTGAGGATCATAGAGTTGTAGGTGAAAAACTGAGAGTGAGGGCACAGTGAGATCAGTGAGGATTATAGAGTTCTGGGTGTAACACTGAGAGTGAGGGCACAGTGAGATAAGTGAGGATTATCGAGTTGTGGTTGTAGCACTGAGAGTGAGAGCACAGTGAGATCAGTGAGGATTATAGAGTTGTGGCTGTAACACTGAGAGTGAGCGCACAGTGAGAACAGTGAGGATTATAGAGCTGTGGCTGTAAGACTGAGAGAGAGGGCACAGTGAGATCAGTGAGGATTATAGAGTTGTGTGCGTAACGCTGAGAGTGAGGGCACAGTGAGATCAGTGAGGATTATAGAGTCGTGGCTGTAACACTGAAAGTGAGATCAGTGAGGATGAGAGTTGTGAGTGTATCACTGAGAGTGAGGGCACAGTGAGATCAGTGAGGATTATAGTGTTGTGGCTGTAACACTGAGAGTGAGAGCACAGTGAGATCAGTGAGGATTATAGAGTTGTGGCTGTAACACTGAGAGTGAGAGCACAGTGAGAGCAGTGTGGATTATAGAGTTCTGGGTATAACACTGAGAGTGAGGGCACAGTGAGGATTATATAGTTGCGGCTGTAACACTGAGAGGGAGGGCACAGTGAGATCAGTGAGGATTACTGAGTTGTAGGTGTAACATGGAGAGTGAGGGCACAGTGAGGTCAGTGAGGATTACAGAGCTGTCGGTGTAACACTGAGAGTGAGTGCACAGTGAGATAAGTGAGGATTATCGAGTTGTGGTTGTAACACGGAGAGTGAGAGCACAGTGAGATCAGTGAGGATTCTAGAGTTGTGGCTGTAACACTGAGAGTGAGAGCACAGTGAGAGCAGTGTGGATTATAGAGTTCTGGGTATAACACTGAGAGTGAGGGCACAGTGAGGATTAAGTAGTTGCGGCTGTAACACTGAGAGGGAGGGCACAGTGAGGCCAGTGAGGATTATAGAGTTGTGGGTGTAACACTGAGAGGGAGGCCACAGTGAGATCAGTGAGGATCATAGAGTTGTAGGTGTAACATTGAGAGTGAGGGCACAGTGAGATCAGTGAGGATTTTAGAGTTCTGGGTGTAACACTGAGAGTGAGGGCACAGTGAGATATGTGAGGATTATCGAGTTGTGGTTGTAACACTGAGAGTGAGAGCACAGTGAGATCAGTGAGGATTATACAGTTGTGGCTGTAACACTGAGAGTGAGAGCACAGTGAGAGCAGTGTGGATTATAGAGTTCTGGGTATAACACTGAGAGTGAGGGCACAGTGAGGATTATGTAGTTGCGGCTGTAACACTGAGAGGAAGGGCACAGTGAGATCAGTGAGGATTACAGAGTTGTCGGTGTAACACTGAGAGTGAGGGCACAGTGAGGTCAGTGAGGATTACAGAGTTGTCGGTGTAACACTGAGAGTGAGGGCACGGTGAGATAAGTGAGGATGATCGAGTTGAGGGTGTAACACTGAGAGTGAGGGCACAGTGAGATCAGTGAGGATTATAGAGTTCTGGGTGTAACACTGAGAGTGAGAACACAGTGAGATCAGTGAGGATTATAGAGTTATGGCTGTAACACTGAGAGTGAGAGCACTGTGATATCACTGAGGATTATAGAGTTGTGGGTGTAACACTGAGAGTGAGGGCACAGTGAGGATTATAGAGCTGTGGCTGTAACACTGAGAGTGAGGGCACAGTGAGATCAGTGAGGATTATAGAATTGTGGGTGTAACACTGAGAGTGAGGGCACAGTGAGATCAGTGAGGATCATAGAGTTGTAGGTGTAACACTGACAGTGAGGGCACAGTGAGATCAGTGAGGATTATAGTGTTCTGGGTGTAACACTGAGAGTGAGTGCACAGTGAGATAAGTGAGGATTATCGAGTTGTGGTTGTAACACTGAGAGTGAGAGCACAGTGAGAGCAGTGTGGATTATAGAGTCCTGGGTATAACACTGAGAGTGAGGGCACAGTGAGGATTGAGTAGTTGCGGCTGTAACACTGAGAGGGAGGGCACAGTGAGATCAGTGAGGATTACAGAGTTGTAGGTGTAACACTGAGAGTGAGGGCACAGTGAGGTCAGTGAGAATTACAGAGTTGTCGGTGTAACACTGAGAGTGAGGGCACGGTGAGATAAGTGAGGATTATCGAGTTCTGGGTGAAACACTGAGAGTGAGGGCACAGTGAGATCAGTGAGGGTTATAGAGTTGTGGGTGTAACACTGAGAGTGAGAGCACAGTGATATCAGTGAGGATTATAGAGTTGTGGCTGTAAAACTGAGAGTGAGAGCACAGTGAGATCAGTGAGGATTATAGAGTTGTGGCTGTAACACTGAGAGTGAGGGCACAGTGCGATCACTGATGATTATAGAGTTGTGGGTGTAGCACTGAGAGTGAGGGCACAGTGAGATCAGTGAGGATTATAGAGTTCTGGGTGTAACACTGACAGTGAGGGCACAGTGAGATCAGTGAGGATTATAGAGTTGTGGCTGTAACACTGAGAGTGAGGGCACATGAGATCAGTGAGGATTATAGAGTTGTGGATGTAACACTGAGAGTGAGGGCACAGTGAGGATTATAGAGCTGTGGCTGTAACACTGAGAGTGAGGGCACAGTGAGATCAGTGAGGATTATAGAGTTGTGGGCGTAACACTGAGAGTGAGGGCACAGTGAGATCAGTGAGGATCATAGAGTTGTAGGTGAAACACTGAGAGTGAGGGCACAGTGAGATCAGTGAGGATTATAGAGTTCTGGGTGTAACACTGAGAGTGAGGGCACAGTGAGATAAGTGAGGATTATCGAGTTGTGGTTGTAGCACTGAGAGTGAGAGCACAGTGAGATCAGTGAGGATTATAGAGTTGTGGCTGTAACACTGAGAGTGAGCGCACAGTGAGAACAGTGAGGATTATAGAGCTGTGGCTGTAAGACTGAGAGAGAGGGCACAGTGAGATCAGTGAGGATTATAGAGTTGTGTGCGTAACGCTGAGAGTGAGGGCACAGTGAGATCAGTGAGGATTATAGAGTCGTGGCTGTAACACTGAAAGTGAGATCAGTGAGGATGAGAGTTGTGAGTGTATCACTGAGAGTGAGGGCACAGTGAGATCAGTGAGGATTATAGTGTTGTGGCTGTAACACTGAGAGTGAGAGCACAGTGAGATCAGTGAGGATTATAGAGTTGTGGCTGTAACACTGAGAGTGAGAGCACAGTGAGAGCAGTGTGGATTATAGAGTTCTGGGTATAACACTGAGAGTGAGGGCACAGTGAGGATTATATAGTTGCGGCTGTAACACTGAGAGGGAGGGCACAGTGAGATCAGTGAGGATTACTGAGTTGTAGGTGTAACATGGAGAGTGAGGGCACAGTGAGGTCAGTGAGGATTACAGAGCTGTCGGTGTAACACTGAGAGTGAGTGCACAGTGAGATAAGTGAGGATTATCGAGTTGTGGTTGTAACACGGAGAGTGAGAGCACAGTGAGATCAGTGAGGATTATAGAGTTGTGGCTGTAACACTGAGAGTGAGAGCACAGTGAGAGCAGTGTGGATTATAGAGTTCTGGGTATAACACTGAGAGTGAGGGCACAGTGAGGATTAAGTAGTTGCGGCTGTAACACTGAGAGGGAGGGCACAGTGAGGTCAGTGAGGATTATAGAGTTGTGGGTGTAACACTGAGAGGGAGGCCACAGTGAGATCAGTGAGGATCATAGAGTTGTAGGTGTAACATTGAGAGTGAGGGCACAGTGAGATCAGTGAGGATTTTAGAGTTCTGGGTGTAACACTGAGAGTGAGGGCACAGTGAGATATGTGAGGATTATCGAGTTGTAGTTGTAACACTGAGAGTGAGAGCACAGTGAGATCAGTGAGGATTATACAGTTGTGGCTGTAACACTGAGAGAGAGCACAGTGAGAGCCGTGTGGATTATAGAGTTCTGGGTATAACACTGAGAGTGAGGGCACAGTGAGGATTATGTAGTTGCGGCTGTAACACTGAGAGGAAGGGCACAGTGAGATCAGTGAGGATTACAGAGTTGCAGGTGTAACACTGAGAGTGAGGGCACAGTGAGGTCAGTGAGGATTACAGAGTTGTCGGTGTAACACTGAGAGTGAGGGCACGGTGAGATAAGTGAGAATTATCGAGTTGAGGGTGTAACACTGAGAGTGAGGGCACAGTGAGATCAGTGAGATTCATAGAGTTCTGGGTGTAACACTGAGAGTGAGAACACAGTGAGATCAGTGAGGATTATAGAGTTATGGCTGTAACACTGAGAGTGAGAGCACTGTGATATCACTGAGGATTATAGAGTTGTGGGTGTAACACTGAGAGTGAGGGCACAGTGAGGATTATAGAGCTGTGGCTGTAACACTGAGAGTGAGGGCATAGGGAGATCAGTGAGGATTATAGAATTGTGGGTGTAACACTGAGAGTGAGGGCACAGTGAGATCAGTGAGGATCATAGAGTTGTAGGTGTAACACTGACAGTGAGGGCACAGTGAGATCAGTGAGGATTATAGAGTTCTGGGTGTAACACTGAGAGTGAGTGCACAGTGAGATAAGTGAGGATTATCGAGTTGTGGTTCTAACACGGAGAGTGAGAGCACAGTGAGATCAGTGAGGATTATAGAGTTGTGGCTGTAACACTGAGAGTGAGAGCACAGTGAGAGCAGTGTGGATTATAGAGTTCTGGGTATAACACTGAGAGTGAGGGCACAGTGAGGATTAAGTAGTTGCGGCTGTAACACTGAGAGGGAGGGCACAGTGAGATCAGTGAGGATTACAAAGTTGTAGGTGTAACACTGAGAGTGAGGGCACAGTGAGGTCAGTCAGAATTACAGAGTTGTCGGTGTAACACTGAGAGTGAGGGCACGGTGAGATAAGTGAGGATTATCGAGTTCTGGGTGAAACACTGAGAGTGAGGGCACAGTGAGATCAGTGAGGGTTATAGAGTTGTGGGTGAAACACTGAGAGTGAGAGCACAGTGATATCAGTGAAGATTATAGAGTTGTGGCTGTAAAACTGAGAGTGAGAGCACAGTGAGATCAGTGAGGATTATAGAGTTGTGGCTGTAACACTGAGAGTGAGGGCACAGTGCGATCACTGATGATTATAGAGTTGTGGGTGTAGCACTGAGAGTGAGAGCACAGTGAGATAAGTGAGGATTATCGAGTTCTCGGTGAAACACTGAGAGTGAGGGCACAGTGAGATCAGTGAGGGTTATAGAGTTCTGGGTGTAACACTGACAGTGAGGGCACAGTGAGATCAGTGAGGATTATAGAGTTGTGGCTGTAACACTGAGAGTGAGGGCACGTGAGATCAGTGAGGATTATAGAGTTGTGGATGTAACACTGAGAGTGAGGGCACAGTGAGGATTATAGAGCTGTGGCTGTAACACTGAGAGTGAGGGCACAGTGAGATCAGTGAGGGTTATAGAGTTGTGGGTGTAACACTGAGAGTGAGAGCACAGTGATATCAGTGAGGATTATAGAGTTGTGGCTGTAAAACTGAGAGTGAGAGCACAGTGAGATCAGTGAGGATTATAGAGTTGTGGCTGTAACACTGAGAGTGAGGGCACAGTGCGATCACTGATGATTATAGAGTTGTGGGTGTAGCACTGAGAGTGAGGGCACAGTGAGATCAGTGAGGATTATAGAGTTCTGGGTGTAACACTGACAGTGAGGGCACAGTGAGATCAGTGAGGATTATAGAGTTGTGGCTGTAACACTGAGAGTGAGGGCACATGAGATCAGTGAGGATTATAGAGTTGTGGATGTAACACTGAGAGTGAGGGCACAGTGAGGATTATAGAGCTGTGGCTGTAACACTGAGAGTGAGGGCACAGTGAGATCAGTGAGGATTATAGAGTTGTGGGCGTAACACTGAGAGTGAGGGCACAGTGAGATCAGTGAGGATCATAGAGTTGTAGGTGAAACACTGAGAGTGAGGGCACAGTGAGATCAGTGAGGATTATAGAGTTCTGGGTGTAACACTGAGAGTGAGGGCACAGTGAGATAAGTGAGGATTATCGAGTTGTGGTTGTAGCACTGAGAGTGAGAGCACAGTGAGATCAGTGAGGATTATAGAGTTGTGGCTGTAACACTGAGAGTGAGCGCACAGTGAGAACAGTGAGGATTATAGAGCTGTGGCTGTAAGACTGAGAGAGAGGGCACAGTGAGATCAGTGAGGATTATAGAGTTGTGTGCGTAACGCTGAGAGTGAGGGCACAGTGAGATCAGTGAGGATTATAGAGTCGTGGCTGTAACACTGAAAGTGAGATCAGTGAGGATGAGAGTTGTGAGTGTATCACTGAGAGTGAGGGCACAGTGAGATCAGTGAGGATTATAGTGTTGTGGCTGTAACACTGAGAGTGAGAGCACAGTGAGATCAGTGAGGATTATAGAGTTGTGGCTGTAACACTGAGAGTGAGAGCACAGTGAGAGCAGTGTGGATTATAGAGTTCTGGGTATAACACTGAGAGTGAGGGCACAGTGAGGATTATATAGTTGCGGCTGTAACACTGAGAGGGAGGGCACAGTGAGATCAGTGAGGATTACTGAGTTGTAGGTGTAACATGGAGAGTGAGGGCACAGTGAGGTCAGTGAGGATTACAGAGCTGTCGGTGTAACACTGAGAGTGAGTGCACAGTGAGATAAGTGAGGATTATCGAGTTGTGGTTGTAACACGGAGAGTGAGAGCACAGTGAGATCAGTGAGGATTATAGAGTTGTGGCTGTAACACTGAGAGTGAGAGCACAGTGAGAGCAGTGTGGATTATAGAGTTCTGGGTATAACACTGAGAGTGAGGGCACAGTGAGGATTAAGTAGTTGCGGCTGTAACACTGAGAGGGAGGGCACAGTGAGGTCAGTGAGGATTATAGAGTTGTGGGTGTAACACTGAGAGGGAGGCCACAGTGAGATCAGTGAGGATCATAGAGTTGTAGGTGTAACATTGAGAGTGAGGGCACAGTGAGATCAGTGAGGATTTTAGAGTTCTGGGTGTAACACTGAGAGTGAGGGCACAGTGATATCAGTGAAGATTATAGAGTTGTGGCTGTAAAACTGAGAGTGAGAGCACAGTGAGATCAGTGAGGATTATAGAGTTGTGGCTGTAACACTGAGAGTGAGGGCACAGTGCGATCACTGATGATTATAGAGTTGTGGGTGTAGCACTGAGAGTGAGAGCACAGTGAGATAAGTGAGGATTATCGAGTTCTCGGTGAAACACTGAGAGTGAGGGCACAGTGAGATCAGTGAGGGTTATAGAGTTCTGGGTGTAACACTGACAGTGAGGGCACAGTGAGATCAGTGAGGATTATAGAGTTGTGGCTGTAACACTGAGAGTGAGGGCACGTGAGATCAGTGAGGATTATAGAGTTGTGGATGTAACACTGAGAGTGAGGGCACAGTGAGGATTATAGAGCTGTGGCTGTAACACTGAGAGTGAGGGCACAGTGAGATCAGTGAGGGTTATAGAGTTGTGGGTGTAACACTGAGAGTGAGAGCACAGTGATATCAGTGAGGATTATAGAGTTGTGGCTGTAAAACTGAGAGTGAGAGCACAGTGAGATCAGTGAGGATTATAGAGTTGTGGCTGTAACACTGAGAGTGAGGGCACAGTGCGATCACTGATGATTATAGAGTTGTGGGTGTAGCACTGAGAGTGAGGGCACAGTGAGAACAGTGAGGATTATAGAGTTCTGGGTGTAACACTGACAGTGAGGGCACAGTGAGATCAGTGAGGATTATAGAGTTGTGGCTGTAACACTGAGAGTGAGGGCACATGAGATCAGTGAGGATTATAGAGTTGTGGATGTAACACTGAGAGTGAGGGCACAGTGAGGATTATAGAGCTGTGGCTGTAACACTGAGAGTGAGGGCACAGTGAGATCAGTGAGGATTATAGAGTTGTGGGCGTAACACTGAGAGTGAGGGCACAGTGAGATCAGTGAGGATCATAGAGTTGTAGGTGAAACACTGAGAGTGAGGGCACAGTGAGATCAGTGAGGATTATAGAGTTCTGGGTGTAACACTGAGAGTGAGGGCACAGTGAGATAAGTGAGGATTATCGAGTTGTGGTTGTAGCACTGAGAGTGAGAGCACAGTGAGATCAGTGAGGATTATAGAGTTGTGGCTGTAACACTGAGAGTGAGCGCACAGTGAGAACAGTGAGGATTATAGAGCTGTGGCTGTAAGACTGAGAGAGAGGGCACAGTGAGATCAGTGAGGATTATAGAGTTGTGTGCGTAACGCTGAGAGTGAGGGCACAGTGAGATCAGTGAGGATTATAGAGTCGTGGCTGTAACACTGAAAGTGAGATCAGTGAGGATGAGAGTTGTGAGTGTATCACTGAGAGTGAGGGCACAGTGAGATCAGTGAGGATTATAGTGTTGTGGCTGTAACACTGAGAGTGAGAGCACAGTGAGATCAGTGAGGATTATAGAGTTGTGGCTGTAACACTGAGAGTGAGAGCACAGTGAGAGCAGTGTGGATTATAGAGTTCTGGGTATAACACTGAGAGTGAGGGCACAGTGAGGATTATATAGTTGCGGCTGTAACACTGAGAGGGAGGGCACAGTGAGATCAGTGAGGATTACTGAGTTGTAGGTGTAACATGGAGAGTGAGGGCACAGTGAGGTCAGTGAGGATTACAGAGCTGTCGGTGTAACACTGAGAGTGAGTGCACAGTGAGATAAGTGAGGATTATCGAGTTGTGGTTGTAACACGGCGAGTGAGAGCACAGTGAGATCAGTGAGGATTATAGAGTTGTGGCTGTAACACTGAGAGTGAGAGCACAGTGAGAGCAGTGTGGATTATAGAGTTCTGGGTATAACACTGAGAGTGAGGGCACAGTGAGGATTAAGTAGTTGCGGCTGTAACACTGAGAGGGAGGGCACAGTGAGGTCAGTGAGGATTATAGAGTTGTGGGTGTAACACTGAGAGGGAGGCCACAGTGAGATCAGTGAGGATCATAGAGTTGTAGGTGTAACATTGAGAGTGAGGGCACAGTGAGATCAGTGAGGATTTTAGAGTTCTGGGTGTAACACTGAGAGTGAGGGCACAGTGAGATATGTGAGGATTATCGAGTTGTAGTTGTAACACTGAGAGTGAGAGCACAGTGAGATCAGTGAGGATTATACAGTTGTGGCTGTAACACTGAGAGAGAGCACAGTGAGAGCCGTGTGGATTATAGAGTTCTGGGTATAACACTGAGAGTGAGGGCACAGTGAGGATTATGTAGTTGCGGCTGTAACACTGAGAGGAAGGGCACAGTGAGATCAGTGAGGATTACAGAGTTGCAGGTGTAACACTGAGAGTGAGGGCACAGTGAGGTCAGTGAGGATTACAGAGTTGTCGGTGTAACACTGAGAGTGAGGGCACGGTGAGATAAGTGAGAATTATCGAGTTGAGGGTGTAACACTGAGAGTGAGGGCACAGTGAGATCAGTGAGATTCATAGAGTTCTGGGTGTAACACTGAGAGTGAGAACACAGTGAGATCAGTGAGGATTATAGAGTTATGGCTGTAACACTGAGAGTGAGAGCACTGTGATATCACTGAGGATTATAGAGTTGTGGGTGTAACACTGAGAGTGAGGGCACAGTGAGGATTATAGAGCTGTGGCTGTAACACTGAGAGTGAGGGCATAGTGAGATCAGTGAGGATTATAGAATTGTGGGTGTAACACTGAGAGTGAGGGCACAGTGAGATCAGTGAGGATCATAGAGTTGTAGGTGTAACACTGACAGTGAGGGCACAGTGAGATCAGTGAGGATTATAGAGTTCTGGGTGTAACACTGAGAGTGAGTGCACAGTGAGATAAGTGAGGATTATCGAGTTGTGGTTCTAACACGGAGAGTGAGAGCACAGTGAGATCAGTGAGGATTATAGAGTTGTGGCTGTAACACTGAGAGTGAGAGCACAGTGAGAGCAGTGTGGATTATAGAGTTCTGGGTATAACACTGAGAGTGAGGGCACAGTGAGGATTAAGCAGTTGCGGCTGTAACACTGAGAGGGAGGGCACAGTGAGATCAGTGAGGATTACAGAGTTGTAGGTGTAACACTGAGAGTGAGGGCACAGTGAGGTCAGTGAGAATTACAGAGTTGTCGGTGTAACACTGAGAGTGAGGGCACGGTGAGATAAGTGAGGATTATCGAGTTCTGGGTGAAACACTGAGAGTGAGGGCACAGTGAGATCAGTGAGGGTTATAGAGTTGTGGGTGAAACACTGAGAGTGAGAGCACAGTGATATCAGTGAAGATTATAGAGTTGTGGCTGTAAAACTGAGAGTGAGAGCACAGTGAGATCAGTGAGGATTATAGAGTTGTGGCTGTAACACTGAGAGTGAGGGCACAGTGCGATCACTGATGATTATAGAGTTGTGGGTGTAGCACTGAGAGTGAGAGCACAGTGAGATAAGTGAGGATTATCGAGTTCTCGGTGAAACACTGAGAGTGAGGGCACAGTGAGATCAGTGAGGGTTATAGAGTTCTGGGTGTAACACTGACAGTGAGGGCACAGTGAGATCAGTGAGGATTATAGAGTTGTGGCTGTAACACTGAGAGTGAGGGCACGTGAGATCAGTGAGGATTATAGAGTTGTGGATGTAACACTGAGAGTGAGGGCACAGTGAGGATTATAGAGCTGTGGCTGTAACACTGAGAGTGAGGGCACAGTGAGATCAGTGAGGATTATAGAGTTGTGGGCGTAACACTGAGAGTGAGGGCACAGTGACATCAGTGAGGATCATAGAGTTGTAGGTGAAACACTGAGAGTGAGGGCACAGTGAGATCAGTGAGGATTATAGAGTTCTGGGTGTAACACTGAGAGTGAGGGCACAGTGAGATAAGTGAGGATTATCGAGTTGTGGTTGTAGCACTGAGAGTGAGAGCACAGTGAGATCTGTGAGGATTATAGAGTTGTGGCTGTAACACTGAGAGTGAGCGCACAGTGAGAACAGTGAGGATTATAGAGCTGTGGCTATAAGACTGAGAGAGAGGGCACAGTGAGATCAGTGAGGATTATAGAGTTGTGGCTGTAACACTGAAAGTGAGATCAGTGAGGATGAGAGTTGTGAGTGTAACACTGAGAGTGAGGGCACAGTGAGATCAGTGAGGATTATAGTGTTGTGGCTGTAACACTGAGAGTGAGAGCACAGTGAGATCAGTGAGGATTATAGAGTTGTGGCTGTAACACTGAGAGTGAGAGCACAGTGAGAGCAGTGTAGATTATAGAGTTCTGGGTATAACACTGAGAGTGAGGGCACAGTGAGGATTATATAGTTGCGGCTATAACACTGAGAGGGAGGGCACAGTGAGATCAGTGAGGATTACAGAGTTGGAGGTGTAACATGGAGAGTGAGGGCACAGTGAGATAAGTGAGGATTATAGAGTTCTGGGTGTAACACTGAGAGTGAGAGCACAGTGAGATCAGTGAGGATTATAGAGTTGTGGGTGTAAAACTGAGAGTGAGAGCACAGTGATATCAGTGAGGATTATAGAGTTGTGGCTGTAACACTGAGAGTGAGAGCACAGTGCGATCAGTGAGGATTATAGAGTTGTGGGTGTAGCAGTGAGAGTGAGGGCACAGTGAGATCAGTGAGGATTATAGAGTTCTGGGTATAACACTGAGAGTCAGGGCACAGTGAGGATTATATAGTTGCGGCTGTCACACTGAGAGGGCGGGCACAGTGAGATCAGTGAGGATTACAGAGTTGTAGGTGTAACACTGAGAGTGAGGGCACAGTGAGATAAGTGAGGATTATAGAGTTCTGGGTGTAACACTGAGAGTGAGAGCACAGTGAGATCAGTGAGGATTATAGAGTTGTGGGTGTAAAACTGAGAGTGAGAGCACAGTGATATCAGTGAGGATTATAGAGTTGTGGCTGTAACACTGAGAGTGAGAGCACAGTGCGATCAGTGAGGATTATAGAGTTGTGGGTGTAGCAGTGAGAGTGAGGGCACAGTGAGATCAGTGAGGATTATAGAGTTCTGGGTATAACACTGAGAGTCAGGGCACAGTGAGGATTATATAGTTGCGGCTGTAACACTGAGAGGGCGGGCACAGTGAGATCAGTGAGTATTACAGAGTTGTAGGTGTAACACTGAGAGTGAGGGCACAGTGAGGTCAGTGAGAATCACAGTGTTGTCGGTGTAACACTGAGAGTGAGGGCACAATGAGATCAGTGAGGGTTATAGAGTTGTGGGTGTAACACTGAGAGTGAGAGCACAGTGATATCAGTGAGAATTATAGAGTTGTGGCTGTAACACTGAGAGTGAGAGCACAGTGAGATCAGTGAGGATTATAGAGTTGTGGCTGTAACACTGAGAGTGAGAGCACAGTGAGAGCAGTGTGGATTATAGAGTTCTGGGTATAACACTGAGAGTGAGGGCACAGTGAGGATTAAGTAGTTGCGGCTGTAACACTGAGAGGGAGGGCACAGTAAGATCAGTGAGGATTACAGAGTTGTAGGTGTAACACTGAGAGTGAGGGCACAGTGAGGTCAGTGAGAATTACAGAGTTGTCGGTGTAACACTGAGACTGAGGGCACAGTGAGATCAGTGAGGGTTATAGAGTTGTGGGTGTAACACTGAGAGTGAGAGCACAGTGATATCAGTGAGGATTATAGAGTTGTGGCTGTAAAACTGAGAGTGAGAGCACAGTGAGATCAGTGAGGATTATAGAGTTGTGGCTGTAACACTGAGAGTGAGGGCACAGTGCGATCAGTGAGGATTATAGAGTTGTGGGTGTAGCACTGAGAGTGAGGGCACAGTGAGATCAGTGAGGATTATAGAGTTGTGGGCGTAACGCTGAGAGTGAGGGCACAGTGAGATCAGTGAGGATTATAGAGTTGTGGCTGTAACACTGAAAGTGAGATCAGTGAGGATGAGAGTTGTGAGTGTAACACTGAGAGTGAGGGCACAGTGAGATCAGTGAGGATTATAGTGTTGTGGCTGTAACACTGAGAGTGAGAGCACAGTGAGATCAGTGAGGATTATAGAGTTGTGGCTGTAACACTGAGAGTGAGAGCACAGTGAGAGCAGTGAGGATTATAGAATTGTGGGTGTAACACTGAGAGTGAGGGCACAGTGAGATCAGTGAGGATCATAGAGTTGTAGGTGTAACACTGACAGTGAGGGCACAGTGAGATCAGTGAGGATTATAGAGTTCTGGGTGTAACACTGAGAGTGAGTGCACAGTGAGATAAGTGAGGATTATCGAGTTGTGGTTGTAACACGGAGAGTGAGAGCACAGTGAGATCAGTGAGGATTATAGAGTTGTGGCTGTAACACTGAGAGTGAGAGCACAGTGAGAGCAGTGTGGATTATAGAGTTCTGGGTATAACACTGAGAGTGAGGGCACAGTGAGGATTATATAGTTGCGGCTGTAACACTGAGAGGGAGGGCACAGTGAGATCAGTGAGGATTACAGAGTTGTAGGTGTAACATGGAGAGTGAGGGCACAGTGAGGTCAGTGAGGATTACAGAGCTGTCGGTGTAACACTGAGATTGAGGGCACAGTGAGATAAGTGAGGATTATAGAGTTGTGGCTGTAACACTGAGAGTGAGCGCACAGTGAGAACAGTGAGGATTATAGAGCTGTGGCTATAAGACTGAGAGAGAGGGCACAGTGAGATCAGTGAGGATTATAGAGTTGTGGCTGTAACACTGAAAGTGAGATCAGTGAGGATGAGAGTTGTGAGTGTAACACTGAGAGTGAGGGCACAGTGAGATCAGTGAGGATTATAGTGTTGTGGCTGTAACACTGAGAGTGAGAGCACAGTGAGATCAGTGAGGATTATAGAGTTGTGGCTGTAACACTGAGAGTGAGAGCACAGTGAGAGCAGTGTGGATTATAGAGTTCTGGGTATAACACTGAGAGTGAGGGCACAGTGAGGATTATATAGTTGCGGCTGTAACACTGAGAGGGAGGGCACAGTGAGATCAGTGAGGATTACAGAGTTGTAGGTGTAACATGGAGAGTGAGGGCACAGTGAGATAAGTGAGGATTATAGAGTTCTGGGTGTAACACTGAGAGTGAGAGCACAGTGAGATCAGTGAGGATTATAGAGTTGTGGGTGTAAAACTGAGAGTGAGAGCACAGTGATATCAGTGAGGATTATAGAGTTGTGGCTGTAACACTGAGAGTGAGAGCACAGTGCGATCAGTGAGGATTATAGAGTTGTGGGTGTAGCAGTGAGAGTGAGGGCACAGTGAGATCAGTGAGGATTATAGAGTTCTGGGTATAACACTGAGAGTCAGGGCACAGTGAGGATTATATAGTTGCGGCTGTAACACTGAGAGGGCGGGCACAGTGAGATCAGTGAGGATTACAGAGTTGTAGGTGTAACACTGAGAGTGAGGGCACAGTGAGATAAGTGAGGATTATAGAGTTCTGGGTGTAACACTGAGAGTGAGAGCACAGTGAGATCAGTGAGGATTATAGAGTTGTGGGTGTAAAACTGAGAGTGAGAGCACAGTGATATCAGTGAGGATTATAGAGTTGTGGCTGTAACACTGAGAGTGAGAGCACAGTGCAATCAGTGAGGATTATAGAGTTGTGGGTGTAGCAGTGAGAGTGAGGGCACAGTGAGATCAGTGAGGATTATAGAGTTCTGGGTATAACACTGAGAGTCAGGGCACAGTGAGGATTATATAGTTGCGGCTGTAACACTGAGAGGGCGGGCACAGTGAGATCAGTGAGTATTACAGAGTTGTAGGTGTAACACTGAGAGTGAGGGCACAGTGAGGTCAGTGAGAATCACAGTGTTGTCGGTGTAACACTGAGAGTGAGGGCACAATGAGATCAGTGAGGGTTATAGAGTTGTGGGTGTAACACTGAGAGTGAGAGCACAGTGATATCAGTGAGAATTATAGAGTTGTGGCTGTAACACTGAGAGTGAGAGCACAGTGAGATCAGTGAGGATTATAGAGTTGTGGCTGTAACACTGAGAGTGAGAGCACAGTGAGAGCAGTGTGGATTATAGAGTTCTGGGTATAACACTGAGAGTGAGGGCACACTGAGGATTAAGTAGTTGCGGCTGTAACACTGAGAGGGAGGGCACAGTGAGATCAGTGAGGATTACAGAGTTGTAGGTGTAACACTGAGAGTGAGGGCACAGTGAGGTCAGTGAGAATTATAGAGTTGTCGGTGTAACACTGAGACTGAGGGCACGGTGAGATAAGTGAGGATTATCGAGTTCTGGGTGTAACACTGAGAGTGAGGGCACAGTGAGATCAGTGAGGGTTATAGAGTTGTGGGTGTAACACTGAGAGTGAGAGCACAGTGATATCAGTGAGGATTATAGAGTTGTGGCTGTAAAACTGAGAGTGAGAGCACAGTGAGATCAGTGAGGTTTATAGAGTTGTGGCTGTAACACTGAGAGTGAGGGCACAGTGCGATCAGTGAGGATTATAGAGTTGTGGGTGTAGCACTGAGAGTGAGGGCACAGTGAGATCAGTGAGGATTATAGAGTTGTGGGCGTAACGCTGAGAGTGAGGGCACAGTGAGATCAGTGAGGATTATAGAGTTGTGGCTGTAACACTGAAAGTGAGATCAGTGAGGATGAGAGTTGTGAGTGTAACACTGAGAGTGAGGGCACAGTGAGATCAGTGAGGATTATAGTGTTGTGGCTGTAACACTGAGAGTGAGAGCACAGTGAGATCAGTGAGGATTATAGAGTTGTGGCTGTAACACTGAGAGTGAGAGCACAGTGAGAGCAGTGAGGATTATAGAATTGTGGGTGTAACACTGAGAGTGAGGGCACAGTGAGATCAGTGAGGATCATAGAGTTGTAGGTGTAACACTGACAGTGAGGGCACAGTGAGATCAGTGAGGATTATAGAGTTCTGGGTGTAACACTGAGAGTGAGTGCACAGTGAGATAAGTGAGGATTATCGAGTTGTGGTTGTAACACGGAGAGTGAGAGCACAGTGAGATCAGTGAGGATTATAGAGTTGTGGCTGTAACACTGAGAGTGAGAGCACAGTGAGAGCAGTGTGGATTATAGAGTTCTGGGTATAACACTGAGAGTGAGGGCACAGTGAGGATTATATAGTTGCGGCTGTAACACTGAGAGGGAGGGCACAGTGAGATCAGTGAGGATTACAGAGTTGTAGGTGTAACATGGAGAGTGAGGGCACAGTGAGGTCAGTGAGGATTACAGAGCTGTCGGTGTAACACTGAGAGTGAGGGCACAGTGAGATAAGTGAGGATTATAGAGTTCTGGGTGTAACACTGAGAGTGAGAGCACAGTGAGATCAGTGAGGATTATAGAGTTGTGGGTGTAAAACTGAGAGTGAGAGCACAGTGATATCAGTGAGGATTATAGAGTTGTGGCTGTAACACTGAGAGTGAGAGCACAGTGCGATCAGTGAGGATTATAGAGTTGTGGGTGTAGCAGTGAGAGTGAGGGCACAGTGAGATCAGTGAGGATTATAGAGTTGTGGCTGTAACACTGAGAGTGAGAGCACAGTGACAGCAGTGTGGGTTATAGAGTTCTGGGTATAACACTGAGAGTCAGGGCACAGTGAGGATTATATAGTTGCGGCTGTAACACTGAGAGGGCGGGCACAGTGAGATCAGTGAGTATTACAGAGTTGTAGGTGTAACACTGAGAGTGAGGGCACAGTGAGGTCAGTGAGAATCACAGTGTTGTCGGTGTAACACTGAGAGTGAGGGCACAATGAGATCAGTGAGGGTTATAGAGTTGTGGGTGTAACACTGAGAGTGAGAGCACAGTGATATCAGTGAGGATTATAGAGTTGTGGCTGTAACACTGAGAGTGAGAGCACAGTGCGATCAGTGAGGATTATAGAGTTGTGGCTGTAACACTGAGAGTGAGAGCACAGTGACAGCAGTGTGGGTTATAGAGTTCTGGGTATAACACTGAGAGTGAGAGCACAGTGATATCAGTGAGGATTATAGAGTTGTGGCTGTAAAACTGAGAGTGAGAGCACAGTGTGTTCAGTGAGGATTATAGAGTTGTGGCTGTAACACTGAGAGTGAGGGCACAGTGCGATCACTGATGATTATAGAGTTGTGGGTGTAGCACTGAGAGTGAGAGCACATTGAGATAAGTGAGGATTATCGAGTTCTCGGTGAAACACTGAGAGTGAGGGCACAGTGAGATCAGTGAGGGTTATAGAGTTGTGGGTGTAAAACTGAGAGTGAGAGCACAGTGATATCAGTGAGGATTATAGAGTTGTGGCTGTAACACTGAGAGTGAGAGCACAGTGCGATCAGTGAGGATTATAGAGTTGTGGGTGTAGCAGTGAGAGTGAGGGCACAGTGAGATCAGTGAGGATTATAGAGTTCTGGGTATAACACTGAGAGTCAGGGCACAGTGAGGATTATATAGTTGCGGCTGTAACACTGAGAGGGCGGGCACAGTGAGATCAGTGAGTATTACAGAGTTGTAGGTGTAACACTGAGAGTGAGGGCACAGTGAGGTCAGTGAGAATCACAGTGTTGTCGGTGTAACACTGAGAGTGAGGGCACAATGAGATCAGTGAGGGTTATAGAGTTGTGGGTGTAACACTGAGAGTGAGAGCACAGTGATATCAGTGAGAATTATAGAGTTGTGGCTGTAACACTGAGAGTGAGAGCACAGTGAGATCAGTGAGGATTATAGAGTTGTGGCTGTAACACTGAGAGTGAGAGCACAGTGAGAGCAGTGTGGATTATAGAGTTCTGGATATAACACTGAGAGTGAGGGCACAGTGAGGATTAAGTAGTTGCGGCTGTAACACTGAGAGGGAGGGCACAGTGAGATCAGTGAGGATTACAGAGTTGTAGGTGTAACACTGAGAGTGAGGGCACAGTGAGGTCAGTGAGAATTATAGAGTTGTCGGTGTAACACTGAGACTGAGGGCACGGTGAGATAAGTGAGGATTATCGAGTTCTGGGTGTAACACTGAGAGTGAGGGCACAGTGAGATCAGTGAGGGTTATAGAGTTGTGGGTGTAACACTGAGAGTGAGAGCACAGTGATATCAGTGAGGATTATAGAGTTGTGGCTGTAAAACTGAGAGTGAGAGCACAGTGAGATCAGTGAGGATTATAGAGTTGTGGCTGTAACACTGAGAGTGAGGGCACAGTGCGATCAGTGAGGATTATAGAGTTGTGGGTGTAGCACTGAGAGTGAGGGCACAGTGAGATCAGTGAGGATTATAGAGTTGTGGGCGTAACGCTGAGAGTGAGGGCACAGTGAGATCAGTGAGGATTATAGAGTTGTGGCTGTAACACTGAAAGTGAGATCAGTGAGGATGAGAGTTGTGAGTGTAACACTGAGAGTGAGGGCACAGTGAGATCAGTGAGGATTATAGTGTTGTGGCTGTAACACTGAGAGTGAGAGCACAGTGAGATCAGTGAGGATTATAGAGTTGTGGCTGTAACACTGAGAGTGAGAGCACAGTGAGAGCAGTGAGGATTATAGAATTGTGGGTGTAACACTGAGAGTGAGGGCACAGTGAGATCAGTGAGGATCATAGAGTTGTAGGTGTAACACTGACAGTGAGGGCACAGTGAGATCAGTGAGGATTATAGAGTTCTGGGTGTAACACTGAGAGTGAGTGCACAGTGAGATAAGTGAGGATTATCGAGTTGTGGTTGTAACACGGAGAGTGAGAGCACAGTGAGATCAGTGAGGATTATAGAGTTGTGGCTGTAACACTGAGAGTGAGAGCACAGTGAGAGCAGTGTGGATTATAGAGTTCTGGGTATAACACTGAGAGTGAGGGCACAGTGAGGATTATATAGTTGCGGCTGTAACACTGAGAGGGAGGGCACAGTGAGATCAGTGAGGATTACAGAGTTGTAGGTGTAACATGGAGAGTGAGGGCACAGTGAGGTCAGTGAGGATTACAGAGCTGTCGGTGTAACACTGAGAGTGAGGGCACAGTGAGATAAGTGAGGATTATAGAGTTCTGGGTGTAACACTGAGAGTGAGAGCACAGTGAGATCAGTGAGGATTATAGAGTTGTGGGTGTAAAACTGAGAGTGAGAGCACAGTGATATCAGTGAGGATTATAGAGTTGTGGCTGTAACACTGAGAGTGAGAGCACAGTGCGATCAGTGAGGATTATAGAGTTGTGGGTGTAGCAGTGAGAGTGAGGGCACAGTGAGATCAGTGAGGATTATAGAGTTGTGGCTGTAACACTGAGAGTGAGAGCACAGTGACAGCAGTGTGGGTTATAGAGTTCTGGGTATAACACTGAGAGTCAGGGCACAGTGAGGATTATATAGTTGCGGCTGTAACACTGAGAGGGCGGGCACAGTGAGATCAGTGAGTATTACAGAGTTGTAGGTGTAACACTGAGAGTGAGGGCACAGTGAGGTCAGTGAGAATCACAGTGTTGTCGGTGTAACACTGAGAGTGAGGGCACAATGAGATCAGTGAGGGTTATAGAGTTGTGGGTGTAACACTGAGAGTGAGAGCACAGTGATATCAGTGAGGATTATAGAGTTGTGGCTGTAACACTGAGAGTGAGAGCACAGTGCGATCAGTGAGGATTATAGAGTTGTGGGTGTAGCAGTGAGAGTGAGGGCACAGTGAGATCAGTGAGGATTATAGAGTTGTGGCTGTAACACTGAGAGTGAGAGCACAGTGACAGCAGTGTGGGTTATAGAGTTCTGGGTATAACACTGAGAGTGAGAGCACAGTGATATCAGTGAGGATTATAGAGTTGTGGCTGTAAAACTGAGAGTGAGAGCACAGTGAGTTCAGTGAGGATTATAGAGTTGTGGCTGTAACACTGAGAGTGAGGGCACAGTGCGATCACTGATGATTATAGAGTTGTGGGTGTAGCACTGAGAGTGAGAGCACAGTGAGATAAGTGAGGATTATCGAGTTCTCGGTGAAACACTGAGAGTGAGGGCACAGTGAGATCAGTGAGGGTTATAGAGTTCTGGGTGTAACACTGACAGTGAGGGCACAGTGAGATCAGTGAGGATTATAGAGTTGTGGCTGTAACACTGAGAGTGAGGGCACGTGAGATCAGTGAGGATTATAGAGTTGTGGATGTAACACTGAGAGTGAGGGCACAGTGAGGATTATAGAGCTGTGGCTGTAACATTGAGAGTGAGGGCACAGTGAGATCAGTGAGGATTATAGAGTTGTGGGCGTAACACTGAGAGTGAGGGCACAGTGAGATCAGTGAGGGTCACAGAGTTGTAGGTGAAACACTGAGAGTGAGGGCACAGTGAGATCAGTGAGGATTATAGAGTTCTGGGTGTAACACTGAGAGTGAAGGCACAGTGAGATCAGTGAGGATTATAGAGTTGTGGTTGTAGCACTGAGAGTGAGAGCACAGTGAGATCTGTGAGGATTATAGAGTTGTGGCTGTAACACTGAGAGTGAGCGCACAGTGAGAACAGTGAGGATTATAGAGCTGTGGCTGTAAGACTGAGAGAGAGGGCACAGTGAGATCAGTGAGGATGATAGAGTTGTGGCTGTAACACTGAAAGTGAGATCAGTGAGGATGAGAGTTGTGAGTGTAACACTGAGAGTGAGGGCACAGTGAGATCAGTGAGGATTATAGTGTTGTGGCTGTAACACTGAGAGTGAGAGCACAGTGAGATCAGTGAGGATTATAGAGTTGTGGCTGTAACACTGAGAGTGAGAGCACAGTGAGAGCAGTGTGGATTATAGAGTTCTGGGTAAAACACTGAGAGTGAGGGCACAGTGAGGATTATATAGTTGCGGCTGTAACACTGAGAGGGAGGGCACAGTGAGATCAGTGAGGATTACAGAGTTGTAGGTGTAACATGGAGAGTGAGGGCACAGTGAGTTCAGTGAGGATTACAGAGCTGTCGGTGTAACACTGAGAGTGAGGGCACAGTGAGATAAGTGAGGATTATAGAGTTCTGGGTGTAACACTGAGAGTGAGAGCACAGTGAGATCAGTGAGGATTATAGAGTTGTGGGTGTAAAACTGAGAGTGAGAGCACAGTGATATCAGTGAGGATTATAGAGTTGTGGCTGTAACACTGAGAGTGAGAGCACAGTGCGATCAGTGAGGATTATAGAGTTGTGGGTGTAGCAGTGAGAGTGAGGGCACAGTGAGATCAGTGAGGATTATAGAGTTCTGGGTATAACACTGAGAGTCAGGGCACAGTGAGGATTATATAGTTGCGGCTGTAACACTGAGAGGGCGGGCACAGTGAGATGAGTGAGTATTACAGAGTTGTAGGTGTAACACTGAGAGTGAGGGCACAGTGAGGTCAGTGAGAATCACAGTGTTGTCGGTGTAACACTGAGAGTGAGGGCACAATGAGATCAGTGAGGGTTATAGAGTTGTGGGTGTAACACTGAGAGTGAGAGCACAGTGATATCAGTGAGAATTATAGAGTTGTGGCTGTAACACTGAGAGTGAGAGCACAGTGAGATCAGTGAGGATTATAGAGTTGTGGCTGTAACACTGAGAGTGAGAGCACAGTGAGAGCAGTGTGGATTATAGAGTTCTGGGAATAACACTGAGAGTGAGGGCACAGTGAGGATTAAGTAGTTGCGGCTGTAACACTGAGAGGGAGGGCACAGTGAGATCAGTGAGGATTACAGAGTTGTAGGTGTAACACTGAGAGTGAGGGCACAGTGAGGTCAGTGAGAATTACAGAGTTGTCGGTGTAACACTGAGACTGAGGGCACGGTGAGATAAGTGAGGATTATCGAGTTCTGGGTGTAACACTGAGAGTGAGGGCACAGTGAGATCAGTGAGGGTTATAGAGTTGTGGGTGTAACACTGAGAGTGAGAGCACAGTGATATCAGTGAGGATTATAGAGTTGTGGCTGTAAAACTGAGAGTGAGAGCACAGTGAGATCAGTGAGGATTATAGAGTTGTGGCTGTAACACTGAGAGTGAGGGCACAGTGCGATCAGTGAGGATTATAGAGTTGTGGGTGTAGCACTGAGAGTGAGGGCACAGTGAGATCAGTGAGGATTATAGAGTTGTGGGCGTAACGCTGAGAGTGAGGGCACAGTGAGATCAGTGAGGATTATAGAGTTGTGGCTGTAACACTGAAAGTGAGATCAGTGAGGATGAGAGTTGTGAGTGTAACACTGAGAGTGAGGGCACAGTGAGATCAGTGAGGATTATAGAGTTGTGGCTGTAACACTGAGAGTGAGAGCACAGTGAGAGCAGTGAGGATTATAGAATTGTGGGTGTAACACTGAGAGTGAGGGCACAGTGAGATCAGTGAGGATCATAGAGTTGTAGGTGTAACACTGACAGTGAGGGCACAGTGAGATCAGTGAGGATTATAGAGTTCTGGGTGTAACACTGAGAGTGAGTGCACAGTGAGATAAGTGAGGATTATCGAGTTGTGGTTGTAACACGGAGAGTGAGAGCACAGTGAGATCAGTGAGGATTATAGAGTTGTGGCTGTAACACTGAGAGTGAGAGCACAGTGAGAGCAGTGTGGATTATAGAGTTCTGGGTATAACACTGAGAGTCAGGGCACAGTGAGGATTATATAGTTGCGGCTGTAACACTGAGAGGGAGGGCACAGTGAGATCAGTGAGGATTACAGAGTTGTAGGTGGAACATGGAGAGTGAGGGCACAGTGAGGTCAGTGAGGATTACAGAGCTGTCGGTGTAACACTGAGAGTGAGGGCACAGTGAGATAAGTGAGGATTATAGAGTTCTGGGTGTACCACTGAGAGTGAGAGCACAGTGAGATCAGTGAGGATTATAGAGTTGTGGGTGTAAAACTGAGAGTGAGAGCACAGTGATATCAGTGAGGATTATAGAGTTGTGGCTGTAACACTGAGAGTGAGAGCACAGTGCGATCAGTGAGGATTATAGAGTTGTGGGTGTAGCAGTGAGAGTGAGGGCACAGTGAGATCAGTGAGGATTATAGAGTTGTGGCTGTAACACTGAGAGTGAGAGCACAGTGACAGCAGTGTGGGTGAAAGAGTTCTGGGTATAACACTGAGAGTCAGGGCACAGTGAGGATTATATAGTTGCGGCTGTAACACTGAGAGGGCGGGCACAGTGAGATCAGTGAGTATTACAGAGTTGTAGGTGTAACACTGAGAGTGAGGGCACAGTGAGGTCAGTGAGAATCACAGTGTTGTCGGTGTAACACTGAGAGTGAGGGCACAATGAGATCAGTGAGGGTTATAGAGTTGTGGGTGTAACACTGACAGTGAGAGCACAGTGATATCAGTGAGGATTATAGAGTTGTGGCTGTAACACTGAGAGTGAGAGCCCAGTGCGATCAGTGAGGATTATAGAGTTGTGGGTGTAGCAGTGAGAGTGAGGGCACAGTGAGATCAGTGAGGGTTATAGAGTTGTGGCTGTAACACTGAGAGTGAGAGCACAGTGATATCAGTGAGAATTATAGAGTTGTGGCTGTAACACTGAGAGTGAGAGCACAGTGAGATCAGTGAGGATTATAGAGTTGTGGCTGTAACACTGAGAGTGAGAGCACAGTGAGAGCAGTGTGGATTATAGAGTTCTGGGTATAACACTGAGAGTGAGGGCACAATGAGGATTAAGTAGTTGCGGCTGTAACACTGAGAGGGAGGGCACAGTGAGATCAGTGAGGATTACAGAGTTGTAGGTGTAACACTGAGAGTGAGGGCACAGTGAGGTCAGTGAGAATTATCGAGTTCTGGGTGTAACACTGAGAGTGAGGGCACAGTGAGATCAGTGAGGGTTATAGAGTTGTGGGTGTAACACTGAGAGTGAGAGCACAGTGATATCAGTGAGGATTATAGAGTTGTGGCTGTAAAACTGAGAGTGAGAGCACAGTGAGATCAGTGAGGATTATAGAGTTGTGGCTGTAACACTGAGAGTGAGGGCACAGTGCGATCAGTGAGGATTATAGAGTTGTGGGTGTAGCACTGAGAGTGAGGGCACAGTGAGATCAGTGAGGATTATAGAGTTGTGGGCGTAACGCTGAGAGTGAGGGCACAGTGAGATCAGTGAGGATTATAGAGTTGTGGCTGTAACACTGAAAGTGAGATCAGTGAGGATGAAAGTTGTGAGTGTAACACTGAGAGTGAGGGCACAGTGAGATCAGTGAGGATTATAGTGTTGTGGCTGTAACACTGAGAGTGAGAGCACAGTGAGATCAGTGAGGATTATAGAGTTGTGGCTGTAACACTGAGAGTGAGAGCACAGTGAGAGCAGTGTGGATTGTAGAGTTCTGGGTATAACACTGAGAGTGAGGGCACAGTGAGGATTATATAGTTGCGGCTGTAACACTGAGAGGGAGGGCACAGTGAGATCAGTGAGGATTACAGAGTTGTAGGTGTAACATGGAGAGTGAGGGCACAGTGAGGTCAGTGAGGATTACAGAGCTGTCGGTGTAACACTGAGAGTGAGGGCACAGTGAGATAAGTGAGGATTATAGAGTTCTGGGTGTAACACTGAGAGTGAGAGCACAGTGAGATCAGTGAGGATTATAGAGTTGTGGGTGTAAAACTGAGAGTGAGAGCACAGTGATATCAGTGAGCATTATAGAGTTGTGGCTGTAACACTGAGAGTGAGAGCACAGTGCGATCAGTGAGGATTATAGAGTTGTGGGTGTAGCAGTGAGAGTGAGGGCACAGTGAGATCAGTGAGGATTATAGAGTTGTGGCTGTAACACTGAGAGTGAGAGCACAGTGACAGCAGTGTGGGTTATAGAGTTCTGGGTATAACACTGAGAGTCAGGGCACAGTGAGGATTATATAGTTGCGGCTGTAACACTGAGAGGGCGGGCACAGTGAGATCAGTGAGTATTACAGAGTTGTAGGTGTAACACTGAGAGTGAGGGCACAGTGAGGTCAGTGAGAATCACAGTGTTGTCGGTGTAACACTGAGAGTGAGGGCACAATGAGATCAGTGAGGTTTATAGAGTTGTGGGTGTAACACTGAGAGTGAGAGCACAGTGAGATCAGTGAGGATTATACAGTTGTGGCTGTAACACTGAGAGTGAGAGCACAGTGAGAGCAGTGTGGATTATAGAGTTCTGGGTATAACACTGAGAGTGAGGGCACAGTGAGGATTAAGTAGTTGCGGCTGTAACACTGAGAGTGAGGGCACAGTGAGATCAGTGAGGATTATAGAGTTGTGGGCGTAACACTGAGAGTGAGGGCACAGTGAGATCAGTGAGGATTATAGAGTTCTGGGTGTAACACTGAGAGTGAGGGCACAGTGAGATAAGTGAGGATTATCGAGTTGTGGTTGTAGCACTGAGAGTGAGAGCACAGTGAGATCTGTGAGGATTATAGAGTTGTGGCTGTAACACTGAGAGTGAGCGCACAGTGAGAACAGTGAGGATTATAGAGCTGTGGCTGTAAGACTGAGAGAGAGGGCACAGTGAGATCAGTGAGGATTATAGAGTTGTGGCTGTAACACTGAGAGTGAGAGCACAGTGAGAGCAGTGTGGATTATAGAGTTCTGGGTATAACACTGAGAGTGAGGGCACAGTGAGGATTATATAGTTGCGGCTGTAACACTGAGAGGGAGGGCACAGTGGGATCAGTGAGGATTACAGAGTTGTAGGTGTAACATGGAGAGTGAGGGCACAGTGAGTTCAGTGAGGATTACAGAGCTGTCGGTGTAACACTGAGAGTGAGGGCACAGTGAGATAAGTGAGGATTATAGAGTTCTGGGTGTAACACTGAGAGTGAGAGCACAGTGAGATCAGTGAGGATTATAGAGTTGTGGGTGTAAAACTGAGAGTGAGAGCACAGTGATATCAGTGAGGATTATAGAGTTGTGGCTGTAACACTGAGAGTGAGAGCACAGTGCGATCAGTGAGGATTATAGAGTTGTGGGTGTAGCAGTGAGAGTGAGGGCACAGTGAGATCAGTGAGGATTATAGAGTTCTGGGTATAACACTGAGAGTCAGGGCACAGTGAGGATTATATAGTTGCGGCTGGAACACTGAGAGGGCGGGCACAGTGAGATCAGTGAGTATTACAGAGTTGTAGGTGTAACACTGAGAGTGAGGGCACAGTGAGGTCACTGAGAATCACAGTGTTGTCGGTGTAACACTGAGAGTGAGGGCACAATGAGATCAGTGAGGGTTATAGAGTTGTGGGTGTAACACTGAGAGTGAGAGCACAGTGAGATCAGTGAGAATTATAGAGTTGTGGCTGTAACACTGAGAGTGAGAGCACAGTGAGAGCAGTGTGGATTATAGAGTTCTGGGCATAACACAGAGAGTGAGGGCACAGTGAGGATTAAGTAGTTGCGGCTGTAACACTGAGAGGGAGGGCACAGTGAGATCAGTGAGGATTACAGAGTTGTAGGTGTAACACTGAGAGTGAGGGCACAGTGAGGTCAGTGAGAATTACAGAGTTGTCGGTGTAACACTGAGACTGAGGGCACGGTGAGATAAGTGAGGATTATCGAGTTCTGGGTGTAACACTGAGAGTGAGGGCACAGTGAGATCAGTGAGGGTTATAGAGTTGTGGGTGTAACACTGAGAGTGAGAGCACAGTGATATCAGTGAGGATTATAGAGTTGTGGCTGTAAAACTGAGAGTGAGAGCACAGTGAGATCAGTGAGGATTATAGAGTTGTGGCTGTAACACTGAGAGTGAGGGCACAGTGCGATCAGTGAGGATTATAGAGTTGTGGGTGTAGCACTGAGAGTGAGGGCACAGTGAGATCAGTGAGGATTATAGAGTTGTGGGCGTAACGCTGAGAGTGAGGGCACAGTGAGATCAGTGAGGATTATAGAGTTGTGGCTGTAACACTGAAAGTGAGATCAGTGAGGATGAGAGTTGTGAGTGTAACACTGAGAGTGAGGGCACAGTGAGATCAGTGAGGATTATAGAGTTGTGGCTGTAACACTGAGAGTGAGAGCACAGTGAGAGCAGTGAGGATTATAGAATTGTGGGTGTAACACTGAGAGTGAGGGCACAGTGAGATCAGTGAGGATCATAGAGTTGTAGGTGTAACACTGACAGTGAGGGCACAGTGAGATCAGTGAGGATTATAGAGTTCTGGGTGTAACACTGAGAGTGAGTGCACAGTGAGATAAGTGAGGATTATCGAGTTGTGGTTGTAACACGGAGAGTGAGAGCACAGTGAGATCAGTGAGGATTATAGAGTTGTGGCTGTAACACTGAGAGTGAGAGCACAGTGAGAGCAGTGAGGATTATAGAGTTGTGGCTGTAACACTGAGAGTGAGAGCACAGTGAGAGCAGTGTGGATTATAGAGTTCTGGGTATAACACTGAGAGTGAGGGCACAGTGAGGATTATATAGTTGCGGCTGTAACACTGAGAGGGAGGGCACAGTGAGATCAGTGAGGATTACAGAGTTGTAGGTGTAACATGGAGAGTGAGGGCACAGTGAGGTCAGTGAGGATTACAGAGCTGTCGGTGTAACACTGAGAGTGAGGGCACAGTGAGATAAGTGAGGATTATAGAGTTCTGGGTGTAACACTGAGAGTGAGAGCACAGTGAGATCAGTGAGGATTATAGAGTTGTGGGTGTAAAACTGAGAGTGAGAGCACAGTGATATCAGTGAGGATTATAGAGTTGTGGCTGTAACACTGAGAGTGAGAGCACAGTGCGATCAGTGAGGATTATAGAGTTGTGGGTGTAGCAGTGAGAGTGAGGGCACAGTGAGATCAGTGAGGATTATAGAGTTGTGGCTGTAACACTGAGAGTGAGAGCACAGTGACAGCAGTGTGGGTTATAGAGTTCTGGGTATAACACTGAGAGTCAGGGCACAGTGAGGATTATATAGTTGCGGCTGTAACACTGAGAGGGCGGGCACAGTGAGATCAGTGAGTATTACAGAGTTGTAGGTGTAACACTGAGAGTGAGGGCACAGTGAGGTCAGTGAGAATCACAGTGTTGTCGGTGTAACACTGAGAGTGAGGGCACAATGAGATCAGTGAGGTTTATAGAGTTGTGGGTGTAACACTGAGAGTGAGAGCACAGTGAGATCAGTGAGGATTATACAGTTGTGGCTGTAACACTGAGAGTGAGAGCACAGTGAGAGCAGTGTGGATTATAGAGTTCTGGGTATAACACTGAGAGTGAGGGCACAGTGAGGATTATGTAGTTGCGGCTGTAACACTGAGAGGAAGGGCACAGTGAGATCAGTGAGGATTACAGAGTTGTAGGTGTAACACTGAGAGTGAGGGCACAGTGAGGTCAGTGAGGATTACAGAGTTGTCGGTGTAACACTGAGAGTGAGGGCACGGTGAGATAAGTGAGGATTATAGAATTGTGGGTGTAACACTGAGAGTGAGGGCACAGTGAGATCAGTGAGGATCATAGAGTTGTAGGTGTAACACTGACAGTGAGGGCACAGTGAGATCAGTGAGGATTATAGAGTTCTGGGTGTAACACTGAGAGTGAGTGCACAGTGAGATAAGTGAGGATTATCGAGTTGTGGTTGTAACACGGAGAGTGAGAGCACAGTGAGATCAGTGTGGATTATAGAGTTGTGGCTGTAACACTGAGAGTGAGAGCACAGTGAGAGCAGTGTGGATTATAGAGTTCTGGGTATAACACTGAGAGTGAGGGCACAGTGAGGATTAAGTAGTTGCGGCTGTAACACTGAGAGGGAGGGCACAGTGAGGTCAGTGAGGATTATAGAGTTGTGGGTGTAACACTGAGAGGGAGGCCACAGTGAGATCAGTGAGGATCATAGAGTTGTAGGTGTAACATTGAGAGTGAGGGCACAGTGAGATCAGTGAGGATTTTAGAGTTCTGGGTGTAACACTGAGAGTGAGGGCACAGTGAGATATGTGAGGATTATCGAGTTGTGGTTGTAACACTGAGAGTGAGAGCACAGTGAGAGCAGTGTGGATTATAGAGTTCTGGGGATAACACTGAGAGTGAGGGCACAGTGAGGATTATGTAGTTGCGGCTGTAACACTGAGAGGAAGGGCACAGTGAGATCAGTGAGGATTACAGAGTTGTAGGTGTAACACTGAGAGTGAGGGCACAGTGAGGTCAGTGAGGATTACAGAGTTGTCGGTGTAACACTGAGAGTGAGGGCACGGTGAGATAAGTGAGGATTATTGAGTTGAGGGTGTAACACTGAGAGTGAGGGCACAGTGAGATCAGTGAGGATCATAGAGTTCTGGGTGTAACACTGAGAGTGAGAACACAGTGAGATCAGTGAGGATTATAGAGTTATGGCTGTAACACTGAGAGTGAGAGCACTGTGATATCACTGAGGATTATAGAGTTGTGGGTGTAACACTGAGAGTGAGGGCACAGTGAGGATTATAGAGCTGTGGCTGTAACACTGAGAGTGAGGGCACAGTGAGATCAGTGAGGATTATAGAATTGTGGGTGTAACACTGAGAGTGAGGGCACAGTGAGATCAGTGAGGATCATAGAGTTGTAGGTGTAACACTGAGAGTGAGAGCACAGTGATATCAGTGAGAATTATAGAGTTGTGGCTGTAACACTGAGAGTGAGAGCACAGTGAGATCAGTGAGGATTATAGAGTTGTGGCTGTAACACTGAGAGTGAGTGCACAGTGAGATAAGTGAGGATTATCGAGTTGTGGTTGCAACACGGAGAGTGAGAGCACAGTGAGATCAGTGAGGATTATAGAGTTGTGGCTGTAGCAGTGAGAGTGAGGGCACAGTGAGATCAGTGAGGATTGTAGAGTTGTGGCTGTAACACTGAGAGTGAGAGCACAGTGAGAGCAGTGTGGATTATAGAGTTCTGGGTATAACACTGAGAGTGAGGGCACAGTGAGGATTAAGTAGTTGCGGCTGTAACACTGAGAGGGCGGGCACAGTGAGATCAGTGAGTATTACAGAGTTGTAGGTGTAACACTGAGAGTGAGGGCACAGTGAGGTCAGTGAGAATCACAGTGTTGTCGGTGTAACACTGAGAGTGAGGGCACAATGAGATCAGTGAAGGTTATAGAGTTGTGGGTGTAACACTGAGAGTGAGAGCACAGTGATATCAGTGAGAATTATAGAGTTGTGGCTGTAACACTGAGAGTGAGAGCACAGTGAGATCAGTGAGGATTATAGAGTTGTGGCTGTAACACTGAGAGTGAGAGCACAGTGAGAGCAGTGTGGATTATAGAGTTCTGGGTATAACACTGAGAGTGAGGGCACAGTGAGGATTAAGTAGTTGCGGCTGTAACACTGAGAGGGAGGGCACAGTGAGATCAGTGAGGATTACAGAGTTGTAGGTGTAACACTGAGAGTGAGGGCACAGTGAGGTCAGTGAGAATTACAGAGTTGTCGGTGTAACACTGAGACTGAGGGCACGGTGAGATCAGTGTGGATTATAGAGTTGTGGCTGTAACACTGAGAGTGAGAGCACAGTGAGATCAGTGAGGATTATAGAGCTGTGGCTGTAACACTGAGAATGAGCGCACAGTGAGATCAGTGTGGATTATAGAGTTGTGGCTGTAACACTGAGAGTGAGGGCACATGAGATCAGTGAGGATTATAGCGTTGTGGCTGTAACACTGAGAGTGAGGGCACAGTGAGATCAGAGAGGATCATAGAGATGTAGGTGTAACACTGACAGTGAGGGCACAGTGAGATCAGTGAGGATTATAGAGTTCTGGGTGTAACACTGAGAGTGAGGGCACAGTGAGATAAGTGAGGATTATCGAGTTGTGGTTGTAACACTGAGAGTGAGAGCACAGTGAGATCAGTGAGGATTATAGAGTTGTGGCTGTAACACTGAGAGTGAGAGCACAGTGAGAGCAGTGTGGATTATAGAGTTCTGGGTATAACACTGAGAGTGAGGGCACAGTGAGATCAGTGAGGGTTATAGAGTTGTGGGTGTAACACTGAGAGTGAGAGCACAGTGAGATCAGTGAGGATTATAGAGTTGTGGCTGTAACACTCAGAGTGAGGGCACAGTACGATCAGTGTGGATTATAGAGTTGTGGCTGTAACACTGAGAGTGAGGGCACATGAGATCAGTGAGGATTATAGAGTTGTGGCTGTAACACTGAGAGTGAGGGCACAGTGAGATCAGAGAGGACCATAGAGATGTAGGTGTAACACTGAGAGTGAGGGCACAGTGAGATCAGTGAGGATTATAGAGTTCTGGGTGTAACACTGAGAGTGAGGGCACAGTGAGATAAGTGAGGATTATCGAATTGTGGTTGTAACACTGAGAGTGAGAGCACAGTGAGATCAGTGAGTATTATAGAGTTGTGGCTGTAACACTGAGAGTGAGAGCACAGTGAGAGCAGTGTGGATTATAGAGTTCTGGGTATAACACTGAGAGTGAGGGCACAGTGAGATCAGTGAGGGTCATAGAGTCCTGGGTGTAACACTGAGAGTGAGAGCACAGTGAGATCAGTGAGGATTATAGAGTTGTGGCTGTAACACTCAGAGTGAGGGCACAGTACGATCAGTGAGGATTATAGAGTTGTGGGTGTAGCACTGAGAGTGAGGGCACAGTGAGATCAATGAGGATTATAGAGCTGTGGCTGTAACACTGATAGTGAGAGCCCAGTGAGATCAGTGAGGATTATAGAGTTGTGGGTGTAACACTGAGAGTGAGGGCACAGTGAGATCAGTGAGGATTCAAGAGTTCTGGGTGTAACACTGAGAGTGAGAGCACTGTAATATCACTGAGGATTATAGAGTTGTGGCTGTAACACTGAGAGTGAGAGCACAGTGAGATCAGTGAGGATTATAGAGTTGTGGCTGTAACACTAAGAGTGAGAGCACAGTGAGATCAGTGTGGATTATAGAGTCGTGGCTGTAACACTGAGAGTGAGGGCACAGTGAGATCAGTGAGGGTAATAGAGTTGTGGCTGTAACACTGAGAGTGAGAGCACAGTGAGATCAGTGAGGATTATAGAGCTGTGGCTGTAACACTGAGAATGAGGGCACAGTGAGATCAGTGTGGATTATAGAGTTGTGGCTGTAACACTGAGAGTGAGGGCACATGAGATCAGTGAGGATTATAGAGTTGTGGCTGTAACACTGAGTGTGAGGGCACAGTGAGGATTATAGAGCTGTGGGTGTAACACTGAGAGTGAGAGCACAGTGAGATCAGTGAGGATTATAGAGTTGAGGGTGTAACACTGAGAGTGAGAGCACAGTGATGTCAGTGAGGATTATAAAGTTGTGGCTGTAACACTGAGAGTGAGAGCACAGTGAGATCAGTGAGGATTATAGAGTGGTGGCTGTAACACTGAGAGTGAGAGTACAGTGAGATCAGTGAGGATTATCGATTTGTGGCTGTAACACTGAGAGTGAGGGCACAGTGAGATCAGTGAGGGTTATAGAGTTGTGGCTGTAACACTGAGAGTGAGAGCACAATGAGATCAGTGAGGATTATAGAGCTGTGGCTGTAACACTGAGAATGAGGGCACAGTGAGATCAGTGTGGATTATAGAGTTGTGGCTGTAACACTGAAATGAGGGCACATGAGATCAGTGAGGATTATAGAGTTGAGGGTGTAACACTGAGAGTGAGGGCACAGTGAGGATTATAGAGTTGTGGCTGTAACACTGAGAATGAGGGCACAGTGAGATCAGTGAGGATCATCGAGTTGTAGGTGTTACTCTGAGAGAGAGGGCACAGTGAGATCAGTGAGGATTATAGAGTTCTGGGTGTAACACTGAGAGTGAGGGCACAGTGAGATAAGTGAGGATTATCGAGTTGTGGTTGTAACACTGAGAGTGAGAGCACAGTGAGATAAGTCAGGATTATCGTGTTGTGGGTGTAACACTGAGAGTGAGGGCAGAGTGAGATCAGTGAGGATTATAGAGTTCTGGGTGCAACACTGAGAGTGAGGGCACAGTGAGATCAGTGAGGATTCTAGAATTCTGGGTGTAACACTGAGAGTGAGAGCACTGTGATATCACTGAGGAATATAGAGTTGTGGCTGTAACACTGAGAGTGAGAGCACAGTGAGATCAGTGAGGATTATAGAGTTGTGGCTGTAACACTGAGAGTGAGAGCACAGTGAGATCAGTGTGGATTATAGAGTTGTGGCTGTAACACTGATAGTGAGGGCACAGTGAGATCAGTGAGGGTTATAGAGTTGTGGCTGTAACACTGAGAGTGAGAGCACAGTGAGATCAGTGAGTATTATAGAGCTGTGGCTGTAACACTGAGAATGAGGGCAGAGAGAGATCAGTGTGGATTATAGAGTTGTGGCTGTAACACTGAGAGTGAGGGCACAGTGAGGATTATCGAGTTGTGGTTGTAACACTGAGAGTGAGAGCAGAGTGAGATCAGTGAGGATTATAGAGTTGTGGCTGTAACACTGAGAGTGAGAGCACAGGGAGAGCAGTGTGGATTATAGAGTTCTGGGTATAACGCTGAGAGTGAGGGCACAGTGAGATCAGTGAGGGTTATAGAGTTGTGGCTGTACCACTGAGTGTGAGGGCACAGTGAGGATTATAGAGCTGTGGGTGTAACACTGAGAGTGAGAGCACAGTGAGATCAGTGAGGATTATAGAGTTGTGGGTGTAACATTGAGAGTGAGAGCACAGTGATGTCAGTGAGGATTATAAAGTTGTGGCTGTAACACTGAGAGTGAGAGCACTGTAATATCACTGAGGATTATAGAGTTGTGGCTGTAACACTGAGAGTGAGAGCACAGTGAGATCAGTGAGGATTATAGAGTTGTGGCTGTAACACTAAGAGTGAGAGCACAGTGAGATCAGTGTGGATTATAGAGTTGTGGCTGTAACACTGAGAGTGAGGGCACAGTGAGATCAGTGAGGGTAATAGAGTTGTGGCTGTAACACTGAGAGTGAGAGCACAGTGAGATCAGTGAGGATTATAGAGCTGTGGCTGGAACACTGAGAATGAGGGCACAGTGAGATCAGTGTGGATTATAGAGTTGTAGCTGTAACACTGAGAGTGAGGGCACATGAGATCAGTGAGGATTATAGAGTTGTGGCTGTAACACTGAGTGTGAGGGCACAGTGAGGATTATAGAGCTGTGGGTGTAACACTGAGAGTGAGAGCACAGTGAGATCAGTGAGGATTATAGAGTTGAGGGTGTAACACTGAGAGTGAGAGCACAGTGATGTCATGAGGATTATAAAGTTGTGGCTGTAACACTGAGAGTGAGAGCACAGTGAGATCAGTGAGGATTATAGAGTGGTGGCTGTAACACTGAGAGTGAGAGTACAGTGAGATCAGTGAGGATTATCGATTTGTGGCTGTAACACTGAGAGTGAGGGCACAGTGAGATCAGTGAGGGTTATAGAGTTGTGGCTGTAACACTGAGAGTGAGAGCACAATGAGATCAGTGAGGATTATAGAGCTGTGGCTGTAACACTGAGAATGAGGGCACAGTGAGATCAGTGTGGATTATAGAGTTGTGGCTGTAACACTGAAATGAGGGCACATGAGATCAGTGAGGATTATAGAGTTGAGGGTGTAACACTGAGAGTGAGGGCACAGTGAGGATTATAGAGTTGTGGCTGTAACACTGAGAATGAGGGCACAGTGAGATCAGTGAGGATCATAGAGTTGTAGGTGTTACTCTGAGAGAGAGGGCACAGTGAGATCAGTGAGGATTATAGAGTTCTGGGTGTAACACTGAGAGTGAGGGCACAGTGAGATAAGTCAGGATTATCGTGTTGTGGGTGTAACACTGAGAGTGAGGGCAGAGTGAGATCAGTGAGGATTATAGAGTTCTGGGTGCAACACTGAGAGTGAGGGCACAGTGAGATCAGTGAGGATTCTAGAATTCTGGGTGTAACACTGAGAGTGAGAGCACTGTGATATCACTGAGGAATATAGAGTTGTGGCTGTAACACTGAGAGTGAGAGCACAGTGAGATCAGTGAGGATTATAGAGTTGTGGCTGTAACACTGAGAGTGAGAGCACAGTGAGATCAGTGTGGATTATAGAGTTGTGGCTGTAACACTGATAGTGAGGGCACAGTGAGATCAGTGAGGGTTATAGAGTTGTGGCTGTAACACTGAGAGTGAGAGCACAGTGAGATCAGTGAGGATTATAGAGCTGTGGCTGTAACACTGAGAATGAGGGCACAGAGAGATCAGTGTGGATTATAGAGTTGTGGCTGTAACACTGAGAGTGAGGGCACAGTGAGGATTATCGAGTTGTGGTTGTAACACTGAGAGTGAGAGCAGAGTGAGATCAGTGAGGATTATAGAGTTGTGGCTGTAACACTGAGAGTGAGAGCACAGGGAGAGCAGTGTGGATTATAGAGTTCTGGGTATAACGCTGAGAGTGAGGGCACAGTGAGATCAGTGAGGGTTATAGAGTTGTGGCTGTACCACTGAGTGTGAGGGCACAGTGAGGATTATAGAGCTGTGGGTGTAACACTGAGAGTGAGAGCACAGTGAGATCAGTGAGGATTATAGAGTTGTGGGTGTAACACTGAGAGTGAGAGCACAGTGATGTCAGTGAGGATTATAAAGTTGTGGCTGTAACACTGAGAGTGAGAGCACAGTGAGATCAGTGAGGATTATAGAGTGGTGGCTGTAACACTGAGAGTGAGAGTACAGTGAGATCAGTGAGGATTATCGAGTTGTGGCTGTAACACTGAGAGTGAGGGCACAGTGAGATCAGTGAGGGTTATAGAGTTGTGGCTGTAACACTGAGAATGAGGGCACAGTGAGATCAGTGTGGATTATAGAGTTGTGGCTGTAACACTGAAATGAGGGCACATGAGATCAGTGAGGATTATAGATGTTGAGGGTGTAACACTGAGAGTGAGGGCACAGTGAGGATTATAGAGTTGTGGCTGTAACACTGAGAATGAGGGCACAGTGAGATCAGTGAGGATCATAGAGTTGTAGGTGTAACTCTGGGAGAGAGGGCACAGTGAGATCAGTGAGGATTATAGAGTTCTGGGTGTAACACTGAGAGTGAGGGCACAGTGAGATAAGTGAGGATTATCGAGTTGTGGTTGTAACACTGAGAGTGAAAGCACAGTGAGATAAGTCAGGATTATCGTGTTGTGGGTGTAACACTGAGAGTGAGGGCAGAGTGAGATCATTGAGGATTATAGAGTTCTCGGTGTAACACTGAGAGTGAGGGCACAGTGAGATCAGTGAGGATTATAGAGCTGTGGCTGGAACACTGAGAATGAGGGCACAGTGAGATCAGTGTGGATTATAGAGTTGTAGCTGTAACACTGAGAGTGAGGGCACATGAGATCAGTGAGGATTATAGAGTTGTGGCTGTAACACTGAGTGTGAGGGCACAGTGAGGATTATAGAGCTGTGGGTGTAACACTGAGAGTGAGAGCACAGTGAGATCAGTGAGGATTATAGAGTTGAGGGTGTAACACTGAGAGTGAGAGCACAGTGATGTCAGTGAGGATTATAAAGTTGTGGCTGTAACACTGAGAGTGAGAGCACAGTGAGATCAGTGAGGATTATAGAGTGGTGGCTGTAACACTGAGAGTGAGAGTACAGTGAGATCAGTGAGGATTATCGATTTGTGGCTGTAACACTGAGAGTGAGGGCACAGTGAGATCAGTGAGGGTTATAGAGTTGTGGCTGTAACACTGAGAGTGAGAGCACAATGAGATCAGTGAGGATTATAGAGCTGTGGCTGTAACACTGAGAATGAGGGCACAGTGAGATCAGTGTGGATTATAGAGTTGTGGCTGTAACACTGAAATGAGGGCACATGAGATCAGTGAGGATTATAGAGTTGAGGGTGTAACACTGAGAGTGAGGGCACAGTGAGGATTATAGAGTTGTGGCTGTAACACTGAGAATGAGGGCACAGTGAGATCAGTGAGGATCATAGAGTTGTAGGTGTTACTCTGAGAGAGAGGGCACAGTGAGATCAGTGAGGATTATAGAGTTCTGGGTGTAACACTGAGAGTGAGGGCACAGTGAGATAAGTCAGGATTATCGTGTTGTGGGTGTAACACTGAGAGTGAGGGCAGAGTGAGATCAGTGAGGATTATAGAGTTCTGGGTGCAACACTGAGAGTGAGGGCACAGTGAGATCAGTGAGGATTCTAGAATTCTGGGTGTAACACTGAGAGTGAGAGCACTGTGATATCACTGAGGAATATAGAGTTGTGGCTGTAACACTGAGAGTGAGAGCACAGTGAGATCAGTGAGGATTATAGAGTTGTGGCTGTAACACTGAGAGTGAGAGCACAGTGAGATCAGTGTGGATTATAGAGTTGTGGCTGTAACACTGATAGTGAGGGCACAGTGAGATCAGTGAGGGTTATAGAGTTGTGGCTGTAACACTGAGAGTGAGAGCACAGTGAGATCAGTGAGGATTATAGAGCTGTGGCTGTAACACTGAGAATGAGGGCACAGAGAGATCAGTGTGGATTATAGAGTTGTGGCTGTAACACTGAGAGTGAGGGCACAGTGAGGATTATCGAGTTGTGGTTGTAACACTGAGAGTGAGAGCAGAGTGAGATCAGTGAGGATTATAGAGTTGTGGCTGTAACACTGAGAGTGAGAGCACAGGGAGAGCAGTGTGGATTATAGAGTTCTGGGTATAACGCTGAGAGTGAGGGCACAGTGAGATCAGTGAGGGTTATAGAGTTGTGGCTGTACCACTGAGTGTGAGGGCACAGTGAGGATTATAGAGCTGTGGGTGTAACACTGAGAGTGAGAGCACAGTGAGATCAGTGAGGATTATAGAGTTGTGGGTGTAACACTGAGAGTGAGAGCACAGTGATGTCAGTGAGGATTATAAAGTTGTGGCTGTAACACTGAGAGTGAGAGCACAGTGAGATCAGTGAGGATTATAGAGTGGTGGCTGTAACACTGAGAGTGAGAGTACAGTGAGATCAGTGAGGATTATCGAGTTGTGGCTGTAACACTGAGAGTGAGGGCACAGTGAGATCAGTGAGGGTTATAGAGTTGTGGCTGTAACACTGAGAATGAGGGCACAGTGAGATCAGTGTGGATTATAGAGTTGTGGCTGTAACACTGAAATGAGGGCACATGAGATCAGTGAGGATTATAGATGTTGAGGGTGTAACACTGAGAGTGAGGGCACAGTGAGGATTATAGAGTTGTGGCTGTAACACTGAGAATGAGGGCACAGTGAGATCAGTGAGGATCATAGAGTTGTAGGTGTAACTCTGGGAGAGAGGGCACAGTGAGATCAGTGAGGATTATAGAGTTCTGGGTGTAACACTGAGAGTGAGGGCACAGTGAGATAAGTGAGGATTATCGAGTTGTGGTTGTAACACTGAGAGTGAAAGCACAGTGAGATAAGTCAGGATTATCGTGTTGTGGGTGTAACACTGAGAGTGAGGGCAGAGTGAGATCATTGAGGATTATAGAGTTCTCGGTGTAACACTGAGAGTGAGGGCACAGTGAGATCAGTGAGGATTCTAGAATTCTGGGTGTAACACTGAGAGTGAGAGCACTGTGATATCACTGAGGATTATAGAGTTGTGGCTGTAACACTGAGAGTGAGAGCACAGTGAGATCAGTGAGGATTATAGAGTTGTGGCTGTAACACTGAGAGTGAGAGCACAGTGAGATCAGTGTGGATTATAGAGTTGTGGCTGTAACACTGATAGTGAGGGCACAGTGAGATCAGTGAGGGTTATAGAGTTGTGGCTGTAACACTGAGAGTGAGAGCACAGTGAGATCAGTGAGGATTATAGAGCTGTGGCTGTAACACTGAGAATGAGGGCACAGAGAGATCAGTGTGGATTATAGAGTTGTGGCTGTAACACTGAGAGTGAGGGCACAGTGAGGATTATCGAGTTGTGGTTGTAACACTGAGAGTGAGAGCAGAGTGAGATCAGTGAGGATTATAGAGTTGTGGATGTAACACTGAGAGTGAGAGCACAGGGAGAGCAGTGTGGATTATAGAGTTCTGGGTATAACATTGAGAGTGAGGGCACAGTGAGATCAGTTAGGGTTATAGAGTTGTGGGTGTAACACTGAGAGTGAGAGCACAGTGAGATCAGTGAGGATTATAAAGTTGTGGCTGTAACACTGAGAGTGAGGGCACAGTGTGATCAGTGAGGATTATAGAGTTGTGGGTGTAGCACTGAGAGTGAGGGCACAGTGAGATCAATGAGGATTATAGAGCTGTGGCTGTAACACTGATAGTGAGGGCACAGTGAGATCAGTGAGGATTATAGAGTTGTGGGTGTAACACTGAGAGTGAGGGCACAGTGAGATCAGTGAGGATTCAAGAGTTCTGGGTGTAACACTGAGAGTGAGAGCACTGTGATATCACTGAGGATTATAGAGTTGTGGCTGCAACACTGAGAGTGAGAGCACAGTGAGGTCAGTGAGGATTATAGAGTTGTGGCTGTAACACTGAGAGTGAGAGCACAGTGAGATCAGTGTGGATTATAGAGTTGTGGCTGTAACACTGAGAGTGAGGGCACAGTGAGATCAGTGAGGTTTATAGAGTTGTGGCTGTAACACTGAGAGTGAGAGCACAGTGAGATCAGTGAGGATTATAGAGCTGTGGCTGTAACACTGAGAATGAGCGCACAGTGAGATCAGTGTCGATTATAGAGTTGTAGGTGTAACTCTTAGAGAGAGGGCACAGTGAGATCAGTGAGGATTATAGAGTTCTGGGTGTAACACTGAGAGTGAGGGCACAGTGAGATAAGTGAGGATTATCGAGTTGTGGTTGTAACACTGAGAGTGAGAGCACAGTGAGATAAGTGAGGATTATCGTGTTGTGGGTGTAACACTGAGAGTGAGGGCACAGTGAGATCAGTGAGGATTATAGAGTTCTGGGTGTAACACTGAGAGTGAGGGCACAGTGAGATCAGTGAGGATTCTAGAATTCTGGGTGTAACACTGAGAGTGAGAGCACTGTGATATCACTGAGGATTATAGAGTTGTGGCTGTAACACTGAGAGTGAGAGCACAGTGCGATCAGTGAGGATTATAGAGTGGTGGCTGTAACACTGAGAGTGAGAGCACAGTGAGATCAGTGTGGATTATAGAGTTGTGGCTGTAACACTGAGAGTGAGGGCACAGTGAGATCAGTGAGGGTTATAGAGTTGCGGCTGTAACACTGAGAGTGAGAGCACAGTGAGATCAGTGATGATTATAGAGCTGTGGCTGTAACACTGAGAATGAGTGCACAGTGAGATCAGTGTGGATTATAGAGTTGTGGCTGTAACACTGAGAGTGAGGGCACATGAGATCAGTGAGGATTATAGAGTTGTGGCTGTAACACTGAGAGTGAGGGCACAGTGAGGATTATAGAGCTGTGGCTGTAACACTGAGAGGGAGGGCACAGTGAGATCAGTGAGGATTACAGAGTTGTAGGTGTAACACTGAGAGTGAGGGCACAGTGAGGTCAGTGAGGATTACAGAGTTGTCGGTGTAACACTGAGAGTGAGGGCACAGTGAGATAAGTGTAGGATTATAGAGTTGTGGGTGTAACACTGACAGTGAGGGCACAGTGAGATCAGTGAGGACTATAGAGTTGTGGGTGTAACACTGAGAGTGAGGGCACAGTGAGATCAGTGAGGATCATAGATTTGTGGGTGTAACACTGAGAGTGAGGGCACAGTGAGATCAGTGAGGGTTATAGAGTTGTGGGTGTAACACTGAGAGCGAGTGCACAGTGATATCAGTGAGGATTATAGAGTGGTGGCTGTAACACTGAGAGTGTGAGCACAGTGAGATCAGTGAGGATTATAGCGTTGTGGGTCTAACACTGAGAGTGAGGGCACAGTGAGATCAGTGAGGATTATTATTGTTGTGGGTGTAACACTGAGAGTGAGGGCACAGTGACATCAGTGAGGGTTATAGAGTTGTGGGTGTAACACTGAGAGTGAGAATACAGTGATATCAGTGGGGATTACAGAGTTGTGGCTGTAACACTGAGAGTGAGGGCACATGAGATCAGTGAGGATTATAGAGTTGTGGCTGTAACACTGAGAGTGAGAGCACAGTGAGATCAGTGAGGATTATAGAGATGTAGGTGTAACACTGAGAGTGAGGGCACAGTGAGATCAGTGAGGATTATAGAGTTCTGGGTGTAATACTGAGAGTGAGAGCACAGTGAGATCAGTGAGGATTATAGAGTTGTGGCTGTAACACTGAGAGTTAGGGCACAGTGAGGATTATAGAGTTGTGGGTGTAACACTGAGAGTGAGGGCACAGTGAGATCAGAGAGGATCATAGAGATGTAGGTGTAACACTGAGAGTGAGGGCACAGTGAGATCAGTGAGGATTATAGAGTTCTGGGTGTAATACTGAGAGTGAGGGCACAGTGAGATAAGTGAGGATTATCGAGTTGTGGTTGTAACACTGAGAGTGAGAGCACAGTGAGATCAGTGAGGATTATAGAGTTGTGGCTGTAACACTGAGAGTGAGAGCACAGTGAGAGCAGTGTGGATTACAGAGTTCTGGGTATAACACTGAGAGTGAGGGCACAGTGAGGATTATATAGTTGCAGCTGTAACACTGAGAGGGAGGGCACAGTGAGATCAGTGAGGATTACAGAGTTGTAGGTGTAACACTGAGAGTGAGGGCACAGTGAGGTCAGTGAGGATTACAGAGTTGTCGATGTAACACTGAGAGTGAGGGCACAGTGAGATAAGTGAGGATTATAGAGTTCTGGATGTAACACTGAGAGTGAGGGCACAGTGAGATCAGTGAGGATTTTAGAGTTCTGGGTGTAACACTGAGAGGGAGGGCACAGTGAGATCAGTGAGGACTATAGAGATGTGGGTGTAACACTGAGAGTGAGGGCACAGTGAGATCAGTGAGGATCATAGAGTTGTGGGTGTAACACTGAGAGTGAGGGCACAGTGAGATCAGTGAGGGTTATAGAGTTGTGGCTGTAACACTGAGAGCGAGAGCACAGTGATATCAGTGAGGATTATAGAGTTGTGGCTGTAACACTGAGCGTTTGAGCACAGTGAGATTAGTGAGGATTATAGAGTTGTGGCTGTAACACTGAGAGTGAGGGCACAGTGCGATCAGTGAGGATTATAGAGTTGTGCGTGTAGCACTGAGAGTGAGGGCACAGTGAGATCAGTGAGGATTATAGAGCTGTGGCTGTAACACTGAGAGTGACGGCACAGTGAGATCAGTGAGGATTATAGAGTTGTGGGTGTAACACTGAGAGTGAGGGCACAGTGAGACCAGTGTGGATTATAGAGTTGTGGCTGTAAGACTGAGAGTGAGGGCACAGTGAGAATAGTGAGGATTTTAGAGTTTTGGCTGTTACACTGAGAGTGAGAGCACAGTGAGATCAGCGAGGATTATAGAGTTGTGGGCGTAACACTGAGAGTGAGAGCACAGTGAGATCAGTGAGGATTTAGAGTTGTGGCTGTAACACTGAGAGTGAGGTCACAGTGAGATGAGTGAGGATTATTATTGTTGTGGGTGTAACACTGAGAGTGAGGGCACAGTGAGATCAGTGAGGATTATAGAGTTGTGGCTGTAACACTGAGAGTGAGGGCACATGAGATCAGTGAGGATTATAGAGTTGTGGCTGTAACACTGAGAGGGAGGGCACAGAGAGGATTATAGAGCTGTGGCTGTAACACTGAGAGTGAGGGCACTGTGAGATCAGTGAGGATTATAGAGCTGTGGGTGTAACATTGAGAGTGAGGGCACAGTGAGATCAGAGAGGATCATGGGGTTGTAGGTGTAACACTGAGAGTGAGAGCACAGTGAGATCAGTGAGGATTATAGAGTTCTGGGTGTAACACTGAGAGTGAGAGCACAGTGATATCAGTGAGGATTATAGAGTTGTGGCTGTAACACTGAGAGTGAGGGCACATGAGATCAGTGAGGATTATAGAGTTGTGGCTGTAACACTGAGAGGGAGGGCACAGAGAGGATTATAGAGCTGTGGCTGTAACACTGAGAGTGAGGGCACTGTGAGATCAGTGAGGATTATAGAGCTGTGGGTGTAACATTGAGAGTGAGGGCACAGTGAGATCAGAGAGGATCATGGGGTTGTAGGTGTAACACTGAGAGTGAGAGCACAGTGAGATCAGTGAGGATTATAGAGTTCTGGGTGTAATCCTGAGAGTGAGGGCACAGTGAGATAAGTGAGGATTATCGAGTTGTGGTTGTAACACTGAGAGTGAGAGCACAGTGAGATCAGTGAGGATTATAGAGTTGTGGCTGTAACACTGAGAGTGAGAGCACAGTGAGAGCAGTGTGGATTATAGAGTTCTGGGTATAACACTGAGAGTGAGGGCACAGTAAGGATTATATAGTTGCAGCTGTAACACTGAGAGGGAGGGCACAGTGAGATCAGTGAGGATTACAGAGTTGTAGGTGTAACACTGAGAGTGAGGGCACAGTGAGGTCAGTGAGGATTGCAGAGTTGTCGGTGTAACACTGAGAGTGAGGGCACAGTGAGATTAGTGAGGATTATAGAGTTCTGGGTGTAACACTGAGAGTGAGGGCACAGTGAGATAATTGAGGATTATAGAGTTGTGGGTGTAACACTGAGAGTGAGGGCACAGTGAGATCAGTGAGGACTATAGAGTTGTGGGTGTAACACTGAGAGTGAGGGCACAGTGAGATCAGTGAGGATCATAGAGTTGTGGGTGTAACACTGAGAGTGAGGGCACAGTGAGCTCAGTGAGGGTTATAGAGTTGTGGGTGTAACACTGAGAGCGAGAGCACAGTGATATCAGTGAGGATTATAGAGTTGTGGCTGTAACACTGAGAGTGTGAGCACAGTGAGATCAGTGAGGATTATAGAGCTGTGGCTGTAACACTGAGAGTGAGGGCACAGTGAGATCAGTGAGGATTATAGAGTTGTGGGTGTAACACTGAGAGTGAGGGCACAGTGAGAGAAGTGAGGATTATAGAGTTGTGGTTGTAACGCTAAGAATGAGAGCACAGTGAGAGCAGTGTGGATTGTAGAGTTCTCGGTATAACACTGAGAGTGAGGGCACAGTGAGGATTATATAGTCGTGGCTGTAACACTGAGAGTGAGGGCACAGTGAGACCAGTGTGGATTATAGAGTTGTGGCTGTAAGACTGAGAGTGAGGGCACAGTTGGAATAGTGAGGATTATAGCGTTGTGGGTGTAACACTGAGAGTGAGGGCACAGTGAGATCTGTGAGGATTTTAGAGTTGTGGCTGTTACACTGAGAGTGAGAGCACAGTGAGATCAGTGAGGATTATAGAGTTGTGGGCGTAACACTGAGAGTGAGAGCACAGTGAGATCAGTGAGGATTATAGAGTTGTGGCTGTAACACTGAGAGTGAGGGCACAGTGAGATCAGTGAGGATTATTATTGTTGTGGGTGTAACACTGAGAGTGAGGGCACAGTGAAATCAGTGAGGGTTATAGAGATGTGGGTGTAACACTGAGAGCGAGAGCACAGTGATATCAGTGAGGATTATAGAGTTGTGGCTGTAACACTGAGAGTGTGAGCACAGTGAGATCAGTGAGGATTATAGAGCTGTGGCTGTAACACTGAGAGTGACGGCACAGTGAGATCAGTGAGGATTATAGAGTTGTGGGTGTAACACTGAGAGTGAGGGCACAGTGAGACCAGTGTGGATTATAGAGTTGTGGCTGTAAGACTGAGAGTGAGGGCACAGTGAGAATAGTGAGGATTTTAGAGTTTTGGCTGTTACACTGAGAGTGAGAGCACAGTGAGATCAGCGAGGATTATAGAGTTGTGGGCGTAACACTGAGAGTGAGAGCACAGTGAGATCAGTGAGGATTTAGAGTTGTGGCTGTAACACTGAGAGTGAGGTCACAGTGAGATGAGTGAGGATTATTATTGTTGTGGGTGTAACACTGAGAGTGAGGGCACAGTGAGATCAGTGAGGATTATAGAGTTGTGGCTGTAACACTGAGAGTGAGGGCACATGAGATCAGTGAGGATTATAGAGTTGTGGCTGTAACACTGAGAGGGAGGGCACAGAGAGGATTATAGAGCTGTGGCTGTAACACTGAGAGTGAGGGCACTGTGAGATCAGTGAGGATTATAGAGCTGTGGGTGTAACATTGAGAGTGAGGGCACAGTGAGATCAGAGAGGATCATGGGGTTGTAGGTGTAACACTGAGAGTGAGAGCACAGTGAGATCAGTGAGGATTATAGAGTTCTGGGTGTAACACTGAGAGTGAGAGCACAGTGATATCAGTGAGGATTATAGAGTTGTGGCTGTAACACTGAGAGTGAGGGCACATGAGATCAGTGAGGATTATAGAGTTGTGGCTGTAACACTGAGAGGGAGGGCACAGAGAGGATTATAGAGCTGTGGCTGTAACACTGAGAGTGAGGGCACTGTGAGATCAGTGAGGATTATAGAGCTGTGGGTGTAACATTGAGAGTGAGGGCACAGTGAGATCAGAGAGGATCATGGGGTTGTAGGTGTAACACTGAGAGTGAGAGCACAGTGAGATCAGTGAGGATTATCGAGTTCTGGGTGTAATCCTGAGAGTGAGGGCACAGTGAGATAAGTGAGGATTATCGAGTTGTGGTTGTAACACTGAGAGTGAGAGCACAGTGAGATCAGTGAGGATTATAGAGTTGTGGCTGTAACACTGAGAGTGAGAGCACAGTGAGAGCAGTGTGGATTATAGAGTTCTGGGTATAACACTGAGAGTGAGGGCACAGTAAGGATTATATAGTTGCAGCTGTAACACTGAGAGGGAGGGCACAGTGAGATCAGTGAGGATTACAGAGTTGTAGGTGTAACACTGAGAGTGAGGGCACAGTGAGGTCAGTGAGGATTGCAGAGTTGTCGGTGTAACACTGAGAGTGAGGGCACAGTGAGATTAGTGAGGATTATAGAGTTCTGGGTGTAACACTGAGAGTGAGGGCACAGTGAGATAATTGAGGATTATAGAGTTGTGGGTGTAACACTGAGAGTGAGGGCACAGTGAGATCAGTGAGGACTATAGAGTTGTGGGTGTAACACTGAGAGTGAGGGCACAGTGAGATCAGTGAGGATCATAGAGTTGTGGGTGTAACACTGAGAGTGAGGGCACAGTGAGCTCAGTGAGGGTTATAGAGTTGTGGGTGTAACACTGAGAGCGAGAGCACAGTGATATCAGTGAGGATTATAGAGTTGTGGCTGTAACACTGAGAGTGTGAGCACAGTGAGATCAGTGAGGATTATAGAGCTGTGGCTGTAACACTGAGAGTGAGGGCACAGTGAGATCAGTGAGGATTATAGAGTTGTGGGTGTAACACTGAGAGTGAGGGCACAGTGAGAGAAGTGAGGATTATAGAGTTGTGGTTGTAACGCTAAGAATGAGAGCACAGTGAGAGCAGTGTGGATTGTAGAGTTCTCGGTATAACACTGAGAGTGAGGGCACAGTGAGGATTATATAGTCGTGGCTGTAACACTGAGAGTGAGGGCACAGTGAGACCAGTGTGGATTATAGAGTTGTGGCTGTAAGACTGAGAGTGAGGGCACAGTTGGAATAGTGAGGATTATAGCGTTGTGGGTGTAACACTGAGAGTGAGGGCACAGTGAGATCTGTGAGGATTTTAGAGTTGTGGCTGTTACACTGAGAGTGAGAGCACAGTGAGATCAGTGAGGATTATAGAGTTGTGGGCGTAACACTGAGAGTGAGAGCACAGTGAGATCAGTGAGGATTATAGAGTTGTGGCTGTAACACTGAGAGTGAGGGCACAGTGAGATCAGTGAGGATTATTATTGTTGTGGGTGTAACACTGAGAGTGAGGGCACAGTGAAATCAGTGAGGGTTATAGAGATGTGGGTGTAACACTGAGAGTGAAAGCACAGTGACATCAGTGAGGATTATAGAGTTGTGGCTGTAACACTGAGAGTGAGGGCACATGAGATCAGTGAGGATTATAGAGTTGTGGCTGTAACACTGAGAGTGAGGGCACAGTGAGGATTATAGAGCTGTGGCTGTAACACTGAGAGTGAGGGCACAGTGAGATCAGTCAGGATTATAGAGTTGTGGGTGAAACACTGAGAGTGAGGGCACAGTGAGATCAGAGAGGATCATAGAGTTGTAGGTGTAACACTGAGAGTGAGGGCACAGTGAGATCAGTGAGGATTATAGAGTTCTGGGTGTAATACTGAGAATGAGGGCACAGTGAGATAAGTGAAGATTATCGAGTTGTGGTTGTAACACTGAGAGTGAGAGCACAGTGAGATCAGTGAGGATTATAGAGTTGTGGCTGTAACACTGAGAGTGAGAGCACAGTGAGAGCAGTGTGGATTATAGAGTTCTGGGTATAACACTGAGAGTGAGGGCACAGTGAGGATTATATAGTTGCAGCTGTAACACTGAGAGGGAGGGCACAGTGAGATCAGTGAGGATTACAGAGTTGTAGGTGTAACACTGATAGAGAGGGCACAGTGAGGTCAGTGAGGTTTACAGAGTTGTCGGTATAACACTGAGAGTGAGGGCACAGTGAGATAAGTGAGGATTATAGAGTTCTGGGTGTAACACTGACAGTGAGGGCACAGTGAGATCAGTGAGGATTTTAGAGTTCTGGGTGTAACACTGAGAGTGAGGGCACAGTGAGGATTATAGAGCTGTGGGTGTAACACTGAGAGTGAGAGCACAGTGAGATCAGTGAGGATTATAGAGTTGTGGGTGTAACACTGAGAGTGAGAGCACAGTGATGTCAGTGAGGATTATAAAGTTGTGGCTGTAACACTGAGAGTGAGAGCACAGTGAGATCAGTGAGGATTATAGAGTGGTGGCTGTAACACTGAGAGTGAGAGTACAGTGAGATCAGTGAGGATTATCGAGTTGTGGCTGTAACACTGAGAGTGAGAGCACAATGAGATCAGTGAGGATTATAGAGCTGTGGCTGTAACACTGAGAATGAGGGCACAGTGAGATCAGTGTGGATTATAGAGTTGTGGCTGTAACACTGAAATGAGGGCACATGAGATCAGTGAGGATTATAGATGTTGAGGGTGTAACACTGAGAGTGAGGGCACAGTGAGGATTATAGAGTTGTGGCCGTAACACTGAGAATGAGGGCACAGTGAGATCAGTGAGGATCATAGAGTTGTAGGTGTAACTCTGAGAGAGAGGGCACAGTAAGTTCTGTGAGGATTATAGAGTTCTGGGTGTAACACTGAGAGTGAGGGCACAGTGAGATAAGTGAGGATTATCGAGTTGTGGTTGTAACACTGAGAGTGAGAGCACAGTGAGATAAGTCAGGATTATCGTGCTGTGGGTGTAACACTGAGAGTGAGGGCAGAGTGAGATCAGTGAGGATTATAGAGTTCTGGGTGTAACACTGAGAGTGAGGGCACAGTGAGATCAGTGAGGATTCTAGAATTCTGGGTGTAACACTGAGAGTGAGAGCACAGTGATATCACTGAGGATTATAGAGTTGTGGCTGTAACACTGAGAGTGAGAGCACAGTGAGATCAGTGAGGATTATAGAGTTGTGGCTGGAACACTGATAGTGAGGGCACAGTGAGATCAGTGAGGGTTATAGAGTTGTGGCTGTAACACTGAGAGTGAGAGCACAGTGAGATCAGTGAGGATTATAGAGCTGTGGCTGTAACACTGAGAATGAGGGCACAGAGAGATCAGTGTGGATTATAGAGTTGTGGCTGTAACACTGAGAGTGAATGCACAGTGAGGATTATCGAGTTGTGGTTGTAACACTGAGAGTGAGAGCAGAGTGAGATCAGTGAGAATTATAGAGTTGTGGCTGTAACACTGAGAGTGAGAGCACAGGGAGAGCAGTGTGGATTATAGAGTTCTGGGTATAACACTGAGAGTGAGGGCACAGTGAGATCAGTGAGGGTTATAGAGTTGTGGGTGTAACACTGAGAGTGAGAGCACAGTGAGATCAGTGAGGATTCTAAAGTTGTGGCTGTAACACTGAGAGTGAGGGCACAGTGTGATCAGTGAGGATTATAGAGTTGTGGGTGTAGCACTGAGAGTGAGGGCACAGTGAGATCAATGAGGATTATAGAGCTGTGGCTGTAACACTGATAGTGAGGGCACAGTGAGATCAGTGAGGATTATAGAGTTGTGGGTGTAACACTGAGAGTGAGGGCACAGTGAGATCAGTGAGGATTCAAGAGTTCTGGGTGTAACACTGAGAGTGAGAGCACTGTGATATCACTGAGGATTATAGAGTTGTGGCTGTAACACTGAGAGTGAGAGCACAGTGAGGTCAGTGAGGATAATAGAGTTGTGGCTGCAACACTGAGAGTGAGAGCACAGTGAGATCAGTGTGGATTATAGAGTTGTGGCTGTAACACTGAGAGTGAGGGCACAGTGAGATCAGTGAGGTTTATAGAGTTGTGGCTGTAACACTGAGAGTGAGAGCACAGTGAGATCAGTGAGGATTATAGAGCTGTGGCTGTAACACTGAGAGTGAGGGCACAGTGAGGATTATAGAGCTGTGGGTGTAACACTGAGAGTGAGAGCACAGTGAGATCAGTGAGGATTATAGAGTTGTGGGTGTAACACTGGGAGTGAGGGCACAGTGAGGATTATAGAGCTGTGGGTGTAACACTGAGAGTGAGAGCACAGTGAGATCAGTGAGGATTATAGAGTTGTGGGGGTAACACTGGGAGTGAGGGCACAGTGAGATCAGAGAGGATCATAGAGATGTAGGTGTAACACTGAGAGTGAGGGCACAGTGAGATCAGTGAGGATTATAGAGTTCTGGGTGTAACACTGAGAGTGAGGGCACAGTGAGAAAAGTGAGGATTATCGAGTTGTGGTTGTAACACTGAGAGTGAGAGCACAGTGAGATCAGTGAGGATTATAGAGTTGTGGCTGTAACACTGAGAGTGAGAGCACAGTGACAGCAGTGTGGATTATAGAGTTCTGGGTATAACACTGAGAGTGAGGGCACAGTGAGATCAGTGAGGGTTATAGAGTTGTGGGTGTAACACTGAGAGTGAGAGCACAGTGAGATCAGTGAGGATTATAGAGTTGTGGCTGTAACACTGAGAGTGAGGGCACAGTGCGATCAGTGAGGATCATAGAGTTGTGGGTGTAGCACTGAGAGTGAGGGCACAGTGAGCTCAATGAGGATTATAGAGCTGTGGCTGTAACACTGACAGTGAGGGCACAGTGAGATCAGTGAGGAGTATAGAGTTGTGGGTGTAACACTGAGAGTGAGGGCACAGTGAGATCAGTGAGGATTCAACAGTTCTGGGTGTAACACTGAGAGTGAGAGCACTGTGATATCACTGAGGATTATAGAGTTGTGGCTGTAACACTGAGAGTGAGAGCACAGTGAGATCAGTGAGGATTATAGAGTTGTGGCTGTAACACTGAGAGTGAGAGCACAGTGAGATCAGTGTGGATTACAGAGTTGTGGCTGTAACACGGAGAGTGAGGGCACAGTGACATCAGTGAGGGTTATAGAGTTGTGGCTGTAACACTGAGAGTGAGAGCACAGTGAGATCAGTGAGGATTACAGAGCTGTGGCTGTAACACTGAGAATGAGGGCACAGTGAGATCAGTGTGGATTATAGAGTTGTGGCTGTAACACTGAGAGTGAGGGCACATGAGATCAGTGAGGATTATAGAGTTGTGGCTGTAACACTGAGAGTGAGGGCACAGTGAGGATTATAGAGCTGTGGGTGTAACACTGAGAGTGAGAGCACAGTGAGATCAGTGAGGATTATAGAGTTGTGGGTGTAACACTGAGAGTGAGAGCACAGTGATATCAGTGAGGATTATAAAGTTGTGGCTGTAACATTGAGAGTGAGAGCACAGTGAGATCAGTGAGGATTATAGAGTGGTGGCTGTAACACTGAGAGTGAGAGTACAGTGAGATCAGTGAGGATTATCGAGATGTGGCTGTAACACTGAGAGTGAGGGCACAGTGAGATCAGTGAGGGTTATAGAGTTGTGGCTGTAAGACTGAGAGTGAGAGCACAATGAGATCAGTGAGGATTATAGAGCTGTGGCTGTAACACTGAGAATGAGGGCACAGTGAGATCAGTGTGGATTAGAGAGTTGTGGCTGTAACACTGAGAATGAGGGCACATGAGATCAGTGAGGATTATAGAGTTGAGGGTGTAACACTGAGAGTGAGGGCACAGTGAGGATTATAGAGTTGTGGCTGTAACACTGAGAATGAGGGCACAGTGAGATCAGTGAGGATCATAGAGTTGTAGGTGTAACTCTTTGAGAGAGGGCACAGTGAGATCAGTGAGGATTATAAAGTTCTGGGTGTAACACTGAGAGTGAGGGCACAGTGAGATAAGTGAGGATTATCGAGTTGTGGTTGTAACACTGAGAGTGAGAGCACAGTGAGATAAGTGAGGATTATCGTGTTGTGGGTGTAACACTGAGAGTGAGGGCACAGTGAGATCAGTGAGGATTATAGAGTTCTGGGTGTAACACTGAGAGTGAGGGCACAGGGAGATCAGTGAGGATTCTAGAATTCTGGGTGTAACACTGAGAGTGAGAGCACAGTGAGATCAGTGTGGATTATAGAGTTGTGGCTGTAACACTGAGAGTGAGGGCACAGTGAGATCAGTGAGGGTTATAGAGTTGTGGCTGTAACACTGAGAGTGGGAGCACAGTGAGATCAGTGATGATTATAGAGCTGTGGCTGTAACACTGAGAATGAGTGCACAGTGAGGATTATAGAGCTGTGGCTGTAAAACTGAGAGTGAGGGCACATGAGATCAGTGAGGATTATAGAGTTGTGGCTGTAACACTGAGACTGAGGGCACAGTGAGGATTATAGAGCTGTGGCTGTAACACTGAGAGGGAGGGCACAGTGAGATCAGTGAGGATTACAGAGTTGTAGGTGTAACACTGAGAGTGAGGGCACAGTGAGGTCAGTGAGGATTACAGAGTTGTCGGTGTAACACTGAGAGTGAGGGCACAGTGAGATAAGTGAGGATTATAGAGTTCTGGGTGTAACACTGAGAGTGAGGGCACAGTGAGATAATTGAGGA